>NC_080092.1:34077508-34381456 GCF_950005125.1 Chionomys nivalis | reverse complement strand
CAAGAACTGTGTGTGTCTTTGACTGACATTAGGAACCACACATTCAACCAGACACCATGTAGCACACACACACACCTGCAGTCCAAGTACTTAGGAAGCTCAGGCCCAAGGATCATGGGTTTGAAACCATAGTGGCTACATAAGACTCTAGACTCTGGGCTGGGCATGTTGGTGCCCACCTTTAATCCTAGCGCTCGGAAGGCAGAGACAGGCAGATCTTTGTAAGTTCGAGGCCAGTCAGAGCTACACAAAGAAATCCTGTCTCAAAAGACCAAAAATAATAGATAGATAGATAGATAGATAGATAGATAGATAGATAGATAGATAGATCGATCTAGGCTCTGTTTCAAAGAAAGGTGCCAGAAGGGGGGGGGGGGCAGCAATGAGTGGTAGCTCACACATACAATCCCAGTGCTTGGGAGGCAGAGACAGGAAAACTGTCATGAGTTTGAGGCCAGTCTGTTTCACAAAGTGAGTTCCAGGCCGTCCTGAGCTACAGTGTAAGATAAGAGGGGAGGGGAGAAAATGGGGGGGGGATGCACATCCAACTGTTAGGGGATAACTTACAAATATACCTATTGTTATATTTAATAAGGTGGCTGAGCCTTCTCCCCACCACCTGAATGTCCCTCTGAGGAAGCACCCACCAGGCCAGCCTCTAGCCAGGTCCCTCCTGCCTGGCCCAGGCTTCCCCAGCCTCTCTCCACCCTGACAAGGGACTCATTCGCCTGACCATTTATCCTCAAATTGATTTTACTATAAACCCACATGGCACTCCCCTCCCAGGCCAGGACAAGAAACCTCTATTGATCATATTGGGATAAGGTTTGTTGTTTAAAAAAAAAAAAAATGCCTGAAACATCGAAATGGAGTGGGCTCTTTGTGGGTTCATCAATCACCCGAGATAATGCCGCAAATGATCAGGGCTCCTTAACCACCTGGAAAATACGGCTCCAAAAAGCAGCTCTGAACAAGGAGTCCCAGCTCCCTTCCACCCCAACCCATTCCACCTCTCCCATTCCCCATCTCCCCGACCCACCCCACTCTCCCCACCCCCATGGCTACCATTTAAACAGCGCCATCAATAAATATTGCTCTTTGCTGAGCAAAAGAGGGAAGCTGTGTCTGTCCCCTTCAGAAAGTTTCCTCAAAGTCACTTTGCCCCAGTGGCAACATGGTGGGTTTTTTTTTCCTCAAGCAGTAAATACATCCCAATTACGAGCCATGTCATGTTAGCTTTTACAGTTCACTAGTCACAAACTTTCTGGAACGTCATTGCCAACCAGCGTCTTTCCCTAATCGGAATTTATGGTTCTGTTTGGCCCACGAGTCAGAAGAAGGAGGGTCAGAGAAGTTCTGTTGTTCAGGGGCGGGAGGGCTCCGCTCAGGCCCAAGGACGGATGCCCTGCCTGCTCTCAGCTACAGTGGTTTCTGTAGAAACCTGTCCCCTGAGGTCTTCTTCCTCCTGACCTTGGCCACCACTCCTAGTTCGCCTTCTCAAAGGTTCCAAAACCCAGTGGCAGCAAAAAACACTCAGGAAAAGCCTGTAGTCACGAGTTCTCGAGAGGCCTGAGCTTTGACATGCAGACCTGAACTCTGAGCCCCTAGGAGCTGGCTTTCCCTGGGATCTACCTGCGCAGCCTAGGTGACTTTATCTCACGCCTACATTCTCGTCCCTTCGTGCTCAGAGTGGGCCATGCAGCTGATGAGCCTCAGTAAGTCAGATCAGAGCAGGGAAGATACAGAGGAGCTGGGGGGATGGCTTGCTGGGGACAGTGTTTTCTGCACAAGCCTGAGGACTTGAGTTTGGAGCCCCAGAACTGGTGATGTCAAAGTTGGTGTGATAGTGTGAGTCTAGAACTCTAGTGCAGCGGTTCTCAACCTAGGGGTCAAATGACCCTTTCATGGGGGTCACCTAAGACCATCAGTGTAGGCGGAGACTGCTCATTCACTTCCTGGCCACTCAAACGTAAACAATCACACAGAAACTGTATTAATTACAACACTATTAAGCCTATTAGCTTAGGTGTATTCCTAGCTAGCTCTTACATCTTGAATTAACCCGTTTCTATTCAGCTGTGTATCACCACAAGGCTGAATAAGGTTCTGGCTGGCGTCTTTCTCCTTCGGAAGCTACAAGGCATCTCCTTGACTCTACCTACTCTCTCTATATATATCTTTTCCAGCCTGGTTATATTCTGCCTGACATAGGCCAAAATGACTTTATTCATTAACCAGTAAAAGCAACATATATACAGAAGGACATACCACATCACATCAGAAAAGAGATATTCATTACAATTTATAACAGTAGCAAAATTACAGTTATGAAGGAGCAGCAAAAATGATTTTATGGTTGGGGTCACCACAACATGAGGAGCTGCATTAAAGAGTCACATTAGGAAAGCTGAGAACCACTGCCGTAGTGGAAGCAAGCTCCAGGTTCAGTGAGGAACCTTTTCTCAAAAAAAAAAATAAGACGGTGGGCTGAAGAGATGGCTTCTGGGTTAGCAGCGACTGCTGTTCTTACAGAGGACCTGATTTTAATTCCCAGCACCCACAATGGGCAGCTCACAACCACCTGTAACTCCAGCTCCAGGCATCAGCGGCCCTCTTCTGGTCTCCATGGGCCTGAACTCACGTACATATAACCACACAAAGACACACATACACACAACTTAAAATAATCTTTAAAAGCTAAGATAAAAAGCAATAGATGAAAATTCCTGAAGTTGGCCTCTGCCCACCACACTTGCATGGACAAGCACACTCACACACACATGCACATGTTATGGAAACCTAACACCAAAGAGTCTCCCGGGTGCTGGGAGAGGTGAGAGAACCCCTCTTTGTGCATATGCTGGGAGAGAGGGTAGGAAGATTTACATGTGGCCAGGACCCATGGGAAGACTGAGAAGGTCACACACACAACTCCTTACAGCCTTTACAGGTTGGATAACAGTACTCTAACCCCTGTCTGTGCAATCGTCCGAGAGTGGTCTCTGAGTCCCCAGATCATCAGGGAAGCAGCCACCACAGTTATGCGTGTTTACAGGACATTTGCAGGTAGATGTCCATAGGACATTTCTTTCCACAATATGACCTTTGAGCCGAAGACTGTAACTGTTTCTCCCTAGGGTTTGTCTCTCTAAGACAAGAGGAAAGAGTTTGACGACAGGCAGGAATCAGCACACTTAAACAAAATTTAACTTGTTCTCTTTCTACATAATCATATAGTTTCTAGGCAAAGATTTCCATTAAGCCTCTAACACAGAGTAATAATTTGATTTTGTTAGGTGTATATACCAGAGGACAAATTAGGGGGCTAGAGAGATGGTTCAGCAGTCAAGAGCACTGACTGCTCTTCCAGAGGAATCTAGCACCATCATGGCAGCTCAAAATCCCCTGAACTCCAACTCCAGGAGATCTGACATTCTCCGAGGACACTGCACAAATGTGGTACCCATACATATAAGGGCTATACATACATACATACACAAAATAGATGCCCATTATTGTCTCTTGACACACACACACTCCCTCACACACTCTTACACACTCTCTCTTACACATATACTCACACACTCTCTTACACACTCACACTCTCGCTTACACACAAATACACACTGTCTCTTACACATGCGCGCACGCGCACACACACACACACAAAGGAGAGGGAAGACAGAATCTTCCCTAGCCTTAGCCTATAAGGAGATGGTGGAGACAGAACAAGGTTCTTCTCCGTAAAGTAGCTCATCTGAAGCGGTGACGGCACAGTTATACCTGGAACATCCCGGGCTGGGAGACAAAGGACACAGGGATCCACCTCTAGGAAGCTTCTGGCCAGATTTGGGCAAATTCCACATCAGAAAGAATAACAACCTCATAGAGAGTCTAACACATGGGGGGGGTCCATGATGGAAGAGGACAGGAAGGATACCCTCACAGAGAGTCTAACACATTGCGGGGGTCCATGGTGGAAAAGGGCAGGAAGGCAACGAAAGATCTTTTCTGTACCAAAGAATGCCAGCTAAGGCACAGAGAGAAAATGCTACAACTAGGAAGCTGGTGGGGGCAAGGAAAGAGAGGGTGGTGGTATGGGGGTGGTAATGGGGGCATGCCTAACCTACAATATACATTTTACGAGATTTTAAAAATAATAAAATAAAAATCAAAAAAAAAATAAAAATAAAATAAAAATCAAAAAGGGAAGTAAAGGGAGGAAGAAAAAGGGAAGGAGAAGAAAAGGAAAATGAAAAAAAGAAAATAGGGAGTAGGGGAGGGAAAGAACAGAAGGGAGGAGGAAGGAAGAAAGCACTGGATCCAACAAGGATTATGAATACAATCTAAAACTGTGGTTGGGGTGCAGCTCAGTGTAGAGTACTTGCCTAGCAAGCTGGAGGCTGTAGTTTCTGGTCCTCAAAATCAAAACAGGGTAATTTTTAAAAGGCTAAAACTCAGGCTCTCTGTGAGCTGGCATTGAGAGGAAAGGATCTAGGAGTCCCACAAGACCAGGCCACTAGGAGAACTGTGACAGAAACTGGACCATGGTCGGGCTCAGGGTTGGGACAGCATCCAGAGAAGGCTCTGGACAATCAGAGCTCATCCCAGGGTGTGGTACACGAGGGAGCTAGTGAGGGTCCCATCCTGGGACCCAGATGCATTCTGGAGTCAGGCAGGGTCCAGGGCCCACAGGGCAAGGACGGCATGTACAGCCCCCCTTCCCCTGCACAGGGCTGGGCCCCAGCTGGCGGGTTCTGTCACTCCTATTTCACGCTAGTTCACTCCAGCACTGCTGCAAATTCTCCTAATGAGTAACAGGTGTCTCTTGCCAAGTCTACACAGAGCAGCAGCCCCTTCGGGAGCCAGGCATAATCCACGCAGCTATCTCCAGGGTAGAGAAACGACTGCGATCCACACCGTCCCTTTCAAACGCCGCAGCAGAACACCCTGCTCTGTCTGGTCGGGACAGAAGCAATGGAGAGGCTTGGGGCTGGACACTGCCCATCTGTTCCTCTCTTCCAGGGCCACCTCACGTCTGCTGCTTGGTTGTCCCCTAGGGAAGACCTCATCCACACCTGTCCACTGCTCCAGCCTCCTGGCCACATTGTCCCTCCACAGGTGTGGAAACAGACATCTGTCTTCGTCAGCCTCTGAGACCAGCAGGTGCTTGAGCTGGGAGGGCTGTGTCAAGAGTAACATAAGGTACAAAAGCCAATTGTCACCTGTCACCAAGTGCCGGTCTCCTGTCTCTTTCAGCGCTGTCTGAGGGCTTCTGACCTATTCTGCCTCTCTCTTCCCTGGGGACAAGCTGAACTCCTGCTTTTGAGTTCCTAGGAAACTTCCAGTCTCAGACAAAGGGCGCCATCGCTGGGAGAAGTGGGCCTGTGTGGTGATTGTTTGTGACTAGTTTTAGTATTTACAATAACATTTTTCATGAGTTGGGGGGAGAGTCTGTCACTGAAGGAAATGAAATGCAAATTAATAACTGTGAAGATCATAACATGATGAAATAGGACACAGGGCTGAAGGACTAATGAATTAAGTACCGTTAAAGCCTGGAGGAAAAAATGTCTTCCAAAAGCAAACATCTAAGTCAGGTGAGGTAACACACACCTGTGATTCCAGCATTTGGGAGGTGGAGGCAGGAGGATTCCTAGTTCAAGGCTATCTTTTGTTACATAATGAGTTTGACGCCAAACTGGGATAATGAGATACACACATAAAAAGAAAAAAAAGTAAATAGAGAAAGAGATTAAGAATAATATGGGTCAGTGAGGCCACTCTGCAAGTAAACAGCTTGTCACCAGACCTGACGACCTGAATATCATCCCCAGAACCCACATGGTGGACGACGGAGAGACCAGATTCCTGAGAGTTGTCCGCTAATACCTCTCTCTCTCTCTCTCTCTCTCTCTCTCTCTCTCTCTCTCTCTCTCTCTCTCTCTCCACCCTGCCTTTTCCTGATCAAGCATTCATGTTCAAGGCCCTCTAACCCTCCCACGCCCTTTTCCAAGACTCAGCCCATTGGTTCGCCTCCATCATGGCTCTTTGGGGTGGACAGCACAGATATGGACTTGTTATTTCCTCCCTTTAAGACAAATAAGTAAATCCTGCTGGGCAGAGCAGAAGCCACTATGGAAAGAGGACTTGGACCCCATAGAACAGGTGTTCAGCTGGGACCAATCCTGGGACTGGAGGAAAGGGACTCTCCCTCATATTGGATGGCACGGTGGGGCATCACTGCTGTCGGGATGCTTCCTATGACAAATGACAAAAACCCAGCTCAGAGCTGGGCTGAGGGCAGAGACTTAGAATCCAAGCTACTTGAGAGGCTAAAGGAGGAGGATCACGCATGCAAGGCCTGCCTGAGCTACAGAGTGAGTTTAAGACCAGCCTAGACTGGATGAGTTATGTCTCAAAATAAAAAGGAAAAAAAGAGGATTAGGGATGTAGTTCAGTGGGGGAGAGCTTGCTGGTGTGTCTACCACCATCTCCAAGCCTCGGCCCTCAGCTCTGTCACTGCAGGCTCTTCACACCCTCCCACCAAAGCTTCTTCTGCCTGAGGGTTTGCAGTCTGTTTCCACCTCCTCCCAATCCTTCATCAAACACCTCACCTGACTGACCGGGAAAGGGTCTGGCTGGCTCCCAGGGCCAGGTTACACCGTCACTGTGGGGAAGCCGTTGGTCACGTGACACCCACAGTCAAGGGCCGAGAACAAGGAGAGCATGCACGCCTGCTTGTTCTCCACTGGCCTGGCTAGTCTTGTTTCAACTCCACACAAGCTAGAGTTGCCTGAAAGGAGAGAACCTCAGTTGAGAAAAATGCCTTCTAAGATCCAGCTGTAAGGCATTTCCTTAATTAGTGATTGATGGAGGAGGGCCCAGCCCATTGTGGGTGGTGCCATTCCTGGGCTGGTGATCCTGAATTCTATAAGAAAGTAGGTTGGAGGCCAGAGAGATGGCTCAGAGGTTAAGAGCACTGGCTGCTCTTCCAGAGGTCCTGAGTTCAGTTCCCATCTGTAGTGAGATCTGGTGCCCTCTTCTGGCATGTGTATATATAATATATTAATAAATCTTTTTTGATTTTTTTTTTTTTTTTTTTTTTTTTTTTTGGTTTTTCAAGACAGGGTTTTTCTGTAGCTTTGGAGCCTGTCCTGGAACTCACTCTGTAGACCAGCCTGGCCTTAAATTCAGAAATCCACCTGCCTCTGCCTCCCGAGTGCTGGGATTAAAGGCATGTGACACCACTACCCATAAATTAATAAATCTTAAAAAAAATAATAATAAATTTTTTAAAAAGCAGGCTGAGCAAGCCATAGGAAGCAAGCCAATAAAAAGCACTCCTTCATGGCCTCTGCATCGGTTCCTGCTTCCAGGCTCCTTCCCTGCTTGAGTTCCTGTCCTGACTTCCTTTGATGATGAACTGTGATGTGGAAGCATAAGACCAAGTTGCCTTGGTCATGGTGTTTCATCACAGCAATAAAAACCCTAAGGAAAACATCCACTCTATAGAGGATGCCCCACCTGGCAATGGTGCCTACACTCATCAAGATGATTTCCCACACACTTGCCGAGAGGCCAATCTAGTCGAGACAATGGCAATTGAGACGCCTCCCTTCCAAGGTAATTCAAGACTGTGAAACTGACGAACCAACCCCTTCCTGATCATCCGCTTCCATCTTCCTCTGCTGCCCGAAGTGAGTTCTACCCCCTTCAGCTTTTTGTCCCAACCACTCTGTTGCTTGAACCCACAGGCACCCAGCAGGTGCTGTTATTCTGAAATAACTTCCTTGGAAACTCCTGCCCACCGTCCCCTGGGGCACAGTAGGGTCCTTGGGATTCAGAGATATGAGATCAGGGCCTTGGGACCAAGAGCAAACAAAGGTTCTTTCTTCAGGCAGATGTTTCCTACTTCCTTGGTCAGCTCAGGCCAAGCGGTTGACACCAAAGCTGTGATGTTGCACAGTCCTGTAAGATGGAGGTCATGGTGCCAGCAAGGCCAGCTCTCGCAAGACCTTCTCCGGGCTGCCAAGCAGCTATGCTATATTCTATTTCTTCCCACAGTGGAGAAAAGGAGCCCTGGTATCTCTTCCTAGAGAGCACTGTCCCATCCTGAGGGTCTCCTCCGCATGAGTCCATCTGAGTGACCCTCCACTATCGTCATGTAACGAGGTAAGAACTCAGCGTTTGACTCTGTATGGCACTCAGTACGCAGCACCCTCCTGAAAACACCAAATGCAAAGAACAGCCCCCAGCAACTGAGTGACAGAGGAAACGGCCTACCGAGCCGTTGTCTCACACAGACCTTGGCCCTCTCTGTTGATGGCCTCCACCCAGCTCAATCACACCTGTTAGCCTGACTGTAGTCACCTGGCCAACAGGATCTCCCTACTCAACAAGAATATCACCACACAAGCCCACAGGGAGGGCCAGCCCAGGTCCGGACATATGCTTGGCAACAAAGCAACAGCGAGGCCATGTTGATGCAGCTGCCTCATAAATCCCAGCTAGAAGATGCCTTTCTCATCCCAAAGGCTAGAGGAGCCATGGTGGGGGAGCCACAGAGCCACATGAGTGGGTGCCAGGGTCAGGCAGATTGCCCCCTTCCCCCAGCGCCCAATCACAAAGCCACCTGTGCCCATGAGCCCCTTACAGACGTAGATTCCATTCCCCTACAAATGTCTATGATTGTAGCAAATGAGGACTGAGAGACACGAGAGCCTGCTCAGTTCTGTGGAAGATGCCACCTGGTGTTTGGGGGCGTTTCAGAGAGCTGTGTTAGCCACCTGTCAGGGATGGTGAGAGAAGCAGATGGAGCTCTTTGGAGAAGCATCAGACAAGTGCGAGATGAATCTGCACGGAGAAGGTAATGCAGTCAGGCCAGGGGAGCTGTGGGCGGGGGCGCTGAGCAAGAACCTAGTGATCTGCTGCTCCACTGGGCTCCAGGAGGGCAGCGGCGGAGTCAGCCCCTTCCCCAGCAGGCTCCCTCAGCGCCTGTCTCCTAGGGAGCTGACAGAAGCATCTTAAGGAAGGAAAGGTTCAGTCTGAGAGTAGAGCCCGACATGAAGAGACAGGCAGCAAGCAGCAGGGAGGGGAGGCAGCCAGTCACACTGGGCCCCCATTAGGAGACAAAGAGATGAATGCTGGTGTTTGGCTCAATTTCTCCTTCTTATTTTCATCTGCACCCAAACTCTGAAGATGGTGCACCTCACATTCAGGGTAGGGCTTCCCTCTTCATTTGAACCTTTCTAGAAATAGTCTCAGAGAATTAGCCAAAAGAGTGTTTCCAAAGGTGACTCAAAATCCAGTCACGCTGACAGTGAGGACTGGTAATCACAGAGGCCCAATAATCCCGAAGCCATCAAGTGCAGGAGGCCACATGGACCTTGTGACCAGATCCTAGATTATAACCCTATTTTCCAACCACATCCTCCCCTCCCCAACAGCATGGTTGGGAATGGTGAAGCGGGAACTGTCTTAGTTAGGGTTTCTATTGCTGTGAAGAGACACCATGACCATAGCAACTCCTATAAAGGAAAACATGTACTTTAGTGGCAGCTTACAGCTCAGAGGATCAGTCCATTATCATCATGGTGGGACATGGCAGCATGCAGGCAGACATGGTGCTAGAGCAGGAACTGAGAGACTTGACATCTTGACTCACAGGCAACAGGAAGTGGTCTGTCTCACTGGGCATGGCTTGGGCATATATGAGACCTCAAAGCCCGCCTCCACAGTGATACACTTCCTCCCACAAGGCCACACCTTCTAAGAGTGCCACTCCCTTTGGGGGCCATTTTCTTTCACACCACCACAGGGGCTTTTGTTTTAATGAAGAAATCATGGCATCCAACTTATCCACTATGGGGAGGGCAAAGAGAGGGGGGCCAGCTTCAAAGATCCAAAATTAAAAGGAAATAAAAGACACAAGGAAGGCAGTGAGATGGCTCAACAGGATGGCTGCTTGCCACCAAGACTGACAACCTGAGTTCAAGTCCCAGGATTCACAAGGGAGGAAGAAACTGTCAGGGACCAACCTTGACAAAAACACCTCTTGCCAGGGTAGGGCTGTGGGTATTTAGAAATATTAGTAAAGAATACGAAGACGTGTGGAAATAATAAAACAGAAAATCATAGAATAGGGGGCTGGAGAGATGGCTCAGAGGTTAAGAGCATTGCCTGCTCTTCCAAAGGTCCTGAGTTCAATTCCCAGCAACCACATGGTGGCTCACAACCATCTGTAATGGGGTCTGGTGCCCTCTGCTGGCCTGCAGGTATACACACAGACAATATTGCATACATGATAAATAAATGAGTAAATAAATAAATAAATATTTTTTAAAAAAGAAAATCATAGAATAGTACCGGGAGGGAGTGCCAGTGAATACTGAAATCCACCCGGCGTTTAATTTCCAATTGCTTAAAATACCCAACCACAAGAGGTAGGAGTAAGATAAAAACTTCATTAACATGATACAAGGAAACGAACAAACCAGTTGAAGGTCACGGGCTACATCCCTAGTTAAACATTCTGCTGCTAGAACAAAACAAGTCATGCTCACACCCTAGACCAAAACATTCTTTCTGTAGGCAAACCATTCCCTGGGTGGAATCCAATGGTATCTCCTTAAGGGAACTGGAACCTCATTTGGATCCTAGACTTTTGTTTGAGATAGAACTATATCTATTTCTCTATTCCTGAAATACAAGTATGATGGATATCAGCCACACCTGTCTGTCACCTTGACAGAGCACAACTCTCTGATCTGAATCTAGATGGGGCCTTTGTTTGAGATAGGAACACAATAACCTTGAAGGAATAGAGGTAGGTTCCAACTCTCTGACCTTTTGTCAAGGTGGATGTAGGTTCACATTTTTGGGCCTCCACAAGAAACAACGCCTGCAAGTTGTTCTTGACCTCAACATACGTGCTGTAGCGCAGATCCATGTGCATACACATATGCGCGTGCGTGCACACACACATACACACACACATACACACATAAGTAAATTACTGAGAGCAGAAAATTAAATAGACGGTTTGGAATTTTAAAAAGAGTTCACTTACACAGCCTGAAACTCGTGACCCTCCAGCCTCACCCTCCCAAGTGCTGTGTGCTACCATGTACAGTTAGATTATCCTTATTTTCTTTTTTTTAATTATTTATTTATATTTATTTTATATCCATTGGTGTTTTTCCTGCATGCATGTCTGTATGTGGGATTCCTTGGGACTGGAGTTACAGACAGCTATAAGCTGCCACGGTGTGCTGGGACTTGAATCCAGCTCATCAGGAAGAACTGACAATGCTCTTAACCGCCAGGCCATCCCTCCAACCCTATTCTCATTTTCTTTCATGGAAAAAAGCCCAGCCCTTCACTGTCTCCTTCCACACGGTCAGTATATGTCTCCTTAAAGGAACAATCTTTTCTGTGATTTGATCACAATTGTGTGGGTTTCCATCCTGACCTAGACATTTCTAGGGCCAGGGGGCACACAGCAGACAGAAGGAACAGAACCTCAGTTCTTCCAGAGTTTCTGGCTCTGAGTGGACAAGACGTACCTAGCACCCACATGATTAAACACACGGCTGTTAACAGCAGGTCTAGACTCTGATGGGGCATGGAAGGTGTCTGAATGATGACATGTTTGAATGACAAAACCTCTGACTCCTAAGCAGGTCACTTGGACTATAGCTTGAGAAAGGACAAAGCCAGATATACGTCACCATCACCTCTGGTCTTCACCAGTGGAAGTTATGCTGGTGACAGCGACAGATCACAATGACCCAGGCCAAGGTCACAAATAACAGGCTTTCTCCCCCTTTGCCCACAGCTGGCCTCCAATTCACTTCAGGAAGGAAGAAGAAAGCCAGGAATGTGGGAACTGGGGATTCCACATGCGACAACTCTCAGCTTCCTTTGTTTTCTGATTAAAATAGAAAAGCAGAGACCAACAGAGAGTAATATAATGACCCTCGTGCTGATCAATGGGCTTGAAATTCTAGTAAAAACCTTTGAAGGTAACTGAATGAAAGTCACTTCATAGTCTCTTGTTTGGACATCCAAAGACCCCCAGATATCAGTCATGTGCCATGGGACCTACACAGGCTACAGACATGAAGAACTGGAGGACAGGCTGCCTAGTGTGCCTGTCTGGGGCTAAACATTCAGAGTGTTTTCTTGCACTCTGAATTTGGGTGGAAAACTCTAACAATTCCTTCATTCCTGAGACCATATTCCTAGCCTCCAAGGCTGGGGGTGCGGTGCCTCAGCTTGGGCCAAGCATCACTTACCCTGTGTTAGTGCCCAGAAATTGGGTGGCTTTGGACAACTGAAACTTGTTCTTTCACAGTTATGGATGCTAAGTCCAAAGTTAAGATGCCAATAAAATCCCAGATGGAGCCCTTCCACACCTGCCAACCAGCTTCCGGTATAGCCGCAGTCTTCAGCTCCACCGCTCCTTTATGAGCTACTATTCTTGTTGCCATGACCAAATAAAACACCTGCCAAGAACCAACCAAAGGAAGGAAGGGCTTATTTTAACTCACAGTCTCTCATGGATTCCTCAAGCAGGAATCCAAGTTTCCTGGTTAGAAAACTTCAAGGCCCACCCCCAATGACTCACTTCCTCCCCAATGACCCACTTTCTCCAGCAAGCCTCCACCTACTGAAGATTCCACAACCTCTCAAGACAGCACCATGGGCTGAGGACCAAGCGTTCAGACATATGCAACTATGGGAGACATTTCACATCCAAACTACAACTCCCATCTGCCTCCATTGCCGTGACCTTCCTATGACACAGTCTGATGTAGGACGACCCATTCAACCCCACCTTGTTTTAATGAACTGCATCAGCCAAGGCCCTAGCTCTAATAAGGTCATATTCTAAAGTGCTGGGCATTAGGCTTTAACTTTCTGAGTGACTTCATCCAACCCTAGCACTTCCACCCCTGAAACTCTCACCATCACCAGCCCCTTCGCCCCTTCTTCATCAACATCTCAGCTTTAGCAGAAGGGGAAAAGTTCTGGAAAGATGAACAGAAACTTACCAGCTGCTAAAACTGCAAAGAGCTCCAGTATGTGTGGTAACAGGATTGGCCCATCCACACTCCCCATGGCATCTCTGGTTCCCTGGGAGACAACGAGAACTGTGCTGGCTAGTTTTAGGTCAACTTGACCCAAGCTAGAGTCATGGGAGAAAAAAGGGCCTCAGCTGAGAAAATTCTTCTATAAGATTGGGCGTAGGCAAGTCTGTAGGGCACTTTCTTAGTGAAAGGTGAGAGGGCCCAGCCTATGGTGGGTGGTGCTATTCCTGGGCTGGTTGTCCTGGGTTCATAAGAAAGCAGGCTAAGCCAGGTGTGGTGATACACACCTTTAATCCCAGCACTTAGGAGGCAGAAGCAGGTAGATCTTTATGAGTTCGAGGCCAGACTGGTTCTACAGAGAACTGTCTTCCAGGACAGCTACACAGAGAAACACTGTCTCAAAAAGAAAGAAAAAGAGAGGGTGGGAGGGAGGAAGGGAGGGAAGAAGGGAGGGAGGGAAGAAAGTAAAAGAAAAAGAAAGGAAAGGAAAGGAAAGGAAAGGAAAGGAAAGGAAAGGAAAGGAAAGGAAAGGAAAGGAAAGGAAAGGAAAGGAAAGGAAAGGAGGCTGAACAAATCATTAGGAGCAAGGCAAAAAGCAGCAATCTTCCATGGCCTCTGTGTCAGTTCCTGCCTCCAGGTTCCTGCCCTGTTGGAGTTCCTGCCTGACTTCCTTCCATGATGAACTGTGATATGGAAGCGTGAACCAAACAAACCTTTTCCTCCCCAAGTTGCTCTGGCCATGGTGTTCCATCACATAACAGAAACCCTAACTAGTACAAGAACTTCCATTATAAATCACAAGACACATTCTCTCCTCAGGGGCCACTCGGGCAAGGCCTGCAGCCCAAAAAGCTCCGCTGGCTACAGCAGTCCCCTTGCTAGGAGAAACGTTCTGGTGACTAAGAGCCCAACTGTGAGTCACAGCCAGTCCCTCCACCGGAGGATGTGCCATCTCCTCCCTGTTCCAATGACATTTTGAGTTTCTCTTCTCGCCACTTCAGATGTGGCGGGTGGAGGTGGACGGGAGCCTTGAGCTAAACACGCGCAGGGAAGTGTCAGGTGCAACAATCCTGAATTGGAAGCATTCAGAACACCCACCCAAAAGATGGGGTGTATGAAGCCCAAGCCGAAAGAACCACAGAACCAGAACCCCCCACCCCTGGGGCACTCACAGAACCAGTCCACCCCAGGCAGCCTGGTCTACGCTTGTCTGAGTTAAGGTCCTTTCACACTGTGCCGGGCAGTTTTTGTTTGTTAATTTTGTATTTAAGTCCCAATATCAACATTTATAGACTCCAAAACTTAAGCAGTTGATCAGCCTCTTTGTGTCTCTCAGTTCCCCTCTGTGTCAGCCAGGAAACCGGGAGGACCACATTGCCCTTACCTAGGAAGGCCTCGCCCTCTATAACCTGCCACAGTAACCCAGGGCTCTCTTTCTGTGCCCTTGGACCTGGGCAGCCAATGAGTTCAATGTTCGGCACAGCCGCCATCTCTCTGCCTTCCTGTTCCTACCTGGAAAAGACTACGGCCCCCAAGGATCCCATGACCTATGACCTCAGGGCTTCGTGGCACAATGTCCCAGCTGGCCTCCCACTGCCTTCAGCTGGATCCAGTGGCCAGATGTTTCTAGAAGGTGGGAAAAAGTCACCATTGTAAGGATATGTGTTTCCGGTTCTATGAAGTGTGTGCTCCGTTAGATTTTCTTTCCTCCCTCATTGCACACCCGTGT
Organism: Chionomys nivalis; assembly: GCF_950005125.1. NCBI lineage: Eukaryota > Metazoa > Chordata > Mammalia > Rodentia > Cricetidae > Chionomys > Chionomys nivalis. Next base: position 34,366,633 of record NC_080092.1, on the reverse strand, counting down.
GCCAAGCTCCGTAGTAGGTGCTGGGGCCATGGGACAGCGGTCATTATTTCAGATGACTTATTAAGAAAAAAACAAAGCACCCACGGCCTGCTCATGCACACTTCGTTCGCAGGAAAGTGTTTGCAAAACACAACAGACATCAATAACGCTGCCGGTGAAAGGGTAAATCTTCAAAGCCCGCCTTCCCGTCCTGGGGAACTAAGACGCTTGATTCGCTTCTCCGGGAGCTCAGAAGTTTCCAAATAGATAACAGAATCCCCAAGTCCATTAAGCAAGGTAATTTACAGCCGTGGCAGGCCAAATGCAGGGAAATACATTAGAGTTTTTCCCCATTTGGCTTGTAGACTAGACATTATTCTGAGCACACTCGCGCGATGAATGCTGTTAGGTGACGAGGAGGAAGTCGGTTAGTGGCCCTAACGAGTTGATGCCCCCCGCTCCCCTGCAGGGCATCAATTCTAAGTGAGAGTTGCATGAGGAGATAAGATTCTCAAGGCCCTGACACAGACGCTGGGGACCTCATTGCCAGCCCATTAAATGGGCATCACCGGACACCGCAACAAGAAGGGGGAGAGAAGGAGACTCGCTTTGACTCATTCTTCAAGCTATCCCTGGAGTTGAGAAACAAAGAGGCAATTTCAAATACAAGGCTGCAAAAACAGTCAGAGGCCCTAGGGAGTATTTGGGGAGAAGAATTAAACCATAACACGTTATTAAACACAAAGCAAAAAATGCTAAATGTTTTTTCACTTTTCATGTTTTGAAAGCCAGCTGAGAGTTTTGACTCTTTTCTCAGCCTTTCTCTCCATGGTACACCTTCCATTCCCACCCCCTCACACACACACACACACACACACCCCAAGTATTAGAGGACATGTCCAGAGGTGGCAGAGAGCCAGGCTGGTGAGTAAGGGACCACAGACAGCACAGATTTCTTGGTTGTTTGTTTTGTTTTCCAAACTATGGTTTCTCTGTATAGCTGTCCTGGAACTCACTCTGTAGACCAGGCTGACCTCAAACTCAGAGATCCACCTGGCTCTGCCTCCTGGATGCTGGGATTTAAGGTGTGTGCCACATAGATGCTTTTTATATTATATCTTAGCCCAGCTTAGAGCAACCTTAGAGATGAGAGACGGGAGCTGGAGAAATGGCTCCACAGTTAAGAGCACTGCCTGCTTTTGCAGAGGTCCCGAATTCAGTCCCCAGCACCCATAACTCCAGCCCCAAGGGATCTCATCCCTCTTCTTGTCTCTGTAGGCACCCACACACACAGACACAAACATACACATAAATAAAAATCATCTTTTTTTAAAAGCTGGTATTCTCTGGATTTAACCTTTTTGTGAGCACTTCTGTGATGTCGTCAGAGAACCAGCATGGGACACTGAGTTGCCTTTCCCACTGGCTCACTGCCTGACTTCTTCCTCAGCTTCTGGGACATTGGAGAGCCCATCTGTCCCTGCAGTCACCTTCCCCGCTAAGGATGCCTTCTCCTATCCAGGATGGCCCCTGTTCCAAGTGCTCATATCTATTCTACAAGAACACTTGGGTATCCAGGCCAAGCTCACCTCCTCTTGGCCCCTCCCCCTTTTCTGTCCCCCCCCCCTTCTCATCCCACCCAGCCCTTCGTTCCTCACTTCCTCAGCCCTCCCCCACCTCCATACACCAAATCAAGCTAATCCAAATGTCTTCCTGAGGTCCTTGATAGGCTAGCAGTTTTGGCATGCTCAGATGAAATAGGTAAAAAGTTTCTATTTTGAATCATCAAGATGGCTCACTGGATAAACTGTCATTGAGCCTGAAAACCCAGGTTCAAGCCTTTGGGACCCACATAGTGTAGGGAGAAAATCACCTCCCACAAGTTGTTCTCTGAACCCCACACTCAAGCTGGGAGATGTGTGTGCCCACATCTATACACACATAATAAAAAATGTAGAAGATTTTAATTTGTTTAATATGCATAGTCAATTACATTCACATGAGTATATGACACCGGCATCAGGCAGAGGACCAGGCGACAGCAGAATGGCAGCGATTGCATTGTCATCATTTGCTGTTTTTACTGCTTGAGTTCATCTGCCATGCATGTGTTAGCAACCAAAAATAAAATGTAGCACACTTTAAATCTTATTTTATATATATATATCCTTTGAGACAGGCTATACACTGTATAGTCCAGGCTGGTCTATAACTCACTGTGTAGCCAAGACTATCCTCAAACTCACAGCAATCCTCCTGCCTCACGTTCCTGAGAGCCAGGATTGCAGGTGTGTGCCACTACCATGCCTGATTCAAACTGGATTTTTTTCAGAATGTCTCTTTTCTTCCTGATCTTGCCGGACTGTGTCCAATGGAGTCTTTTCAGAGCCCAAACTCAGGGGTCTGCATTGTCTTGGAGATAACGGAACAGAGAAAGGAGCCAGGAACCCCACTAGTGATGAGTGTTGAGAAGCTGAGCAAATTCCTTCCCTTTCTGCCTCAGTTTCCCCATCTCACTATTCCAAGGAGTGAATTCTAACAGACCAAAGTCTGCAGAATAGCTTTCTTGAATTTAAGGGACAAAGCCACTCCTCCCACTTCTAACACTAGCTGGAGTTGGGGACAGGACAGTGCAGTGTGGGTGTTGTACTCGATGACAAAGCTCCGTGTCCCTCCAGATCAGGTGGGTGGCAGCAGCTGTCAGGGGAAACTTGTCTTCAGCTTGTCAGCCAGTCTCTTCAGAGCCTGTCCCCTAAAGTGCTAGCTCCAGAACTCAGTCCCTGAGAGATCTCCCATTGAGCCAACCTCTACCGCTTAGGGTCACATTACATAATAGCTACCACAGATAGAAAGATCACTATGCACACTACAGTATCTGACATACATATTATATCACATGTGGTACCTACATCACAGGATTCTCTTTTTAGCCTTTTTTGTATTTATTTATTTATTTATTTACAATTTGCTGTGTATACCATAGCATTCTTGTGGTGGTCCGAGAAAAACTTGCAGGAATTGGTTCACTCCTTCCACCATGTAAATCCCAGCAATCAAACTCAGGTAGTCATAGGGTCCTTATGAGAATTAAATTGGTTAATCCATGTGAAGAACCCTGTCCATACTGGAGCGTTCAAGAAACACACTGTTGGTATTAATATCCAGAGTAATATCAGTATCAGTATAAGCCAGAGACACAACTGGTCCTAATGACTGTCCTGGTCAGAAATTGTGGGATCTTTTCTCCCGTGTCTCAAGCATTGAAAGGCAAATCTCCCTGAGACAGTCAACGGGGGAGGGTGCACTATCTCCTGTGCAGCTCACAGATACCCTCAAGGCTGTGTGTGTGTGTGTGTGTGTGTGTGTGTGTGTGTGTGTGTGCAGCTTCCCTGGGCTCTGAACTCAGCACAATGGCAGCTGGACTAGAGGAGAAGCTCAGGTATGGGCAGCCAGAGACCTAAAACATGGGTGCTCCAGTTGCTGTGAAATGGCCCTCACAGGTTCATATGTTTGAACACTTGGTCTCTAGTTGGTGGCATTGTTTTTTGGTTTTTTTGTTTTGTTTGGAATGCAGTTGAACCTTTGAGACTGGCCTGACTGGAGAAGTGGGTGCTAAGATTGAGCCTTGAAGGCTATATCTATTTCAGCTTCCAGTATGTGTTGTCTGTTTCCTACTCTACCAAGATATGAGGAGACTTGGCTTCATGCTCCTGGAAACATGCCATGAACTCCGCCATGAACTCCGCCATGAACTCCGCCATGAACTCCACCATGCCCGCTCACTCCACCATGAACTCCACCATGAACTCCGCCATGAAATCCTCCAGGAAGTCCGCCACGAACTCTGCCATGCCTTCCTCGCCAGTAAGCTGACTTCTCACACTGTGACCTGAGATGAGCCCCTCCTCCCTCCAGTTGCTCCTGCCAGTATCTTTCCATTGCCAGTTCTCTGCCTGCAGCTTCCAGGAGGTCCACTCTCACTGCCCAGCACTAGACACCCGGTTATCTCGGAGTCACAAGTCCAGGATGGATGAGCATCTGCTTCCAGTAGGGGCCCAGGGGACAGTGGAGGGTTTGGAGAGACTACAAAGAGGACTCGGGGTAATTTGAGCATGTGAATTGTTGTGGCCTGAATTACGACATGCACCTCATGGCTGCCCAGCCATGGTGCTATTGTGGAAGGCTGTGGAACCTTCAGAACTTGTCTTGCTGGAACAACTGGGCCACTGAGGGCAGACCTTGAGATTACATAGTCTGGTCCCACTTCCTGTCTGTCCTGACTGCAGAAGCCATGTGACCCCAGCCACCCCACACTCCTCCACCATGCCTTCCCTGCCACGAAGGACTGGGGCCTCAATTTGTCATTCAATGAAATCTTCTTTGCTTGAGCTTTCACTAGTTATCTTGTGAGAGCAACTATAAGAGCGAGCCACATGGGGGCTGGAGAGGTGGCTCAGTGGTTAAGGGCTCCATCTGATCTTCCAGAGGACCTGGGTTCAATTCCCAGCACCCACATGTGACTCCAGATTCAGGGGATCCCACACCTTCATCACACAGACATACATGCAGGCAAAACACGAATTACATAAAACAAATAAATTATATTTCAAAAAAAGAATCAGACTTAGCTGATCAATACAAAACGAATTCAATAGTATTTCTTTAAAAATCCAGGTGGTGGTGGCACGCGCCTTTAATCTGTAAAATCAAGGCCATCCTGGTCGACATAGTGAGTTCCAGGACAGCCATGGCTGTTACACAGAAAAACCCTTTCTTGAAAGAAACAAAAGTAACCCACATCCGTACCACAGTAGGCGCCTCCGAGACTAGGGGCTGCACACCTGCTGGTTTGAGATCATCAAGTCAGAGCCTCAGAGATGAGTTAGGGAGGCCTGGGTTCTGATTCTGAACCTCCAAATGCCTCACAGAAGCTGGTGTGTGTGTGTGTGTGTGTGTGTGTGTGTGTGTGTGTGAGAGAGAGAGAGAGAGAGAGAGAGAGAGAGAGAGAGAGAGAGCGAGCAATGATTTAATGAGCTGTTTATAAGAGCATGAGTGAGGGTCATTTCTGCGAACATGGACAACCTATGATGGCTATGCCACTGAAGAAAATGCCTCACCCTGCTGGTGCAGCCACTATCGTTACCCAGACTATCTTTGCTACAACAAAACTTTTTCATATATATATATATCCAGCCTTTGGAATCCCAAACAGGCACCAATGTTGTCGTACACGTGCCACAAACCCGCACCTGGAACCAGAGCGTCCTGCCTCTCGCCACAGGTGGGGGTGTGGTGGGGGTGGCCAGAGTCTGGCTCCACCACATTCCACCAAAACTCATTCCCTTCATCTTCAAAATGGGCCCTGGGCCCTGTGGGTCCCCAGGCTCCAAGAGAAAAGGACGGGACTATCCCATGGACTTCAGGTCACATCAGCGCTAGCTATCCCGGACTTGCCTGCTGGCCCAGCCACGGATGCCTGTCCCTCAACCACGGTGCCCATCCCGGGTACCAGTACATCCTCAGTCTCTGATTCCTACCAGGTGACTCTTTGTACATCTCTAAAGAAGGAGCTGTCAAGTTCCTTTCATGAAGGGCTGGAGAGATGGCTCAGAGGTTAAGAGCACTGGCTGCTCTTCCAGAGGTCCTGAATTTAATTCCCAGCAACCACATGGTGGCTCACAGCCATCTGTAATGAGATCTGGCGCCCTCTTCTGGTGTGTGGGCATATATGGAGGCAGAATGTTATATACATAATAAATAAATCATTAAAAAATTGATAAAACACATCTTCCAGTTGATGATTATGCTTAGGCAACAAGATACGATAGAAAGTTAGCATTTAAAAAAAAAAAAAGTTCCTGTCCTGAAATCGCTTAGCACCATCAGCTGAGGCCAAGCCACCCCTCAGGCCCATGGCTGTCCTCCACCCTTGTTGTTATTGCTGTCTTTATTTTTCGAGACAGGGTTTCCCTGTGTGTCGCCCTAACAGTCCTGGAACTCACTCTGTAGACCAGGCTGACCTCAAACTCACAGAGATCCGCCTGCCTCTGCTTCCTTAGTGCTAGGATTAAAGGTGTGTGCCATCACCACGATGGACGCCAGTGCCTGAACTCAGGATAAATTTCAAGAATGATGGATTGCTGGCTCCTGGGCTTCTCCCAGGTTTGGGGACATAAGGGTGGCAGTAGGAGTTTCTTCTGTATACCTGTCTGTTGTAGGCTTGAATTCACCGTCAAAGCCAGCAACATCATTCCAGGATCTAGGGGTGGAAAAAAATCGCTAACGCTCCCTTCTTCCTAAAAGTATAGAGAAATTTCACTCTACGGTGTAGTCACACTGCCCTCTGCTGGACAAATTTAGCATGACAACAACGAGGGCTTGTGTTTGTGGGCCTTAGTCTCTAAGCAAGCGCAGGGTAAGTACTCAGTAAAGGTTTGTTTTGTTTAGTTATTTGCCATGAGCAACTCCTAGGCATCAGAGAAGGGAGAAAGGAGTTTGGTCTGATAAAGGCAAGAATATAGAGGTCCTGGACCAGGCTTAGGAAGTGAATAGAATCAGGCAAGGCTGAAGGAAAGAGGGCGTGGGCCCTGGCTGAGGAGCCAGAAGGACGTATGCCACTTCCTGCTAGAAGCTAATGTCCATGGGCTCTGCTTAGAGGTGGATGGCGAAGCTGCTACATATACCCTGTGGGCCTTCCCACTGCCTCGGCAAGGCTCTGGCCAGCCCTGTCACCTGGAGCGTGCACCTATGTGCTGAGTCCGCTGTCCTCACTCTCAGAACAGACCTTCCGCACCCCTGCAGTCCCCAGAGCTCCCACACTGTGAGCCCCTCTGACTCAGCTTGACTGACGCTCTACTGGACTGAATCTCAAATGAGCCAACGTGACCTTGCTGTTTCCAGTTCCATCGAGATAAGAAAACCCCACAAGAAGTCATTCAGAGAGTTAATAATTTAACAATGCAATAGACCTTGTAATTAAAAATAAGCTGAAGGAGGCCACAAAGTGATTACAGCCATGTTTCAAGGGCCAATTACATCTGACTCGCTGAGTCAGAAGAGAGAAAGGGAATGGGGCCCACCAGGCCTCAGTGAGGTCACCAAACATGAGTGTCATTTCTAGTCCATGCAAACACCTCGGGTGCACGCGGACAACACCGGCAGACATCTGTTTTCCCCGAGAACTTGGACCTGTCCCCTCTCCCCTGTCCCTTCTCCCTTTTCTGGGGCATTTCTGAAAAGTCTCAAGCTTCGCCCCACTCCACCCTTTAGCCTCCCCTCCCTGGTGAGCTCTAGCGAGTATTATCCAATGGCCTCCTTCTTTTCTGTCCCATGCCAATGAATAAAGCAGTGTTCTCTCCCCAAGCCCAGCATCCATGCCTACCCCGCTGAGAACGGGGGAGCCTTGCAGCCATGGCCCAGGTCACAGCTACTGCCCCCCGAGGCTCTATGATGCCTACCCCGCTGAGAACGGGGGAGCCTTGCAGCCATGGCCCAAGTCACAGCTACTGCCCCCCGAGGCTCTATGATGCCTACCCCGCTGAGAACGGGGGAGCCTTGCAGCCATGGCCCAGGTCACTGCTACTGCCCCCCGAGGCCCTATGCAGTTTTCTCTGTCTTCACAGAGTTCAGTGACCCACTCTACCCTCAAATCACAGCATCCCACTGGGTACAAATATTTGTATTTGGAGGCTTTCGGGAATGTAATTTCCAGACCTAATTGTTCTCTTTAATTTTTAATGCATAAGCTTCTGTCGTCTTCATTAATCCTGGTCATCATACCACAGATATTTCCTCCCTAAAAATAAATATGTCTTCTGATAAGTCTCGGCTTATCCACAGACGGCACCGTACGTATAAACATCACCCTGCCAGGAGTGATGGAGGAGCGGGTTACAGCGGGAGGTGCAGAGAGTAAAGGTGGGCACAGGACAAGGAATGGCCAAGGCGCATACCACGCTGAACCCCAACCTGGCGGCTTTATTCACCAATGTGTCCAAAACAACTCCTCAAACGACAGCCCTACCTTCTCCTTTTCTATACTGGAGTCAGAGGACCCAAAGACCATGACCAAGGAAGGAAGTCAGGAGTATAACTCCACGATGCAAAGAGGAAGTCAGGCCTGTGCTTCTGCAGGCCTAGCAGCTTCCTGAAGCCTGAGGCACAGGGCCTTTCAGACCCCCATTCATGAAAAACTGAAGTTTCAGAGAAAATTCAGGCACAGGAACCTCAAGACCCATGCCAATTCCTGCCCCAGTGTACGGGGGCACAGGAAAGAGAACTACCACTTTCTACTTCTTAGAAACTTACCCACGGGTGGGGGTGGAGTGCTAGAAGGCTACTGCTCCCACAGAAGACTGTTTGGGTCCCAGGGCCCATACTAGGTGGCTAATGTACCACACCAGCTCCAGGGGATCCAATGCACTCTTCTGGGTTCTGTGAGCACCTGCAATCACATGCACACACACATATGCACACGCACACACACATATAAATAAAAATAAATCTTACTGCTGGGCAGTGGTGGCACACTCCTTTAATCCCAGCAGTCAGGAGGCAGAGGCAGGTGGATCTCTACGAGTTTGAGATCAGCCTGGTCTACAGAGTAAGTTCCAGGACATCCACGGCTGTTACACAGAGAAACCCTATCTCAAAAAAATCAATAAACAAACAAATAAACCTTACAGAGAGAGACTGAGGAGACTGAGGGATTTTGAAGATGCTGAGAGGCCAGGACCAGCCACCCTCATGGCAGTTGTCCCAAAACACTAAGTGGTCCATATACTGTGTTCTTCTAAGAAAGGGAGTTCACTGTAAGGCTTTTTCTCAATTGTCTTTGGTGCTAAGACTTGACCAGAGAGCAATTTAAGTGCTGAGGCTTGAAGAATCTTGCCCTTGCCCGTGCCCTGTATCTGTAACTCAGCCCAAGGCCTGACTTGGTATGCGCCATCATTAAATGTGTTTGGTGTGAATGGGCTGCCTATGGGTTCCTGGGGCTGAAGGAGAAGCCAAGCTCTCATTACTCTGTAGGTACAGTATGTCTCGGTGCCAGGCTCTATGCTGGTGTTTGACTTGGCTGAGCCACCTTCCTAATGAACTCAAAGACATCCCTTGTGGGCCCCTTCTTCTGGAACACTGCTTGTTGATATGTGGTTTTTCTGCCTGCAGGCCCAAAGCCAAGAACCTGGCTTATGTGTCACAGGCATTCAGCATTCACCTTAGAGAAGACGGTTTTCATCCCGCCCTCCGCAGAGCACCAGGACAGCCTCAGCCTTGGCCTCCTTGTAAACAGGCAGAATCGGATACTTAATGAGAGACAAACAGACTTTCTGGCTGACAACAACAAGGCCAATGACTCCCAGGATCCCAAATACTCTTACCAGGTCACGTGGGGGAACCGCCTCTGCCTGCAGTGTGACTGCGAAAGCTCACACACACATTCTCCAGCCCACCACGGCCCTGTATTGCTGCTCGTGGGCACCCGACTGAGGCACGGGACCAGGGAGGGAGGCTGGCTCCTCCTCATGCCAGTCTCAGCACCTCTACCAACACATGGTTCGCTTTGTCCAGAAATAACCAGCAAAAGGGGGTTAGGGTGAAGTTGGGGATGTAGCTCAGTTGGTAGAGTGTTCACCTTCCATGCACAAAGCCCTGAGTTCGACCCCCAGCACAGCGTGAACCAGGCCTGGTGGCATGTGTCTGGAATGCCAGCACTTGGGAGACAGAGGTAGAAACAGGAGCATCAGAAGTTCAAAGTCATCCTTAGCTACATAGAGGTCAGCCTGGGTAGCTGCCTCAACAGAAGGAAGGGAAAGGAGACGAAGGAAAGGGAGGGAGGAAAGAAGGGGAGGAGAAACGGGGGAGGGGAGAAAGATCTCTATGATGGAGTATGGCCCTTCTACCACAAACAACTATAAAACAGGGGCCAGAGAAACAGCTCACAGGCAAAGGTACACTCCATGCAAGCCTGGAGACTTCGATCTCTAAAACACACAGAAGTGGAAAAGGAGAGCCGGGCGGTGGTGGCGCACGCCTTTAATCCCAGTACTTGGGAGGCAGAGGCAGGTGGATCTCTGTGAGTTCGAGACCAGCCTGGTCTACAAGAGCTAGCTCTAGGACAGGCACCAAAGCTACACAGAGAAACCCCGTCTCGAAAAACAAAAAAGAAAAAAGAAAGTGAAAAAGGAGAGCCAACTTCACAAGTCGCCTCTGACCTCCAAAGCACATGTCCACATGCATACCATGTACACACACAATAATAAACAAACTAGAAATAAAATGAACAGAGCCTACAGGACCCATGTGGACTCCAATATGGGCATTGTGGAAGCCCCAGAAGTAGAGAGGCAAGAAGGAATAAAAGAATATTTGAAGAAATAATGACCAAAAAGCTTCACATTGGACTAAGAACTCAGCACTCAGGAGGCAGAAGCAGGCAGATCTCTCTGAGTTCAGCCTGTCTACAAGCAAGCTCCAGAGTAGCCAGGGCTGCACAGAGAGACCCTGTCTCAAACTATGAACACACACATCAAGGCAGTAGCTCACCAAAACTCCGAGTAGGATGAACTCAGGAGGTCCTCGCCACCATGACACCCTAGACCAAGCTGTGAAAAGAAAAAGACGAGGACCTTGAAGAAGCAAGGCGAAGCAACTCACCACATGCAAGGGACCCCAGCGAGGTTACAGGCAGGGTCTCATCGGGGACTCAGGAAACTGAAGACAATGCCACAAGCAAGGTGCTGAAAGAGCTGCTGGCCGCGATACACACTTATAAATCCCAGCCCTTGGGAGACTGAGGCGGAAGGATTGCCTGAGCTACATGGTGAGGACAAAGTCAGCCAGGACTGCATAGCAAGACCCTGTGCTCGGTATCTAAGAAGCTTGCTGCTTCTCCAGGGATTCCAAGTTCAGTTCCCGGCACCGACATCATGTGGATATCAGGGGACAAATTGTATGAGTCACTTTTTCTCTTTGATCATAAAGGTTCCAGGGCTTGAACTTAGATCATCAGGCTTGGTGGCAGATGCCTTTACCTGCTGGGCCATCTCATCGGCTTTATTTTACGTGTGTGTGTGCGCGCGCGTATGCGTGCGCACACGTGTTTCTCACAGAAGCCAGGAGGGGGAGTTGGATTCCTTGGGCTGGAGGTATAGGCATTTGTAAACCACCTGATGTCGGTGCCGGGAACTGAACTTGGAATCCCTGGAGAAGCAGCAAGCTTCTCCTGGAACTGTAGTTAGAGAAGTTTGTCCGCTGCCATGTGGGTGCTGAGACTCAAACCTGGTCCTCTGGAAGAGTAAGTAGCTCTTAACCAGTGAGCATTTTCCTGGGCTCCTTTATTTTAACGATGTTTATTATTTAGCCATTAATCCCAGCACTCACAAGGCAGATCTCTGAGTTCAAGACCAGCCTGGTCTACAGAGAGGGTTCCAGGACAACCTGAGCAATGTTACACAGAGAAACCCTGTCTCAAAAAAAAAAAAAAAAGAAAAGAAAAAAAAAAGAAAAGTATATTTTTTAACTAAGTGTGTCTGTGTGTGGGCAGGTGTCTGCAACATTCAGATGAGGGCATCAGATTCCCTGGAGCTGACAGTTGTGAGCAGCCATGTGGGTGCTGGGAACTGAACTTGGGTCCTCTGCAAAGCCAGTAGGTGCTCTCAACACTGAGCTGTCTCTCCTGCCCCACTGGGAAACATGTTGTGCTCCACTGCAGCTTTACTTTTTTATTGTATTTACTGTCTATAAGATGTGTGTGTGTGCAGAATGCATGGGCCATGGCATGTATGTGAAGGTCAGAGGATAACTTTAGGGAATCAGTTCTTCCATCTCTCACTTGGGGCTCAAACTTCACTTGTCAGACTCAGTAGCACGCACTTTGACCTGCTGAGCCCCTTTCTAGTTTGAATACTCATTTTCCCCATGGCTGACAGGCTGGTTGTTCGCCGATGTCACCAGCATATCGCATCCTTTCTCCCTTTGCAAAGCTGTCGTTTTTATTTTATGTGTGGCTGTTTTGCCTGTTCATGTGTGTGCACCATATGTGTGCAGTGCTGGTGGAGTCCAGAGGAGGGCATGTGATCCCCTGGATCTGGAGTTCCAGACTCTTGTTAGCAGCCACGTGGACAGTGGGGACTGAACCCGGGGCCTCTGGAAGAACAGTCAGTACTCTTAACTACTGAACCATCTCGCCAGCCTGCCTCGCATCCTTTCTTAAAGCCATTTTCTTCACTTATTTGAAGTTACTCTACCCTAACAAAGTGTTTCAAACATTAAGAATAAAGACATCACAGCTATAAACATATGTAAGTTAAACAACAGAGGCCCAGAATGTATGAAGCAACCTGTGGACAGACGGGAACTAGACAGTGTTGTACTAATAACTGGAAACTTCCACAGACCACTTCATTAATGGATAGAAGAGCTAAATGAAAGAGCAGTAAATGGAGCTGGAAGATGGCTCAGCAGTTAAGAAAATGTACTTCTTAAACCCGCATAATTCCTAACTACATTCTAAGTATTTCTCCTTATACTTATAGATAAGACAGGTCTCACCCCCCATTAAGAACATCAAGCAACAGATGGAGACCATTACAGAAAAACCACAACCATCAAAAGGCAGAGAACATGTGACCCTGTGCTGCCCAGTGGGGGCCTCGGATTCCGAGCTGAGCACAACTGAAATCTACAACTCCTGTCCCTAAGCCCTATGACTGTGGGAAAACGGCTCCCGTAGGCTCATGGGGGTGGCACTATTTGAAAGGATCAGGGCGGGTGGTCTGGGAGGAAGCATGGGCATGGGCTTTCACTCTGCCTGCTGCCTGCAGATCCAGCTGTAGAACTCTTGGCTCCTTCTCCAGCACTGTGTCTGCCTGTGTTCTGCCAATACGATAATGGACTAAACCTCTGAACCTGTAAGCCATTCTCAATTAAATGTTTTTCTTTATAAGAGCTGGTATGGTCACGGTGTCCTAAGACACCGCAGAAAGGTTGTAATGGTCAGAAGACCATAAGTTTGCTGTGTGGTTGCATCTCCTAGAAATGTCAGAGAAGCTCTATGTCAGGCCTCATCAACATGGCCTAAACACCACCAGGACAAGCACACACCAGTAGATATGTTAACATGGAATGGGGAAATCTTAGGGCCTCGACCCTGAATAAAGAGCTACAGGCAACTAAAAGGTGCTAAGCTGGAAAAGAAATCTTGCCAAGCAAAGGCGGAAAGTGTGCACCTGAGAGTGGTCCTGCGGCCTGCATCTTACTCACTCCTCACTCCCCAAGCAGAGGAGCCTAAAGTCAGTTTCTCTCTCCTCCCACCTCTCCATCCCTCCTTCTCTCTCTCTCTCCATCCCCCTCCTTCCCCCATCCCATTGGCCCATTGTTTCAAGACAAGGAGGGAGAAGAATGCGACTGGAAAGCTCTCTCTCCATCACCTAGCAGGGTCACACACATCTGGAAGGCTCAGCATGGCACAAACCTAACCCTGACCAACCGTGTGCCTCAGAAGCCCTAGGACTATAGCCCACTCCTGCAGTTTCCTAAAGAACTCCCCCTCTGGTGGGCCCAAGGCTTGTACTCGCCCTTCTACGGCCAATGACAAGGTAAGAAATTTCTCCACCTATGACATCTTTGGGAACAACTAATCCACTTACTTTTCCCAATAGCTCTAAGAACTAATCAATTACCCATCTCACTCAGTACAAAGTTCAAGTTTGCCCAGCACTGGCTTCAACCCACACTTCTCCTTTCCCTCCATGACTTCCTCATCTAATTTCCCAGCAGATGAGCTAAGAGCAGCATGGACCAGCACTACCTCAGCTCCAGAGAGGACGGAGCAGCATGGACCAGCACTACCTCAGCTCCAGAGAGGACGGAGCAGCATGGACCAGAACTACCTCAGCTCCAGAGAGACGGAGCAGCATGGACCAGCACTACCTCAGCTTCCGTGAGGATGGGACATTTAAGTCAGCCCTTGAGATACCTCTCTTCCTCCCAAGGAACAGACATGAATGTATTGACTTCTCCCTAAGATTGAAAATGGGAGGCCTCAGCCTGGAGGCCAGATCTAGCGGGGGAATCCAGCACAGGCCCTGTGACTCCAAGGCACACTGTAGCTCCCACCCAAGGGTGCTATCTCCCTGGGGAGCCTCAGGTGCCATGCTATCCACATATGCGCCAGGAAGTGTGGCACAAAAGAAGGGTGACAGGCGTGCCAGGACGTGAGTCAGCGGAAGACAGCGTCTCTGGAGTTCACAACTAGGTTTCACTACAAAAGTACTAGGGCGACAGATGGCTCTGTAGCAGGGGCCTTAAAGGCCTTTCGTGAGCAGGCGCTAAACATGTCTGGGCTCCAACAGGGTTGCAGGAGCACTAGGTTTAGGGCTCATCAGGTAAAAACTGCTGCTTGCCCCAGATCAGACCTCAGCAACATAGATGGCAGGCCACCACTACAGAAGGCTAGAGACCTGTCGGTATGGCCCCCACTCTGACCCCAACATCTCCCCTCCTAAGTTAGACCGCAAATGAACAGAGCCCGAGTTAAGGACTGTGACATTGTGAATCTGGCTGGAGTTCTGCCCCGGCAGGCTACACAAATCTCAACTGCTTCATGGGGATCCCAGAATGGGTACAAGCAGCTGCAGCATCAAACCAGGCGGAAAAACTCAAGTGCAGCCTCCTCAACACACCCGTCACATCCAAACACCACGGAGGCCTCACCATCAGCGGGCTCAATCTTCCCAGAGGGCTGTGCAGGTGTCACCACTCTGCAGGCAGGTTCCTACCCACCCTGCAGGCAGGTGTGTCCTCACCGCTAGCAGCTGCAGGAGACCAGGTGTCAACTATACAATCCTGGGAGGAGCCAGGGACTGCTTTGCTCCTAATTCCTCAGATACTGTAATTTAAATAAGGCTTAAAGGAATGTGGGAACTGCCAGGCTGGGGGTGGGGAAAGCAACAGCCACTTCCTGGTCAAGCACAGTCTGTGGAACAATCCACAGGAGCAGCCCTCACCCCAAAGATACCTTAGCCAGGCCAGGCATGGCGACACATGCAAGATCTTGTCTCAAAAAATGAAAGACAGACAGACAGGCCTGCCCACAGACAAACACTGTTTCCTCCTGCCTGACAAGTTTTACCACGTGCCTCTTCAGCTAACAAAGAGAGAAGTCATGCAGTGCCAACCCTGGGCAGAGGTTCCAGGTGGCCAGTCTGGATCCATCAGTGCTGAGGTTCAAATGTGGATCATGGGTCCCTCACCCAGCAGTTCAGGTGCCTGTCTGACCCCAGCATGACCTGGTACTCCCAAAGTCGGAAGCTACTGCAGGCAACACCTTTAGCACCTACCAGCACCAGGAGGTTCCTGGGAAGCCCAGATCGGCCACCAGGGACACAGACAAGGAGCCCACACCAGGAAACCCTGCACTGACCTGCACCTGCAAGCCTTTTTTGCCATCTCAGTTTGCTGGTGTTAGCAGACGTCAGCACCCAGTGACAACCTGGGCCTAAGGAAGCATTCAGAATGCAAGTGGCATCCTAGAGGCAGAGTTCCTTGGCTGAAAAGGGGCTTGCAACAACTGGCTGGGGCTCACTTCCTCCCAGCACAGGCCTGCTGTAACCACCAAAAGTCAGCACTGTAATAAACACACTGATAAAAGCACAGATTTATATCTTTGCCATTTATTTCTTAAAATCTTATTCAAAATATTAAATAATACAATTTCAAATATGAAAAAAACTACTGCAATAAAACAGTCCAGGTACATTTCACTACGCTGCCCATCCTTCGGACAGTCACCTGTCCTGAGGGGAGGACAGCGCTGCTGCTTCTGTGCTCACACAGGGAGCATGGCTGCTGGCTCGCCTGGGCTCTGCAGAGCATACAGAGAAGGCTATGCTTTCTGGAGAGTTGCAGTGAAGCTCGGTGGTCAACCATGGTTCAAATCACACATTTACATTCTGACCAACTCTAAAAGACAGGCTAACATGAAATACGTAAAGAATTCCAGTTTGGGGGGGCAACATAATGAAACACGGTAGGGAGTCTGAATGTCACTGCTATATTCAGATTATCACGTTAACTGCAGGATCGAGACATGGCATCATTTAAGTGATAATGGTCTCTAAAGTCTCTTCAAATTTACTGTGCAGCAAGAAATAAACTGAAAAAACTCTGACTGGAGTTTTAAACTCTGCTCATCGCCTGAACCCTTGGAACCTGGGCTGAAATCAATTGCTGACTGACGTAACTGCTGTTCTACCAACTTCCACCGAAGCGCCATCCAGCAGCCCTAGCCAATGGCTGATATCACCTATCATCTGGCTGCCTTCACTGGGAACTGCAGGCCATTTTGCAGGAATTCCTAACCAGCTTAACGTGTGGTGAGTGAAGCAGCGGCCACGTCATCTTACACTGTCTCAAGTGCCAAAAAACACCCGAAGCGGGTTTCTTCTTAATAATTACATTTATTCACTGTGTGTATAAGCATGTGTGTAGGTGCACGAATGCCATGCACACATGTGGAGGTCAGAGAACAACCTGCAAGAATTCACTCTGTCCTTCTACCATGCAGGTCCTGGGGACTGAACCCGGGCTGTCAGGCTTGGCAGCAGGCGCCCTCACTGACTGAGCCCGCCTTGCCATCCATCTTTCAAAGCAGTTTGGAAAGAGTGGCAAACATGTTGCTGTAAAACAAAGAAATATATCATGATATCCTTGTATAATAAAGTTTGTACCACACACAAACAAAAATATGTTTGAAAATAGGCTATTTGGAAGTGGGTGGGGCAGCCACACCTGCAGTACCAGCATTTGAGAATCCAACGACCAACTGTTCGAGGCCAGCCTAGGCTGGTCAGTAAGACCCCATCTCAAAATTAGGAATAGAATAACAGAAAGAGGAAAACCAGCTTTGGACAGCAGCGAGTGATGAAAAACAGCAGTGCTGGGCCCCATGAGACTTTAGTTCTGGTGTGGGGTCTTTCAAAGGGAACAGTGCTGCCAGAGGCACGATAAATGGAAAATAATAACTACTACAAAAAATATACAATAAGGTTTAACTCACACTTCAGATACCTGATTGAATCTAGCTCTAAAGAACAGATTAAAAAATTATATATTCCTTGTTTGTGACATTTAGTTCCCAAAGCACCAAGGCAAAAGAGAGGGCCCCCTCTTGGTTAAGCGCCACTTCCTGTGGCAGAATTTGCACGACATCATATAAAAGTCAAGCAAATAAAATGACAGAAGAAGCAGACTCCAATCACAGTGCTTTAGAAAATATAATCATTGGTGATCTTCAGAGAAGGCATGGCCTCATTCACATTCTGGTCTAAACGACGGTACTCCACCGTTTTAGAACATAAGCCATCACGCCACTTCCTGCTTTGAACCAGAAGGAAGATCTGAAATAAAACAAAGCAATTAGACACGCCAAAGAGAAAGCTTATCTGGTAGTGGTTTTGTAACAAGAGCAGGATCTTGCTTAGGCTTTGGGACACAAAACTAATTATCACAATAATAAAATGACACCCATTTCCAGCCTGTGAACAAGGCTGAATGATGCTTCTCAGTGGGCATGGAGTGGAGACCAGGAGACTACCTGCCCCCCAAGTTTCAGCACACAGCTCAGGTCAGTTAAGAAGGGACTCCAGGGGTTTGTCTGCTGCTTTCTGTCACTGGGTCACCAACACTCAGAGCTGAAAGACATTTTGAAATTAACTGGTCCATGTTGTAATTTTTCAGGTAAGAAAATTAATGCCTCAACGAGGAAGATAGACAGCTTGAGTCACAAGGCAAGTCACAAGAACCACGCTCTCGAGAGGATCATCTATTGAGAAAGCTGTGCCTGCACTCCTCTAGCATTCCGAAAGGCGCATAGCCCCCATTAGCTTATACCTAGGTTATTAGGTTACTCCTTAACACAGGAAAGCAATTCCAGCACAGACATGGTCATCATGAACCAAAACTTGGAATCATCTAACTGTCCAATAGGATCAGAGCACAATCAATTATGCAAATATAAAACCATATTTTTAAATAGTATGTTATGGTGGCTAAGTGGACAGGGAAACCTAATGAGACCTCAACCCTACACAAAGAAATACAGGCAACTAAGAAATGTTGAGAACTGGAAAGAGCACACCAATTGCTTATTCAATACTAAACAGTCAGCTCTGAAAACATACACAAGTCAGGCAGTGGCACGTCTTTAATCCCAGCACTCAGGAGGCAGAGGCAGGTGGATCTCTCTGAGTTTGAGGCCAGTCTGGTCTACAGAGCTAATTCTAGGACAGTTAGGGCTACACAGAGAAACCCTATCTCAAAAAACAAAACAAAACAAACAAACAACAACAACAACAAAATCACAGCATGGGCTGGAGAGAGAGCTCAGTGGTTAAGAGCACTGCCTGCTCTTCCAAAGGTCCTGAGTTCAATTCCCAGCAACCACATGGTGGCTCACAACCATCTGTAATGAGATCTGGTGCCCTCTTCTGGCCTGCAGACATACATGCAGACAGAAAACTGAGAATACATAATAATAAATCAAAAAAAAAAAAATTACGGCATGTAGCCAAGTGGTGGTGGCGCATGCCTTCAATCCCAGAACTTGGGAGGCAGAGGCAGGTGGATCTCAGTGAGTTCAAGGTCAACCTGCTCTACACAGTGAGTTCAAGGACAGCCAGGGCTACACAGAGAAACCCTGTCTTGAGAAAGAAAAAAAAAAAAATTACAGCATGCATGTATATGTATATTTGTGGACCAGAAATACACTAAAATATTTTTTAATGCTCTGAGTAGCAGCTTAAATTTTTTTTTCCCCTAAAGTCTTCAGATTTCTGAATTTTCTACATTAAACATATTGTTCTGGGCATCTGGTTTTTTTTTTTAATGGCCAGATCCATTTATTTATTTATCTTACTTACTTACTTAATTACTTATTGCCAGAACCTCTGGAACAGGAGTTACAGGTTATAAACCTGTGGGTGGTAGGAATAGAAACCTAGTCCTCTGCAAAACCAGCCAATGCTCTTAATCACCGAGCCATCTCGCCATCCCTGGTTGTGTGTTTAGTTTGGAGACAGTTTTGCATACTCTAGTTTGGCCTTGAACAACAGTGGTCCACCTGCCTCTACCTCTACCTCCCAAGTGTCAAGATGCCAAAATTACAAGCATGTACCTACCACTACACCTGGCTATACATAAAGACCTTTTATTTCCTCCTTTTTTGGTGGAGGGGGGAGCATGAGGGGCATGGTCTTATATATATATTCCAAGCTAGCCTGACCCTCAATATGCAGTCAGAGATGACAATGAAAAGCCTTGAATCTCTGATCCTCCTGATTCTCCTGTTACTACAGAAGTGTGCTGTAATCTCAGGTTTATGTAGTGCTCGGAAGTGAGCCCAGGGCTTCATGGATGCTAAGAAAGCATTCCTATCAATGGAGCCACATCCTCAGCCCAATTCTCGTACAACCAGAAAATAACATTACTGTCAAATCATTGTCAACACATAATAAATTAAAAGGAGTATTCAATTAGTATTCTTGCCCCACAAGTATTCCCACCAAACTATCATTACTAAATTAAGAAATGCAAGACAGATGAGGAGCGCATGCCTTTGACCCCAGGACTTGGAAGGGAGACAGAAACAGGTGGATCTTTGAGTTCAAAGGTCAGCTTGATCTACACAGTGAATACCATACAGCCAGGGCTATATAGTAAGACCCTGTCTGAAAAATAAGTAACTCGCTAGACTTTGGCTTCATTTATTATGGGGGGAAAACAAGTAATTTCCTAGAAGCACATGGAGCATTATCCCCATTGTCTAATGTACCAGAGCCGCAGCTTCAATAGAAATGCTACCGTTTTATCACCACGGTCAACCCGACTGAAAGGATTTACACAGTATGGCTGAGACAATGGAGCACTACAGAAGGGGCTAAAATCCCAACTTACCTTCCTTTTGTTGTGGTACGTTACATAAACAACAGCTGCACAGAAAGCAAAAATAAGGAGATGGAAAAAGAAATGGCTATCTTCTCTGTTTGGGGGCGGGAGCTTCACCACCTTCACTGAGTCCTCAAAGCCCCTGAAGTGCCTGTCCTCTCTGCTTATCTCTATGTTTATATTATCATCAGGCTCCTCGTCCCTGGGGTTGGTGGTCCAGTCGTAGTCTGGCTCTCCATAGTCCCCATTGTCCAGAGTGTCTTTGGCTGTGGATGGGGAACTGTTGAGTGCCAGAAGATCCTCCTCCTCCATGCTGGGATCTTCATTGCTATCAGCCTCGTCCTGGGACACAGAAGGAGCAGTGGAGAGGGTGGGTGCCACAGAGGTGCCTCCATTTTTCTGTGTACTGGCTGGCAGCGGAGAAGTGGTGCTGATCTGGGAAACAGAAGGTTTGGTGCTGTTTCCAGCTGTCAGTGCAGCTGGAGGAGAAGTAGTGGGGTTGCGTGGCATGTTCTCTACAGTACCTGAAAAACAAAAGCACCCCAACATTGCCAACTTTTTCTCTCTAGTAAGAGAAAACAGCATTTATCAATTTTTTTACTAAGCATTTCTCTTCAGTATAATAAATTCCTGCAGCTTTCTCTTAAGATCCAGTGAAGTCTCAATGGCCAGCATTCAATTACATTTCTTCTTGGTCAGTTAATCTCAGGTAATAATTATTTTGCTCAGTAACAAATTGAACAAAGCAAAAAACTCACTGCGGCACAGTCTGCTACTCAAAGAGCAAACAAACATTTGATTTCAGGTCGGGCAAAGTCAGCCCAGACAACCTACTGTTTCCCTTTACCAAAGAATGGATTTCAGCCAGTCTTGTCCAGGCTCCACTTCACCCCCACAGCAGAAAGAGAGGAGGCTAATCCTAGGTCAAGGCACGTACACACACACATACACACACACGCACACACAAGCTAGAACTAAGCACACTATGAGACAGGTACTTAGAAACTGCTTTTGCTAAAAACTGGCCCCTCAACTGGAGCTCAGAAAGTGACCACGCTTAAAAGCCTTCATTTCTCTGTGTCCTGCTTCCCTCTACAGGTAAGATAAGCACTCAGGACACATCTGTCAGGTCTGCATCATCCCCTTTCAAGGCTGCAAGCAGAGAAATAAGTTGCTGCCCTAACCCTGCAGGCACTCAAGTCTGCTGAGCAGACCCTCCAAGGACAGAGCAGTGGCTCACTGGGGAGATGGTGCACCCCGAAACAGAAGTGCATCCCCCAAACCACCATGTCTCCTCAAGCAATAGGTCTTCTGACTTGCAGAATCAAACTAGAAACAAGAATCCCAGACCACATCCTGAACAGGATGCTCAGTTATGCGCAATCTGCCCCCTCCCTGCCCCATGCATAAACTTAAAAGGTTTTAGGATCCCGAAAAGAGGACTTTGGGGTCACTGCTCCCCTTTCTTGGTTTCTACCTCTTCCCAGTATGGCCACATTAATTCTCTGCTTTTCACCAGTCCTTGATCTAATTTGCATATTGGGGTAGGTGGCAGAGCCTAGTTTGCCAGGGCAGCCAGAGTTCAGGCTTTTACTCTAAAAATTCCTGTTTCAAGCGCATAACCAGCACACAAGGCTACAGAGTAGTTGTTGACAGCATTTCTAAGTCATACTTGAAGATTCTTCAAAAATAAATAAAATTTAAAAAATTTACAAAACATCAAAATTCTAAGGGATGGGAACCTGAAACTAGAACCTGCAAGCTAAATTACAGCCCACTTTAAAAATAAAGGCAGGGCCGGGGGGTGGTGGCGCACGCCTTTAATCCCAGCACTCGGGAGGCAGAGGCAGGCAGATCTCTGTGAGTTCGAGACCAGCCTGGTCTACAAGAGCTAGTTCCAGGACAGGCTCCAAAACCACAGAGAAACCCTGTCTCGAAAAACCAAAAAATAAATAAATAAATAATAATAAAAAAAATAAAGGCAGCCTCCGGGTGGAAAATGAAGCCAAATGCTTGCACAATCTTCCAGCCTGTGCCTCTACTTCCTCAGGGAGGTCTGCTAAAGTACAGCTAAGACTTCCAGAAGGAACTCCACACAGTAGAAAGAACCAATGCGGTCTAGTCCAGAGGACAGCTGCTGAAGCTGAACAGGCCAGTCTCTAGCTGAATGTCGCCTCTGCTGAAGAACTTTGGGGCCACCTTTAATTACTCTTCAAACAAACAAACATACCTTGTTATGTGTGCTCTAAACCTTCAGACTATAAAGACAAGTCCCAGGCCTTCACAAATATGCACACACAGAGAAAACAACTGTTCATATGAACACTGTCTCTTTTAAGTAACACAGTTGACATCTACTTTGTACACAGAAAAGGGGATAGGGTCTTAATAGGACAGAAGTCTCCCAGAAAAATACTTTCTAACAACAAAAATTCTTTCAAAAGACAGTAGGATTAGGGATGTAGTCTAGTATTTGTGGGGCACTAGGTTTGATTCCTAGCACCAGAAAAATAAATATTAAGATAGTAAATTAGAGCCAAGCATAGCAATACACACGAGCGATACCAGCATGGAGCAGAGGAGGCAGGAGGCTCTGGAGTTAAAGGTTACCCTTAGTCTTCACAGTTACATCGAGGGTACCCTGAGCTATATGAGACCCTGTCTCTAAAACAAACAAACAAGTCAGTCTTCCTGTCTAACTTTTTGGAGTGTCTCTAAAGGACCTGAGCTGGGACGGGCAGGGGTGACTACACAGAAACCCTCACTGGGCCCTGGGGAATCTCCTCAGGCATCCCTGTTGGTCTAACAGAAACCTGATTCCTTCTAAACACACTGGTCCTGCAGCCCTTCTACTCCACAGCTGGCTTCTCTCCCGCAGCCTTGCAGATTGGAGGAGGGGTGCAGCCCTCTACGCACACCTATCACCAACTCCTAGAAGGCCCCTCATTCTAAGACTTTAGCTGCTAATTACAGGGTCCTCACTCAGCTAAAGAGCTCCTATCTGGATTTCAAAATCCTCCTCTCTTCTGCTGAGTCAGCCCAACCTACCCCATGGCCTCTGGGTCCACCATGACCTGCTCTCCCCCACACCCTCTGCAGCACACGGCTTCCGGGAATGCTGGTGGCTTTCTGATTCATTCGCTGGTTTTCTCAATCCATTAAGGCTTAAACACCCACCCTCCCTTTTTCAGCCCCTGGTGGCCACCACCAAATCTTACCGATAAAATCTCTTCTCCTGCCATGCACAAAAATCAAGTCCAAATGGATTAAAGACCTCAATATTAGTCCGAAGACACTGAACCTGATCGAAGAGAAAGTGGGAAGTACTCTACAACACATGGGCACAGGAAACCACTTCCTACGTATAACTCCAGCAGCACAGACATTAAGGATATCATTGAATAAAAGGGACCTCCTGAGACCGAGAAGCTTCTGTAAAGCAAATGACACTGTCACCAAGACAAAAAGGCAACCCACTGACTGGGAGAAGATCTTCACCAACCCCGCAACTGACAAAGGTCTGATCTCCAAAATATATAAAGAACTCAAGAAATTAGACCATAAAAGGCTAATCAACCCAATTATAAAATGGGGCACTGAGCTGAACAGAAAATTCTCAACAGAAGAAGTTCAAATGGCCAAAAGACACTTAAGATCATGCTCAACTTCCTTAGCGATCAGGGAAATGCAAATCAAGACAACTTTAAGATACCATCTTACACCTGTCAGAATGGCTAAAATAAAAAACACCAATGATAGCCTTTGCTGGAGAGGTTGTGGAGAAAGGGGTACACTCATCCATTGCTGGTGGGAATGCAAACTTGTGCAACCACTTTGGAAAGCAATATGGCGGTTTCTCAGGAAATTCGGGATCAACCTACCCCTGGACCCAGCAATACTACTCTTGGCAATATACCCAAGAGATGCCCTATCATACAACAAAAGTATATGCTCAACTATGTTTATAGCAGCATTGTTTGTAATAGCCAGAACCTGAAAACAACCTAGATGCTCTTCAATGGAAGAATGGATGAAGAAAGTATGGAATATATACATATTAGAGTACTACTCAGCAGTAAAAAACAATGACTTCCTGAATTTTGCATACAAATGGACAGAAATAGAAAACACTATCCTGAGTGAGGTAAGCCAGACCCAAAAAGAGGAACATGGGATGTACTCACTCATATTTGGTTTCTAGCCATAAATAAAGGACATTGAGCCTTTAATTCGTGATCCTAGAGAAGCTAAATAAGAAAGTGAACCCAAAGGAAAACATATAAGCATCCTCCTGAATATTAACCTTCATCAGGCGATGAAAGGAGACAGAGACAGAGACCCACATTGGAGCACCGGACTGAAAGCTCAAGGTCCAAATCAGGAGCAAAAGGAAAGAGAGCACAAGCAAGGAACTCAGGACCGCGAGGGGTGCACCCACACACTGAGACAATGGGGATGTTCTATCGGGAACTCACCAAGGCCAGCTGGCCTGGGTCTGAAAAAGCATGGGATAAAACCGGACTCGCTGAACATAGCGGACAGTGAGGACTACTGAGAACTCAACAACAATGGCAATGGGTTTTTGATCCTACTGCACGTACTGGCTCTGTGGGAGCCTACGCAGTTTGGATGCTCACCTTACTAGACCTGGATGGAGGTGGGTGGTCCTTAGTCTTCGCACAGGGCAGGGAACCCTGATTGATCTTTGGGCTGACGAGGGAGGGGGACTTGATCGGGGGAGGGGGAGGGAAATGGGAGGCGGTGGCGGGGAGGAGGCATAAATCTTTAATAAATAAACAAACAAACAAAAAAAAAATCTCTTCTCCTAACAGGGTTCAGTGCTGTGGCCAATGCACAGTTGCCTTCACGCTCACACACTGCCTCACTCATCTGGCAAGGGCGTGCGTCTGTCCCCAAGTACACCACGTAGCTGCCCACAGCTTTCATTTCATCTGAAATTCAATGTGGAAGCTTCTACACTCTGCTTAACACTAAGCACTTATTCTGTAATTTCCTAGTCCATTTCCTTCCTGCTCCCTGAAGCGTCCTGACACTTCCAACACCTTCTCTGGTACTCTCCACCCCACCCCCACCCCGTCACCCGGTGACAACCACTGTCTAACTTCTCTCAGAAAAATGATCATCCGAAGAGAACTTCCACAAGCCACCAGACGCTGCTCATTCAGGCTCTACAGGTGAGCAGCCTCCTCTGCCACACGTTCCTCCACGCTCCAGCTCACCGCAGGGCAGCAGCGATGCACCAGGCAGCCACAGACGGAACCCTCTGAAATAACAGGCACTAACCCTGCCTCCTGTCAAATCTCCTCAGGTTCTCTACCCCAGCAACAGTAAGGAATGATGGACCCAGCTGTGTGAGACAAGGTCCTGGGTTCAACCCCCAACACTCACAGAAGTTAGGAAGAGCACGTGGGGGAGCTGCTGCTGTTTACACTGCAAGACCGACAACATGTGTAAAGTCCATCAGTGTAATCCACACACTATCGAGCCAGAGAAACCCACAGGGAACTTTTACACCTTAAACAAAAATTAACTAAGCATAAGTCATGCAAAATATAAAAAATTAAAGGATAAAACTAGAAAAAGACAAAGGAGAAAAGTCTTTGATATCTGGAGCTGGGAAAGGAGTTCTTAAATTTCACCCAAAAGTGAAAGCAGAATGCATTAAAGGGAAAACTGGCAACTGCTAGTCTCCAAAAGACAAAATTCTTGTTCTGTCAGAGTCTCACAAGATAAAAAGACAGCCACTTGCAAGTCCCATACCCAACAAAGTATGTGTTCCTAAAATAAAGAACTCTCAGAATTCAAAAGTGAAGGAAGCAAACTAATCCAACTAGAACAAAAGACATGGTGGAAACAAAGAACCCTGAGTTCCTCTGGCCTCCATTCACACTCTGGCACCGCACCCCACCCTACACACACACAAATAAATAAATGCCTATACCTAGCACCAAGCATAAGAGTTGAAGGTTTTCACTTCCATGCAATGGCTAGTCCAAGTCACCATCCTCTCAGCTTTGCAAGTGACCAGTCTTATCTCCACTCCAACCCCACTGCCATCTTGTAGAAACTTACAGAAGTTTCTACACATTCCTCTACGTAAAACTTCCTTTAGCGGGCTCGAGAGATGGCTCGGCGGTTAAGACGACACACTGCTTTCCAGAGGAACAGATTTCTGTTCCCAACACCCATACAGGGTGGCTCACAACCACCTGCAACTCAACAATGCTCGGCCCTCGGCTGACACCCACCACACATGTCCACAGACAGCAGGCAGGCAGGCAAACAGCACACAATTTTTTTTAACCCTTTAAGCTCCCCTTTCTTGAAAATGCCAGTCTTAGTAACTGTCCACAAGATCCAATCTGAGGGACAGAGAAGTGGCTGGGCAAGTAAGGGAGTCTGTACTTTAGAACTCACACGGTGGAAGGAAGAACTCCTCGGTCCTATACAGAGAGAGAGAGAGAGAGAGAGAGAGAGAGAGAGAGAGAGAACCAACAATCTGATCTTCCCTTTGGCCACTTCCTAATCTCCCTAACTGCTCCCCATACCATCTTCTGAAAAGGTCACACCACTCAAAGAACAAACACAAACCGCACTCACAACCAACCTGATCTCCTCACAATGCACACTACACCCTAAAGAGCATCTCTACACCACTCTGTGCCTCCTCAAAGGCCCTTCCCTCAATCTGTCAGGCGGGCTCCCTCCTCATCGGTGAATGCCTACACCAACGTACCCAGGAAGCCAGGACATAAAATGTGGAAGAAACACACCAGTATAGCACAGGAAAACAAGCCAAGGTTTTACCTGGACCACCTGATGCAAAGATGAGTCGATCTAGTCAGATAAAGAAAACTCAGGACCAGGGAAGTCAGACAGCTCCGACTTCACGGACTTCATGTCTGAGCTTCACAAACAGAGGTATCACTGAGAGATGGCTAAATGTCCCTTCTGGACCCCATCCAAATTGGTACTGCCCCTAGTTTAAAGGCAACAGGTGTAGGCGTGTGTGAGAGAGAGACACACACACAAGCTTAAGAGTGGGGGGTGGTTATGGGTGACACACACCTAGGTGCAGTACCCACAGAGGCCAGGGGTGTCAGATCCCTCCTAGAGCTGCCGTTAGATGATTAAATAATCAAAGCAATTACGTCTGCATCCACCGGGATATCCTCGCTATATTCTACAACGATAGAAAAGCCCTGGAAACGCCAGTCCTTCCCCACAAACTCCAAAATCCTCCTGGTAGGACAGTCGGTTGCCTGTCTTCAGTGTTGTTGAGGAAACTGTGCACGCAACCCAGCACCGAAATAAAGGAATCAGTGATTGGCTGGATCGTTCCCCTTGGCAAAGAAAACGATCCTTGATCACGCTACTTTTCATCTGAAGAAAAAAACAAAAAACTCAACAAAGATTTGGGGAGAGAAGGATGGCAGCTTGGACGGAATGAAAAACATAACTACTCAAATATTGCTTAACTATTAAGTTCTCAACAGTAGGGTTTCCCCACTAAATCTCTGCCACAGTTTACAGATTTCCTTTTCAATAAAGGCTTTAATATCCTGATTTATGTTGTAACATCTGCAAAAACTTCTGTCTCAAATACTCAAATACTACAGATCCACTAGAATGAGGCAAAGGTGTTCTAGTTAAATCTCAAGGCAGGAGGGGTGGGTGTCACTACTGACAAAGACTGCCCTTTGTTTCTAAACTCCGCTCCTCCTCCCAAGACCCTCAGCAGTCCAGAGCCCCTGGACTCCGCCTCTGTCAACAGCCCCAGAACCACCCAGAGATGGAACCCACAAATAGTTGCCCCCTCTTCCACTCTGAAATAATCAGTTCAGTCCGGGCACTGGGTCACTGACGCTGTCTTAATCTCTGACCTCACCTTTTCCAGGACAAAACAAAACAAAAACTTGCCTAGCCTTGCTTGCCCCCCAACCTCAATCCCCTCTCTAGACGACATAGCTCTCCCCAACCCCGGCCATCACTTCAGGCTGTCTCCCAACCAATCCACAAGACCTCCGAACGCCCCATTCTCAAGCACTGTGGGGACCTCCCGCCCCCACCCCGAGCGCTCTTCCTCCAAGGAGCGTACTCTTCGCGACTCTGTCCACGCCACAGCCACCTCCCGTCCCCGCCCACCCACTCGGGTTCCGGAATCTCACGACCCCACTTATCGGGCCTGGAGAGACCGCACTGGGAGCGCTCCAGACGCCCGGGCCCAGCTTCGGCCGCAGGAACTCGGCGGGTGAGAAGCGCCGTGAGTCGGCGGCGCTCGGTCCCCACTGAGCCCGGCCCGCACCCTCGCCGCCATCCCGCGTCCATTACCAGAGCACAGGACGGGCGCGAGCAGCAACGCCAGCACCAGCAACCGCGTCAGCGCTCCGAGGCCCCGGGTGCCCGGCCCGGGAAGCATCTTCTCTCGCGCAGCCCGGCTCATCCTGCCCAGGGCGGCGGCAGCCATAACGGACTGGGCCCCCGAGCCTGCGCTGTTGCTAGGTCCTGCGTGGTGACGTCAGGTACACGTCTGCAGGCGCGCGCCCGAAGCAGCTACGTCCCTACGCGATGACGCAACATCCCTGAAGCTGGAGAGGACAAGAAGTTCAACCCAGGAGGACTGCACAGAGGAGCTGAGAAAGATGGTTTATTTTCAACTGCTTCTTGTTATTGCCATCATCGTCTTTGAGATTTATTTTAGGGGCTGGAGAGGTGGCTCATCTGTTAAGAGAGCTAACTGATCCTCCAGAGGACCTGGGTTCTATTTCCAGTACCCATGCAACTGGTGCAGAGACACACAGGCAAAACACCCAGACACATAGTTAAATAGGTTTTTTTTAAGATTGTATGTATAGGCCTGAGAGATGGTTCAGCTGTTGAGAGCACTTGCTACTTTTGCAGAGAACTGGGTTCCCAGCACCCAGGTTAGGCAGTTCACAACTGCCCCCAATGCCAAGGGATCTGACCCCCTCTTCTGGCCTCCACAGGCACTACGCACTTCACGCCTAAACTAAAAATAAATCTTACTTTGCTTTTTCAAAATACGGTTTCTCTGTATAAGGACCGCTCACGAGTTTCCTCGTTTTTTCACACTCCATCTGTTATGAATGTTAGGTGTCGATACACAGTCTTGTCCATATCGAATGAAGCAATCGCACTGGTGGAAACCATGCAGGCTAAAAAAAAAAAAAAAAAAAAAAAACCTGTATAATTGCACAAACCCATTACAGTTACATTGTGTTTTGGTCATTCAAATAGTCTTTATCTTCAAGTTCCTGACGCTTTTAGAAATGCCCTTTCTCGGCCGGTGGCGCACGCCTTTAATCCCCGCACTACAGAGACAGAGGCAGGTGGATCTCCATGAGTTCCAGGCCAGCCTGGCCTACGGGAGCTAGTTCCAGGACAGACTCCAAAGCTACAGAGAGACCCTGTCTCGAAAAATTAAAAAAAGAAAAAAAGAAACGCCCTTTCTCAGAAAAGAAGGAAAAACAACTGATGTACTTCCAGAAGTATTTAACAATAATTTATCAGATATTCCCAGTGATATCAAAGATGTGAATAGCTGGTTTGACGATTCTACTGACAGTGAAATTATTAGACCTGTAAGGACGGGCAAGGAGGCAGTGCTTCCAAAAGATCCCTACACTGATGAAGCCACTGGTAATTGTTGGTCAGGAATTGACACACCGCCACACTCACAGATGTGTGAAGGTCATGCTGGGGTCACTACATTTCTGTCTCAGTGTTACTCTGTACTCTCTGTGACCAATTTCTTTCTTTTTTTTTTTTTTTTTTTTTTGGTGGTGAATTGTTTGAGATGCTGTACAAAGAGCCGTTCAACTATCACGTTCAAACTGCAATGAAACACAAAACACCATCTAAAACACTCAAGTGATTTTCAGTTACACAGAAGAACATCAGGAAATTCCTTGGCCTAATCTGATGGATCAAACAAGAAAAGATACTTTGAAAGACTAGGTTAATATAGGTTAATAGAGAGTCATCTTTAATAGTCAAGCTTGTGGTCATGTTAGTTAGATTTTCTAGATTTATAGGGATATATTTCAGTTAGATAGGTATTCTTCAAGTCTTTCAGAGACCTTCAGAATGTGGCACTTAAATGTTTTAATAACTTAGAACAATGAGACATCTGCTCCTAGCAGCACCAGCTACTTTAAGAGGAAGATGGACATCGAAGAGGCTCCTTATGGAGTTTGATAGCCATTTGGGCAAGAAACTGCTCTTGCCTGGACTGCTTCACTGTACATGCAGAACCCGCAGAGAAATGACTCTTGAACTTGCCTAAAGGTGAGATGGTCCTTTGGGGTTCCTGCTTCATAAAAGAGTCTGTGAAAAGCCGGGCGGTGGTGGCGCACGCCTTTAATCCCAGCACTCGGGAGGCAGAGGCAGGCGGATCTCTGTGAGTTCGAGACCAGCCTGGTCTACAAGAGCTAGTTCCAGGACAGGCTCCAAAACCACAGAGAAACCCTGTCTCGAAAAACCAAAAAAAAAAAAAAAAAAAAAAAAAGAGTCTGTGAGACATTCTGTAGGATACAGAAGAAAGTGACTGAACTGTCTTTGAATTTTCCTGCTTCATGGAAAAGTCTGCTGGATACTATGGGCCTGTAGGCTGAAGATGGATGCCCCAGTGGTATAGAAGAACTTTGGGTAACTGTCCAGGCAGCAAGATGTCTATGTCATTTCTAGAGTTTTGGAAGTTCCTTACAATGCACTTTCTGCTTACTTAGGTAATATTATATCCTTCTGGAGTCTTTGATGGAGTTGAAGATTATAGTTATAATTATAGTTTTCCCTAGTTATGATAAAAGATAAAGTAGATATAAATATTGTAACTGTAATTTTTGCTTGATAACTGTTTTGTTATATGTAATTTTACTATGTTAAAGCTAAAGCCTTCCTTTTTGTTTAAACAGAAAAGGGGAAATGGTGTAGGAGATCCTTCTGTTTGTGTGTCGCTTTCATTGGTTAATAAAGAAACTGCCTTGGCCTAGTTGATAGGGTGGAACTTATGTAGGCAGAGAAGACAGAACTGAATGCTGGGAAGAAGGGCAGAGTGAGAGAAGCCATGGATCTTCTGCCTGAGACGGACACTGGCTAGAATCTTGCTGGTAAGCCACAGTCACGTGGCAATACAAAGATTAATTAGAAATGGGTTAAATTAAGATGTAGGAATTAGCCAATAAGAAACTAGAGCTAATGGGCCAAGAAATGTTTTAATGAATACAGTTTCTGTGTGGTTATTTCGGGTGTAAGCTAGCCAAGCGGCAGAATAAACTAGCTGCCCCTCCATACAAAACGTTGTCCAGGGAAATAGAAGGAAGTCTAGATACTTACGTAAACTTTGTTAAGATGGGCGTGGTGGTGCACATCTTTAATCCCAGCACTCGGGAGGGGAGGCAGGCGAATCTCTGTGAGTCTGAGACCAGCATGATCTACAAAGTGAGTTCCAGGACAGTCAAATATAGAGTAACCCTGTCTCAAAAATTTTTGTTTGGTCCCTCTTCATAGAGGAAAATGTTTTACGCAGTACCATACATTAAAAAAAAAAAACACTAGGAACTTCAATTGTTTAGTTGTTTAATTGTTTTTGTAAGTAAAAATATTATATTATTGAAAAACAACACCTAAAATGCACTATGATCTGTAATTACGATGATTTAAATCATGTGCAATTTGCCCAAAATGTATCATCCCTGGTGTATGTCTTAGCTATGTCTATGTGGCACTCAGTGTGTCAAAGGCATGCGCCACCATGCCCAGCAAAAACTGAATGTTAAAATTGTGTGTAGGAGGCCGGAGAGATGGCTCAGAAGTTAGAAGCACTGGCCACTCTTCCAGAGGTCCTAAGTTCAAGTCCCAGCAACCACATGGTGGCTCACAACCATTTATAAGATCTGGTGCCCTCTTCTGGCCTGCAGGAATACATGCAGGCAGAACATTGTATGCATAATTAATAAATACAATCTAAAAGAACGTTGTATGTAAGTGCATGTGCCTTCAGATGCCAGAAGAGGGCGTGAGAGCCCTGAAGGGGGAGTTAGATGAGCCATGAGTGTGAAGTGGATGCTGAAAACCACTGATATTCTTAACTGCTGAGTAATTTCTCCAGTACCCTCTTGTTGTTAAAAAAAAAAAAAAAAAAAAAAAACAAGATCTCATGTAGCCCAGGCTAGCCTCCAAATCCCTTTGTACCCAAGGATGACTTTGAACTCCTGCACCTCCACCTCCCAGGTGCTGGAATTACAGGCATGAACCACTATCCCGGTTTATCCTTTAGTGTTTCCTTAACTATTTAACATTTCTCTATAGTTAAGGGTGCATCAATAAACAAAGCAAACTCAAGCCAGCCTTTGCAGGCCCTGCTTCCCCATGAGGCACACTGTAGAGTGGATAGGACGTAACAGTGCGATAGTGTTATGAAAGAAAAGCAAGAACATTGCCAAAAGTCAGAATGAACGACTGCCATTGAGAATAGCCTCAAATTTCCCAAAAATATATTACTATCCCTTTTTTACATTTTGTAAAACAAAGCCCTCAGTATATGAAAATGTAAATTTAGAACGTTTGCATAGGGCCTTGGTACAGAGTTTGTGTCTGTGGGTACGTTGTGTGACTGTCTCCTAAACAAACAGCTATAGGTTTCAATTCCTCTGTTCCACTTTATTAATTTTCAGGAAAATCGGTGTAGCATAAAGCTGTCATTTATGGTGCCCAGTTTCACTGCCATCTCTTCGCCTTCCAAAGAGAGCGGAGCTGCCTCTGCAGGATAGAGAAGGGCTTGTGTTCTCCCAAATCTGATATATTTGGCCCCAGGACAGCTCAAAAACAGACTCAGTGTTAGAACTAAAAAGTCAGTCATCCCAACTCAGTCTACCCAAGTCCGTGCGCATGGAATGGTGCCCAAACCATCCAGGTCAGCACACAAAGGTCCTGTCCTTCCAAAT
Organism: Chionomys nivalis; assembly: GCF_950005125.1. Lineage (NCBI taxonomy): Eukaryota > Metazoa > Chordata > Mammalia > Rodentia > Cricetidae > Chionomys > Chionomys nivalis. Next base: position 34,333,727 of record NC_080092.1, on the reverse strand, counting down.
GCCCTAAGCTTTGCTTTCTGCTGGTCCAGAAAATACCAGTGTTCAGAGAATAACCTCAGTCCTGCATTCTGCCTGTTTAGAGGTAGTTTTCAGATGAGTGACTTCTGTGACACCCTCCGTCCTCCTCCCTAATCTACTGTGTTCTTTTCTCCTCAGTGACAGATTAAACTCATTTTTTGTTGTTATCTCAGTTTGGTTTGGTTTTCTTCATGACAGAGTTTCTCTGTGTAGCCCAGGCTGGCGTTGAACTCAGAGATCCTCCTTCCTCTGCCTCCCAAGTGCTAGGACTAAAGGCGTGCGCCGCCACCACCCAGCTTCAGATTTATTTTTAAGTACGAGAATGTGTCCTGTGGAATTTCTGTGAGTACAGAATCATCAGAGACTGAATGAAAAAGGAAAGGACCCGACTGCTCCTGGGTACAGTGGAGGAGAACTTTAGATAAAAGGAAGAAAGAAAAGCATAGCCAGAGGCAGAGACATCTGGGAGAGTCCAGAGTGCAGGCAACCAGACTGAGCTGGGCCATATGGGGAGAGGAGGAGGGGAGAGGAGAAAGGAGAGGGAGACCAGGTGCAGCAGGTAAGAGGGCAAAGGTACAAAAGAGCAGATAACCAAATTGTCTAGATTATATAGGGAAGAGCCTCTGGGGAAAGCAGTCCAACCCTGCACTGGAGGGGGTTGGGGGCTGTACCAGCCATACCCTGTAACAGGTAAGGACTGAGGGATGTTGGGAGAACCTGGCCAGGTCCACTTGATTTGTTAAATATGCACCACAGCCATTTGTCCCATGGTGGCATCAGATCCCCTGGAACTGGAATTACAGTTGTGAGCCACTGTGCGGGTGCCAAGAATCAATCACGAGTTCTCTGCAAGAACAGTCAGTGTTCTAACTGCTGAGCCACCCAGCTCATCTAAATTCTTTTAATTAATGAGTTATTATGAACTGAAGGCATTTTACAGTGATATTTCATCCAACACACTGCATACTGCAGGCAGACACTCAATAAGTAACTAGTGAATTAAATCCCCCTATACTCGGGGACTTTAGTACACTGCACAGCATTTAATACTATGCCTGGCCCTTGACTATATGGAATGAGTTCCAGGACAGCCAGGGCTGTCTCAAAAAAAACAAAAATAAAAATAAGCTTGTTTCTTAGATCTGATGTAAGCTGCAAAACTTGAAAATGTTTTTCAACCTACACTAAACTTTCACCCTCATTCACGCAACATCTGTCCTTAGACTTTCTAGCAATGTTTAACAGCAGACTCATCCCTGTGAACATCTTTTTTGTTTTGTTTTTTGTTTTTTTCAAGATAGGGTTTCGGGCCGGGCGGTGGTGGCACACACCTTTAATCCCAGCACTCAGGAGGCAGAGGCAGGTGGATTTCTGTGAGTTCGAGACCAGCCTGGTCTACAAGAGCTAGTTCTGGGATGGGCACCAAAGCTACAGAGAAACCCTGTCTAGAAAAACCAAAAAAAAAAAAAAAAAAAAACAGGGTTTCTCTGTAGCTTTGGAGCCTGTCCTAGAACTAGCTCTTATAGACCAGGCTGGCCTCGAACTCACAGAAATCCACCTGCCTCTGCCCTCCTGAGTGCTGGGATTAAAGGCGTGCGCCACCATGGCCCGGCTCCTGGGAACATCTTACCTCTATATAAAAAGGACCTCAAGAGGCCAGCATGGGCTGCTCTCTCTCAAGTCCCGACTTAGGGTGAGACAGCCAGCTGGCCAGACCTGGGTGCACCCCAAAATATAACTTGCTTTAATTGGACAATTATGAATTTCGTCTTTTCTCCTCGTGATTCTCAGGTCTAAAAGTCTCACTATATATCTTTTTATCTTTTTGTCTCAGTCTTGAAGGTGCTGGGATGTATCATCTACCACACCCAACCATAAGTAAAAATATTTACTTTTATTTATGTGTGTGTGTCACGTGTGTGGTACCTAGGCACAGCAGAAGAGGGAGTCAGATACCCCAAATCCAGAGCTACAGGTAGTTGTGAGCAGCCTCAGATCCACCACAGGAATAGGAAGCACTGAGGAAGCCCTGAGCCACCTCTCCAGCCTCCGGAGTGCTCTTTTATGCAATCAGGTCAGTGATGATTTGTGAGACACCAAGAGCAAAACATATCAATGCACAGAATGCAAAGGAAAAAAGTACAAATCTAAACCAATGCCCTGGCCAGACAGGGTTTCTCTGCGTAGTCCTGGCTGTCCTGGAATTCACACTGTAGACCAGGCTGGCCACAGACTCACAGAGATCCGCCTGCCTCTGCCTCCCGAGTGCTGGGATTAAAGGCCTGCGCCACCACCGCCCGGCCCATATTTTTCTTAAGAAAAGCAACAAGAGGATGAGGTTTCAATATTTTATTCAAGTTTTATTTTAAGTGATGTTAATTACAGCATTTGAAGGGGAGGAGCTAATTCCACACAAATGGAAGACTCTCTAATGTACCCATTAAACTGCTAAAAAAAGAGTGGTGTGGCTTTAACAGGTCACTTTAGATCCCTAGTGTTGTCATGGTGACCACAATCACCTGCCCAGCTTAAAGCTGTCTCATACTCTAGTGCAATGGTGAGAGAGAGAGAGAGAGAGAGAGAGAGAGAGAGAGAGAGAGAGAGAGAGAGAGAGAGAGAGAGAGAAAAGAAAAAAACCATGCCACAACACAAGGAAGAATGAAGTCCTAAATGATGGCTCCATTGGCCCACTCTCTCCACCCTAAAATGGCACAAAGGAAATAGCTAACCAGAAGAGTGCTTTTGGTGTAAAACAGGTAACTGGGCAAGGACAGGAAGAGGCCACGGAGATCTGTCTGGGAAAGGTCCTCTCACACAGGTATGTGTGCACATGCTTCTCAGCAGTTAGGATCGAGACACCAAGGTTGCTCAGGAAGTCACAATTTCACCTGTGGACTCGATACAGATTTACAAAGGGCCTGCATATTCCGAGCTTCCACTTGTGGCCTGGCATCTCTAGAGGGTCTCCTCCCCAGACCACGTCTACAGCTAAAAGGACCCTTTCAGGAATGGGGTGTCTGCTGTACCTCTGAAATGGTAAACACCAGAAAGCCGAGTCATCCTTAACCTGGAGATCTAACGTGGTATTTATCGATTCTCACATCCCCAACGTACAACATTAAAAGGTTCACTAAATTCTGAAGGTAGCTATACTGCAAAATAGTTTAAAATTAATGATTGTACAATATTCATTTATGCTTGAAATTCTAGTCCTAGACCAAGCTTGTGGCCACCTGCATTGACGTTCTTGCCATCCAGCAGAGCTGACAGCGTCAGCTTAATACCTGTGGGGGGATGAGAAAGACATGGATGTGGGGAGGGAGGGGTGACAGTTGGAGGAAGGAGGAGGAAGAAGGGGGAAGAGACAAAGAAAAAAAAGGTTAACCCCAAAGTCTGAATTTGTTCCAGCTACAATCAGCAGTGGCCAAACAGCCAAACAAAGGAACCCTTCAGAGCATAAACCCTGCTGAAACACCCACTTTCCTGTCCCCTTTCGTGTTCCCCCATTACAATGAGCATTTGACCTCTGGTACCACACAGTAAACAGCTTGAGCAATACTGTCTTGGAGGGAAACCCTATCCTGTATCAGCCTTCCGTTCATCTTGGTTATGTGTACGCACCCATACCCGTGCACACACAAACAATAAACTCCTTTTCCTGAGACTTACTTGTAACTTTAGATCGAACAGGCTGATGTTCCCAGGAGGAACCTGATTCTCACATCACATAATCAGCTTTGAGGGTTCAAAAATGGGATTAGCCCCTGGAGCCCTCACACACCAGTGAGTGGCTGGGACAGCTACGCAGAATAGAGGCACTAACCACCATCTCTACACCCTTGTCTTTCTATAGTGAGGATGATTGACAGGTTAAACCTGCCAGCAGCCTGGAGACAACAAGTATCAGACCCCAGGAAAAGGATGGAAGGAAATGACCAGGATGTAACATCATATACATGGTATTTACCGGAAATAACCAGGATGTAACATCTTATACATGGTATTTACCGGTGCTTCCTTTCTGGCTTGCTATTTCTCATCCACCTTTTTTCTTCTGACAATGATCAAACTCCTTTATAAACATTCAACTACAGACACTTACATACATTCATTTACAGCGCCCCACAGCAATAGCAAAAATCCGCAAAATGTAGCCATTACTTTTTTCGTAAGACAGAGAAGTAACTAGCTTCAGACAGGCGATACGTACCTGGCTTGAGGGTCTGAGTGTACCCTAAGCCTATCAGGCTAGAGTTGTTCACTTTGGCCTGAAAGGAAAAAGATAGGCCCAATGAAAAGAGCGTCCCACAACCGTGAAAAACAGCACCCCCACGTGTCTGCCTCCAGATGGGTGAGGGCTTCTTCTCAGGTCCCAGCCGTCAGATGCAAACTGTGCTCACAGCCATCTCCTAAGACTCAAATGCAGGTGCACGTGCCTTCCTGCCCCTGTGACCTCCCAAGGACAGACAGAGCGAGGAGACTAAGGGCTCTTGGCAGGCCATGCCCCTCGAACTCTTTCTTTAGGCTCCCAACAAGGAGGCCCCTGTCCTTTGGTGTTACATGCATGGCTGATGTTGAGGGAGCCAAATCCTGTTCCCAGGTCAGGATACTTAAAACAGACTGTGAGTTACACCAACCAGCAGGAAATTTCTACATGATACTTCCTCATTCCACCCCAAAAGGGTGGCTTCCTATAGGGTAACAACAGAAGCCAGTTCAACAGGGTTCGCCACAAAACCTGTGCAGTTCGGGGCTCTGACCAGTGCCACAGGGTAGGCAAGACAAGATGCCCACTGAGCAACTAACTGGCTTTGTCTTTTTAGAGATGCGCTCTCACGATGCAGTTCAGGGTTATATTTGAACTCTTGCTATATCACGGCCAAGAAAGGCCTTGAACTTCTGATTCTTCTGCCTGCTGTTTCTGTTGTGCTGGGGATCAGGCAGCAGGCTTCCTGCACCCCCAGCAAGCAAGCACTCTCCCAACTGAGCTACAGCCCTGGCCTTGTTTTGGTTTGCTCTCCCCCCCCCCCATAATATGGCTTAAGCCCAGGCTCCTGTGCATGCTAGGCAAAGGCTCTACCATTCGAATACATCATCCTGACCACTGAGACTTTAATGTGGACCATAGGGACTGAGAACAAAATGAAAACAAGAGCAAAAATAAAACATTTAAGGGATCCCTCCTTACAGTTTGCATGATGGGACAGGACGGGTTAGAGAAAGAGGCTCAATAGCACAGCAGTCTACTCAAAGCCAGGTCTGGGAACGTACTTTCTCTGCGCTGGGTGCCTTTAAGGAAGGTTACCCGATCAACCTCCACAAGCGTTCCGCTCCTCCAAAATAAAAACCAAGCAGGTGCCAGGCATGGTGGCGCACACCTTTAATCCCAGCACTCAGGAGGCAGAGGCAGGTGGACCTCTGAGTTCAAGGCTAGCCTGGTCTACAGAGACAGCCAGGGCTACACAGAAAAACCCTGTCTCCAAAAAATAAAAGAGCCACCAGTTGTGGTGGCACATGACTTTAACCCCAGTAACTGGTGAGGCGGAGGTGCATGGATCTTTGTGAAGTCTATATAGTGAGTTCCTGACCAGACAAGACCACACAGTAAAACTGTGCTCCCCTTCTGTGCACCCCTTCCCCCCCCCAATAAAAAAGAAATAAAAAAAAGATTTTTTTTTTTTTGAGGTATCCGTTTCAAGTGGAATTAAGCACAAGAATGGTCTTGGCCCAATGAGAACCTTTAAGCTGGAGCACAGAATGCTCTCAATCATGAGCCATGTGATTCATGAGTACCCACCGAAAAGCAGGCGTCAGGGTCGACCTGGTACTTGGCTGCTATCCCAAAGCGAGTGTTACTGTTCCCCGCTGTCCAGGCGAGATTGACAGCGGTCTCCAACTTCTTGTTCACCTTCTGGTAGATGGAGCCACCAAACTCCGTCCCATCATTCCTACAAGGAAGCACAGCAATAGATGTCCAGCTGCCCGAGGACACAGGCTGAAATGTCACCAGCACCAATAGAAGAACAGGGGTGCCAGAAACAGACTGAACAAAGTTCTCACCAACCCCTGGGAACTCTTAAAGGCAGCCCACACAACCACCAGACCAACACAAAACCTCAAGTTGCCTTCCAAATGCTCTTTTAAAAATGGGGCGGAAGTGGTTAAGAGTACTTGCTGCTTTTCCAAAGAACCCAAATCTATCAACCTATAACAACTGCCCTTAACTCCAGTTCCAGAGGCTCCGATGCCCTCTTGTGGCCTCCATGGGCACCTGCACACATGTGACACACACACAGACACACGCATACACATGAATAAAAACAAACTGGCTTTTTAAAAATGGAAGCAGAAACTAGAACATTGGGATTCTACAAAACTTTCTATTTTCTATGGCTTGTGTCTTTACTTTTGTAAATGATTCTGTTGAAGAAGGCGGGAGGGAAGCAAAGTCCAAGAGACATGTCCAACAAGAAAGCCCAGACCCCACATTCCCTGGAAGACAAGTGCTGTGGTTTGGATACAAACGAAGAGAACAGGCTCCCTGCGAGCTGTACTCTAGGCTACACCGGGACAGAGGTGTTCACACAAATAAATGCTTTCATTGTTATCAGTGGAAACAGTATTTGTTTAGAGCAATACCATTACTGGTCTGAATAAGACATTACTTCTTTAGCACCCTCTAGTGGAAAGAACAAGTTAACGCTTCATGGAACTAACCCAAAATTAACTGCCCCCCTTTTTTCTTTTTTATGTATGGAGGCTAGGGTGTACCCTTCGGGGGCCAAAAGAGAGTGTTGGAGCCCCTAAAGTGGTTGTAAGCCATGCTGGGAACCAAACTTGTATCCTCTCTGAGAGCAGTAAGTGTTCTTATCTGATGAGGCGTCCCTCCAGCCTCAAATAAGATTATTTTTATGGTTGAAAATTTTGATTCCCTCAAAACATCAACGTCCTTCAGCCTCCCAGTCCAGTGATAGACTCTCTCCAACCTAACATGCAACCTCTCTGCCCATCATACCACCGTCCAGTCAGTATACTGCTAAGCACATTAACAAAGAGAAAATCCTATGCATTCCTGGTTATCCACCATGGGATGGGAAAAAATGCTAACAGGCCCTTTAGCTCATCTGACCCAAATGACCGAAAAGTGATCTTCAGGAAAAATGAAAAGACACCACCCTAGCCAACATATGACACTCTGCAACATTCTGAATGAGACTGGCCCCTGTTTGAATATTTGGTCCTCAGTTAGTAGAACTGTTTGAGAAGGATTGGGAGGTGTGGCCTTGTTGGAGGAGGTGTGTCACTGGGGGCTTTGAGGTTTTAATACTCCCACCATTCCCAGGGCACTCTCTTTTGCTCTGCCTCTTGGTTGTGGATCAAGATGTGAGCTCTCAGCTGTTGTGGTGCTGTGCCTTTGCTACGCCGCCATGGACTCTCAACACCTTCTTTTATAAGCTGCTTTGGCTATGGCATTTTGTCACAGCACTAGAAAAGTGACTGAGACACCCCCCCACACACACACTTACACATTAGTATGAAGCTGGAATTCATCCGTCTTGTAGCCAACTGCAAAGTTGCTCTGGGTCACTCGGGACTTGGAGGTCTCAAAATTCATTTGGTAGCCAGCTAGCCAGCCCTCATAGCCAAGTACCAGGGCACCCCGGATCGAGGGCCCAGCGATGTCAAAGTCCACATCACAGCCCAGGTTGATATGCTCCCTCTTGTACCCTGTCTTGATTTTAGCATTTTTTTTCCTAAAAGAAAAAGAAAAAAAAATGTATTAAAAAAGCCAAGCTAACTTACATTGACACAATCATGCTAAGAACTATGCAAACATGTTGTCTGGTCTCAGGAGGTGGTAGGGAATAGAAGCGAGGCTGGTGGCCAGTTAACCCTAAACAGCTGCTGAGCCACAAGCAAGATGCAACTTCTCCTGAGCTCAAATCTTGTCTGCAAAAGGCTGCATCAACACTGTGCTGTGCACACCATGGGAAGTGAGCGCCAACCTTTTCCAGCCTCTCCCTATGCTCAACACAACACCCTACACTGGCATCTATTAGGCATGTTTGTTGTCTGCCAGACCTACAGAAGAGCCGCATATCACAAAGCTACCCAAGCAGCAATTTGAGGAAGATGGTCACCTTTGTGGCTCACCAAGTAGGCAGCAAAAAAAGAAATAGCAGATCCCTGGGGCTGGAGAGGAGGCTCGGAAGCTAAAAGTGCTTGTGCAGAAGATTGGGATTCAGTTTCTAACACCCACACTGGTAGCTCACAACTGCCTGCAACTCCAGTTCCTGGGGATCTAACACTTTTCTAGCCTCTGCAGGTACCTGCCTCTATATGGTAAGCGCGCGCACATACACACACAAGTAATAAATCTTTCCCCTGCTTACTGAGTGCAGTAGGAGAACTCTCACGCCATGGTTGTGAGACCCCACTTGAGTTCACAGCAGAGAGTTCTGGATACTGATGAGGAACCTGAGTCCCTCACTCATGGAGGCTGGAAGTCCTGATCTCAGGTCCAGTGATGCCAGATTCTTCGCATCTAAGACCAGTTAGTTCAGTGTCTGTCAACTATTTCTCAAGACCCAGTGTCCCTCAGCAAAGGTAGGTGAGTCGTAATTTTTATCCAAAGCAAACCCCAGAGAATAAGAGAGTATCTACTGGGCTGAGTAGATGGCTCAGTGGATAAAGCGCTTACCAGACAAGCTGAAAGACCCAAGTTCAAATCCCCAGAGCCCAATATATATAACAAAAGTATATGCAATCCCAGTAAATCTCTCTAGGGAAATGGGATGGAGAGACAGGAGGCTCACTGAAGCCAGCTAGCCTGGCATATATAGCAATGAACAAAAGAAATTCTGGAGAGATGGCTCAGTAGTTAAGAGCACTGACTGCTCTTCCAGAGGACCTGAGTTCAATTCCTAGCACCCACATGGTAACCCATACCTGCCTATAACTGCAGTTCCAGGGGATACAACACCTTTACAGAGACATACATGCAGGCAACACACCAATGCACATAAAATAAAAATAAATAAATCATTAAAAAAAGAAAGAAATCCTACCCCAAGAAGGTGAAAGAGAAGAGCAAACCTGAAGCCACCCTCTGACCCCCACAAGTGCACTGTGGGGGATGCACACATGCAATACACACACAAAGACATTAAAATAAAAAATTTTTTGGAGATCGAACCTATCAAATAAAATTGAAACTATATCACATGATTGCAAAAAAGATGATTCCCTGGCCAATGGCTTTCTCAGTCTAGCCCACAGAAACCAGGTCTGGACAGAGTGGCGAGGACCACACAGACTTGCCTGCTCCTGGCCCTATTCACAGCGAGATTAAAGCATGCAGACCATAGGCTCTAAAAGCATTCCCTCCCCAGAGGCCCTGCTGTTTTGTGGGAAGTGACCAGTTACAGATTCAGGGCAGGAAACATACAAAGGAAGCCTGAAGTCACTCTCCAAGCCACCAGAGATTACCAGGAACTGGGCAAATGGATCTGATCGTTAAAATAAGAAGGTTCCCACCCAGGAGCTTCACAGACAGGAAAATGTGAGCACTGATAAAAACAGTACTGACAACAGACCAAAATATAGCAGAAGATTAGTTTAGTGCCAGTAATACAGCTTAGGGTAGTGGTGCTTTCTGCCAAGGCTAACGACCTCAGTTGGGTCCCCAGAACCCACAAGATGGAAGAAGAAACACCCCCCAAGGCTGAGGCAAGATGATCATAGCTTGGAGGCCAGCCTGAGCTACATAGTCAGATCCTCTCTGAAAAAAACATGAGTGGCACACACCTGGACATGGAGGCAGGAGGATGGGAGTTCAAGGCCAGCCTTAGTTACGCAGAAACTCAAGTCCAGCCGGGTGGTGGTGGCACATGCCTTTAATCCCAGCACTCAGGAGGCAGAGGCAGGTGGATCTCTGTGAGTTTGAGGCCAGCCTGGTCTACAAGAGCCAGGACAGGTCTACTTTGGAGCCAGGACAGGCTCCAAAGTTACAGAGAAACCCTGTCTCGAAAGCCCCCCCCCCAAAAAAGAGGAAGAAAGAAAGAAAGAAAGAAAGAAAGAAAGAAAGAAAGAAAGAAAGAAAGAAAGAAAGAAACTCAAGTCCAGACTGGGCTACATGAGACCTTCTCTCAAAAGACAAAAACAATGAAAAGCAGCTATTAACCAAAGTGCAATGCCTGCGGCAGAATCTCTGACCAGCCACAGGCACCACCCACACCGATTCATACAAAGCCTCTACTCATGTCTCATGGGATTCTAGCCAGGGGTCCACGCGTCCAAAGAAAAAGGACAGAGACAGAGCTAGGGTGACTCAGCCATCCCCAAGTCTCTGCTCCTCGTGAAGCTAGGGAAACTCTCCTTTCTCAAATGTCACTGGGATTTTTTTAAGCTACTTAAGCGGGGGTGCTAATTTGACAAGCACTCAAAAGAGACATGACACACAGTGATGGTTAGCAAGCAGGCTTTATCTGTGGAAGGCAACACTTGCGGGGGTACTAATCCCTCAGTGGGGTCTGAAGTTCCGCCTAGCTGTGGCCCACATTTGGCTAAGGGTGGCCAGTGTTTTCCAGGCATCATCAGAGCTTCAGAAAGCCAGTGTTCATTTCCACTCTGTCGAGAGCCATCAAAGCTCACCACTACCCAGCACACCTTGTGCCTATGGCTCTACCCTATAAACAGCCTACCCAAGGCTCCTAGGAGGAATGGCCAGCAGCAGGACTAGGGAACAAAGCCTTCAGACAAAGCTCTCCTAAAACAAGAAACACAGATGAGCTCAAACGGAGATGAGCTCCTCAGAAGCCCGGACATATCAACCTGACAGAGCTCCAACTGTCACAACTGAGACGCAAGCCACGGCGTGCATGATGTAATGGAACATAACTCACAGAATAAACGTCCATGAATCTATCCTAACAGAAAAACTGATCAGGAACTGGCAAGGTGGCTCAGCAGGTAGAGGTGGTTGCAGCCAAACCTGATGACCTGAGTCGAATCCCTGGGATTAACATGGAGAAAAGAGAAAACCAAACCCAGCAAGTTGTTCTGATGTCCACATGTACACTGTGGAGCACACACATACACGTACGTGCGCACACGTGCACACACACATACATACACATGAACAAATGTGGGGGAGGGAGGTTAAATAATAAAGGACTAGAGAGATGGTTCAGCAGTCAAGAGCACTGGGTGCTCTTGCAGACCACATGGGCTTCATTCCCACACGGTGGCTCACAACCAACTCTAACTCCAGTCCCAGGACATCCAGTGCTCTCCTAATCTCAGTAGGTACCAGGCACGCACACGATGCACATACATACATGTAGACAAAACACTCACGCACATAAAGATAAATATATCTAAATAAAATCTAAGAATAAAAAACCTGGTTCAGGAAGTGAGGGAGTAGGACAGCCCTTCCCTACAGGAAACCCCATGAGAAAGACAGGGATGATGGGAATAACTACCTAAAATAATGATGGAGAAAAGGATGTGACCCAAAGCATGATGGGAAAGCACATTGTGTCTTAGTACCTCCCAGCTTCGTATCTACCGAGAACAAAGCTAGAGACTAGCAGAGTTCCCGGGGAGGGAGCCAGCAGATGTCACATTAGCCACAAGATCAAGGTTAGTATCACGGGTAAAGACACACGTGGCGGTCTTCCTGACAGCATGTACCGTGGATACAATGAGGTGCCACTTCTTCAGAGGCCAAAAAATACACAACCTGAATGTAATCAGAAAGAATTAGCAGGGTAATCCAAGCAGAAGGTCATTCCGCCAAGAACTCTCAGCCATTCTTCAAAAATGTTCAGGTCACAAGAGAAAAAGACGCAGAGTGTGTCCCAGGAAGAGACCGCAAGGGAGACTGAGTGCCCGGTGCAATGGAAGAGCCAGAACTGGATCCCGAGCCAGAGCGAGAACATCAGCAGGGCGACGGTTAACAGTGCGGTACCAACGTTCGCTTGCTGGCACTCATCTTCACCACAGTTGCTCAATGACACGGACACAGTCTGCAAACTGCATCGCTGGGCCATTTGGTCATTAAGCAAACATCATGGGGTGCACTTAACAGAAACCCCAGATGGCCGTGGTTAATCACTCAATCACGGCCTCCTGGTGCACCCAAGGGACAGAGCATGCATAAGATGCCCAAGGCAGGCAATGGAACCCAGCACAGGCATTCACAGGAAACATTTTATAAGGAACACGCTTTAATGGGAAAACGCACAGTGAGTACATGAGCCATTCACACACTCAGTCTGTATCACCACCAAACACCGTGACATGTGCACACCTGTACATGCTAGACTTTTATGGAGAGGTGGCGGAGTGGGTGCTGTTTATGTCAATTATTGCACACTCAGGAAATACACTCTGCCTCGACGGCAATAGGAATGTTTGAGCTGTTATCATCTCAAGTCCCTATAGTGCGTGATTGAAATATTATGTAGCAAATGGCTGTATATTCTTTTTTTGTTTTGTTTTGTTTTTCGAGACAGGGTTTCTCTGTGGCTTTGAAGCCTGTCCTGGAACTAGCTCCCATAGACCAGGCTGGCCTCAAACTCAGAGATCCCCTGCCTCTGCCTCCTGAGTGCTGGCTGGGATTAAAGGCGTGCGCTACCACTGCCCAGCTTAAATGGCTGTATATTCTATATACATTATGAGCTATGTTATAATGTGATGGTAGACAGAAGATTTCAACAGAGAAGGAGCTAGGGGTGAAAGAGAAGAGAATTCTACATGTTACTTTTATCACAATTTTCTATATAAAAACTGCAAAAGTTATTTCAAAATAAAAGGTTAACCTGAGGGGGCTAGAGAGATGACTCAACAGTTGAGAGCACTGGCTGCTCTCGCGAAGGACCCAGGTTCAGTTCCCAGCACCCACACAGCAGCTCACACCTTTAATCTCAGCGCTAGGGAGGCATAGACAGGCAATCAAAAAAAGGAAGAAGAAAAAAAAAAAAAAACAGCCCAGAATCACAAAAAATAAAAACACATGCCATGAACTGTGAATATTAAAGATGATGCAGATGGTAAATTTTATACATGTTTTGCCAAACCAAAAGCCTGCCAAACCAAAAACCTGCTAAACCAAAAAAGGAAGACATGAGATTTAGTAAAAGCCTAGACTCGATCATCAGTGGGCAAAACAAGCTTCCCCTGATTTAGGAGACTCACCACTCCGAGGAGTGTAGACTATTCTAGAAGGGAAACGTTCTGTCTGGTCCTGTACAGCCTCAGGAGCTGAGGAAAGCCAGCTTGCTCTCTTTGCCCTTTGATGTGTCAACAACCAACAGGCCTAATCTGTTTCTGGCAGAGATCTCAGTGTCTCAGAAAACTGGGAGAAGGGCCCTCCATACCTACAAAACAGGCAGCAGTGACCAGAAGCCCCTGCTTCCAAATGCCACTTCTGCCCTTCAGCCTTGGCCACATTTGTTACTGGCAGCTTTAAATAAAACACATCAACAGGACAGAAAGCTTGCGCTGCAGTCATACATACAATGGGCATCGTGGGATCCTGGAACACTGGTCTGAGTCCTCTGCTACCAAGGACAATCCTCAGCCCCGGGGACACAGCTCAGTGGGTAGAGTGCTCACCTGGGAGCACAAACCCCGGCTTTGACCCTTACCACCCTCAGAAACTGGATCACACACCCGTGATCCCAGTACTTGGGAGGTGGAAGCAGGAGGGTCAGAAGTTCAAGGTTGTCCCTGCCTACTTAATGAGTTCAAGGCCAGCTGGGGCTACAGAAGACTCAGTGTCAAAAGGAAAATGGAAGCTCCTTGGGGCAAACAGCATCCTGACCCAGGCAACCTCGGTCTCCAAATAGCAGAGGAACACACAAGACCATGTGTTAGATAAATGTATTTTCTAATGCTTACTACAGCACAGCCCATTAACAGATGGGTATCTGTGTCCTGGCCTAAACACCACCGCAGAACTCACAGAACATACAGAGCTCAGACCAAGGCAGCCCTATTGTTGTCTCGTTAGTTTCTATTCTTTGATATGGAATCTCACTATAGCCCTGGCTGGCCCTGACCCCTCCCCACCCCCCAGTCACCCAGTTTAGAGGCTACCTTTAACGTGATGTCACCCTTAACACCAAAATCCTTTGTCATGAAGGACTTCCAAGGCCCACAACATCCTAAAATGTCCTCGTGGGACAAAGGTGAGACCCTTACCCAGTGTTAGGTGAGAAGGATGAGTCAAAGGTCAGCTTCAGCCCACGCGCGAGCTGCATGGAAGAGAGAGGTGGTACAGGTTAGCTGAGTGAAGGGCCGTGGATGCTGTGATGGGAATGGGTGGAGCCAGCACTTCCGGCGGGGAGGCCTTACCTGATCTTCCACGGTGATCTCGGTACCCAGGGTGTTGTCTGTGTTCCACTTTTCTGTAAACGTCAGGCCGTACTCAGTCCATCGATACTTGGTTTCCAGACTGCCGTTCACTTTGGTGGTCTCTGTGTTGGCGGAGCCTGAGCTGGTAAATTCCTTAAAGGAAAGAGAGTCTCAGCCCACAGTCCAGCCTGCCCTCAGTGCCTCTCCAGGACCTTAAGCAACAGAGAGTCCCCGGCATATCCAACCAGAATTATTTCTACAGTTCAGTTAGATACTGAAAATACAAAGGACTGAAAGATCCTGCTACCAAAAGGAAGCTTCTGGGGAGTTCTTTGGCAGACAGCTTCCTTCTTCCCCACAGCCCTTAAAGTCTGCATAAGAAGCCACCCAGCTTCCAGCTGCCTCCAGCCTCAGACAGAGAGAGTCACAGAGTGAAAGCTGACACAGAATTCTAAACCCACACTCTTCCTTCCAACAATCTAAAAACAAGAATGTTCTCTAAATAATAATGAAACATTAAAACCATAGGTGGCACACATCTTTAATCCCAGCACTTAGGAGGCAGAGGCAGGCGGATCTCGGTGAGTTTGAGGCCAGCCTGGTCTACAAATCAAGTTTCAGAACAGCCAGGACTGTTACACAAAGAAACCCTGTTTCAAACGCCCCTCACACACAGACAAAAATATAGGTAGAACATGCCTTTAATCTGGTCTACACAATGAGTTCTAGGGCATCCAGGGTCACGTCTCAAAAAATGAAACTAAACCAAAATGAAGTAAATAAACAAAAGCAGATGTCAACAGAGCTGAAGACAGCTCAGCAGTAAAGAGCACTTATTGCTCTTGAAGAAGATATGGGTTTGAATCCCAGCACCCACAATGCAGTTCACAGTGACCTGTAAAAGTAACCCCAGTTCCAGGGGATGCAATACCCTCTTTTGGCCTCCCCAGGTTCTTTCATACATATGGTACATACAAACTCATGCAGGCACAAACACACGAACACATATGCGCACACACACAAAACTCTTAAAAAAAAGCAGCTGAGCAGTGGTGGCACAAGCCTTTAGTCCCAGGACAGCCTGGTCCACAGAATGAGTTCCAGGACATCCAGAACTACAGAGAAACTCTGTCTCAAAAAACTAAAAAAACTAAAGAAAAAAAAGAAGAAAGGAGGGGAGGGAGGGACAGAGAGAAAAAGAGAGAGAGGAAGGAAGGAAGGAAGGAAGGAAGGAAGGAAGGAAGGAAGGAAGGAAGGAAAGAAGGAAGGGAAGGAAAGAAGGAAGGAAAGAAGGAAGGAAGAAGGAAGGAAGCTGGAGAGATGGCTCAGTGGATAAGAGCACTGGCTGCTCTTCCAGAGGACCCAGCTTCAGTTCCCAGCACCCACATGGCAACTCACAACTGTAACTCCAGTTCTAGGGGATCTAACACCTTCACACCAATGCACATAAAATAAAGTTAAATAAATTATTTTTTTAAAAAAAAAAGAAGAGAAGGGGGCTGGAGAGATGGCTCAGTGGTTAAGAGCATTGGCTGCTCTTCCAGAGGTCCTGAGTTCAATTCCCAGCAACCACATGGTGGCTCATAACCATCTGTAATGAGGTCTGGTGCCCTCTTCTGGCCTGCAGGCATACATGGAGGCAAAATGTTGTATACATAATAAGTAAATAAATCTTTAAAAAAAGAGAGAGAGAGAGAGAAAAAGAAAGGCCAACTTTAAAGTAAGAAACATCAAGGAGTAACCAGGCTAGAGGTTAAGGTCAATGGCAGAGCATGTGCCTACAGTGTGTTAGGGCCAGAGTTTGATTTCCTTCCAATACCACAAAATAACTTGTAAAAAAGCAAGAAACATAACGGCAAGTTTACCAGAGGCCACTCTCATTTTCCTATGACTATCAGCAGCTACTATAACCCCAGACCACCTATCACACAGATAAGATGACAGACAAGCACAAAGGGCACAATCCAAATAGGCAACTGCTTCCGGCTCAGCCAGTCTGGCCACAGCACCCCCTACTGGCCAGAAACAAATATACTGTCCCGTGCAAGCAGAGCAACTTACCAATCCATTCTCCGACTTCGTTTTCAAATCAAGTTTTATTAAGCCAAAGCCTAAAAAAGAAAAAAAAAAAAAAAACCAAACAAGTTAACTAACCAAGCCAGAGGGGTTGGAGCTGCAGCTCAGTGGTAGAACGATTGCTAGCAAGCTCAAGACCCTAGGTTGGATCCCCAGCACTAGAAAAATAAAAACCTGAAGCCAGGACACCTCTGCCTTCCTCCTGGCCATCTGGAGATGCTTACGGAAACTCACTACAAGCCCTAAGCGCTGGGGGCACCTGGCACCTGCTGTTGCTTACGGGAAGCCGATGCAACAGGGGCACACTGAGAACGCAGGCCCCACCTGTGCCCATGCAGGGCCGGGGAGAAGAGAGTGGGGAGATTCCCAGCAGCTGGCAGAGACACGGTCATCAGGGCTGGTAGGCCCGTCAGGCTAAATTTAGAATGCCATTCTTCTACTGGGGCAGACGCAGCGTCAGCTACTTGTCCTGCAATGCCTAAGCCTCGCCACTGGGTGGCGCACAGCCGCAGGAAGCGCATCTTTTTGACTGCACAGCTGGGAACTGACCATCAAGTGTCTCAAATACCATTTGTAGGTAAAAGTCCCTCCATTCCTCCATCCCTCCCGACTCCCTCCTCCAACACTCACCATAGCCCTTGGTGAAGACATCCCTGGCAGACTTGCCAAGATCAGCATATGTGGGAGGCACAGCCATCTTCTGCCACAATAAAAGAAGCACCAATATGAATGAATGCATCGGTAATTATGGAAATTAGTTTACCACCAGTAAAAGTTATTTGATATAATTAAACAACCAATAAAAACCACCGAGCTCTAAAAGTCCCAGGCATCTTTCCCTGCCGGGTGTGGGTGTGACGTCTCGCCCTTCCTCTGAGGCCAGAAGTGCAGGAACTTAGTGATCGACCTGACTTTAGCAGCCCCAGGCCTAAGCACGGACCCAGAGCACAGGGAGCTTCAGTCAATATTTGACAATGAATGAACTTTGAAAGACACGTTCCCAGGAGCCAGCTACATTGTTGAACCGCAGAACTCTCGCCAACACGACATATCTTCTTACCAACATCGGCTGTTTCAGCCGGTGACTGCGCAGAGGGGAACCAGAGTTCCCCACAGCGATCAATGTATTCCACACACACGGCTCTGATTTCATTCTCTTGACTGGTATCAATGAGTACGTTCACGTGCCACCTCTAGGCCAGCTTTTCACATCATCTTCACATTTCGGGGACCACTTTTACAGTATGACAAGCTAGGTAAGCAACTCCTCACATGAAAAGAAACCCATCCACATGCTACAAAAGGGAATCCAGGGCCCACGGGATGGCTGGGTGGCTCTTTAGCCTTTTGCTACCAAGCCTGAGTTCAGTCCTTGGGACCCACAGGGCAGAGCTCCCTAAACAGGTTGTCCTCTGACCTCTGCAACCCACTCACACATTCACACACATACATAAAACAACTAAATATAATTTTAAAAAATTGTAAAAAAATAAAAAGTTTTTTTTTGTTTGTTTTTGAGGTCCTATCTTTCTTGGAACTCACTCTGTAGACCAGGCTGACCTCAAACCCACAGATCCGCCTGTCTCCTGGAGTACTGGGATTGAAGACGGGCACCAGCAACACCCGGCAATTATTTTCATTAATATTTTTTTAAAATATTTATTTATTTATTTATTATGTATACAATATTCTGTCTGTGTGTATGCCTGCAGGCCAGAAGAGGGCACCAGACCCTGTTACAGATGGTTGTGAGCCACCATATGGTTGCTGGGAATTGAACTCAGAACCTTTGGAAGAGCAGGCAATGCTCTTAACCTCTGAGCCATCGCTCCAGCCCCATCATTAATATTTTTTTAATTAATGAAAACAGTAGGGGCTGGAGAACAGCACTCAGCAGCTCCCTGCTTGCTTCCTGGCTGTGACCCATTGCCAAGACCCTGCTGCCTTGACCTCCCGCCCCACATACGGCACCTCCCACTCCGTGTATGGCACACACACACACCTGCATACAGCACCTCCTACCCCATGTATGGCACACACACACACACCTGCATACAGCACCTCTTGCCCCATGTATGGCACACACACACACACCTGCATACAGCACCTCCTGCCCCATGTATGGCACCTCCCGCTCCATGTATGGTGCACACACACACACACACACACACACACACACACACACCTGCATACAGCATCTCCTGCCCCGTATATAGCACCCTTGAACACTGAGCCAGGACAAACTGCCTCAAGTAGCTTTGGTCAGAATATTTTCTCACGGCCTCAGGTCACTAAGTAGCCCTGGATGACCTTGAACTCCTGATACCCCCCAGCCTCTGGGATTACAGGAATGTGCTGTTCCACCAAGCAAGGCTTTAAACATTTATTGCACTCCAGTGTGACTTTGGCTTTTAAAAGTTTATTCATTTTTATTTTATGCATTTACCTGCATGTATGTAAATGCACAACACTCATGCCTGGTGCCGGAGGAGGCCAAAAGGGGGAAAGTCAGTAACTATCTGGAACTCCTTAGAAGTGGAGCTACAGATAGTTAAATTTCCGTGGAAGATGGGATTCTGTAAGAGCAGCATGTACTTGCTGAGCCACTTCTAGCCCCACTGGGCCTTTATTTTTAAAAGCAACTATCAGCCAGGCAGTGGTACTGCACACCTTTAATGCAGCATTTGGGAGGCAGAGACAGGAAGGTCTCTGAGTTTGAGGCCAGCCTGGCTTACAGAGGGAGTTCTAGAACAGCCAGGGCTACACACTGAGAAACCCTGTCTTGAAAACAAAAACAAAAAACAAAACAAAACAAAAGCCACTATCAAAGTACTATCTGGGGAGCTGAGCCTAGAGCCCAGGGGTAGCATACCCACTAAGCATACATGGGGCCCTGGGTTCCATCAATAGTATCATCAAATTAAAAACTCTTCTTTTTAGCTTTTCTTTTTTTTAATGTGTCTGTGGGTGAGTACGCACACATGGGTGCAGGTACCCTAGGAGGCCAGAAGAGGGTGCTGGTGGTTACACATGACTGAGTCAAATATTTATTCAGCATCTCAGTGGTCAGGGAACGAGAGTAACTGTAATGGTCTCCACTGTAAGGATGACATTATATTCCTGGAAGTTTTTTTTGTTTTTTTTTTTTTGGTTTTTTTTTTTTTTTTTTTTTGGTTTTTCGAGACAGGGTTTCTCTGTGGCTTTGGAGCCTGTCCTGGAACTAGCTCTGTAGACCAGGCTGGTCTTGAACTCCCAGAGATCCGCCTGCCTCTGCCTCCCGAGTACTGGGATTAAAGGCGTGCACCACCACCGCCCGGCTTCCTGGAAGGTTTTATATCGACAAGCTGTATAGAAAAAATTTAAATCCTGCTCTGGGACAGCGCACACTGTGACTTCTGTCCTAGAAGAGAAGGCACCAGGAATCAAAGTCCCATCTCAGCATCATTAACTTCAGTAACCTAAAGAGTGGTTCCCCTTTTTGTCCCTCTTCCTGAGGCAGGGTCTCATGTAGTTCAGGTTGGCCTGGAACTTTCTATTATAGCAAAGGATAACCTTGCATTTCTAATCCTCTACCCCTGAACTGCTGAGATTACAGGCCTCCTTTGTACTTTGCTGGGGTTAAACTTAGGGTTTTGTGTACAATGGCAGGCACTTTGCCAACTGAGCTAAATTTCCAGCCTGGTTCCTTTCACTTTTAAGATATCGTACACATAAATTACCAAACTGAATCTGCATATATGCCACGACACATGTACACCTGGTGTGACACACGCATGCCTGGTGTGACACACGCATGCCTGGTGTGACATATGTACGCACTCTCAAACAGGAATATACTTGTATGTTCCTGGCAAGTGGGAACCCCCTGGGAAAGACTTCAGGTGATCCCAGGAAACAGTCAATATCAACTGACCAAAGTCTTCCCTTCAGAGACCACAGAGAGCCCAGAGCAGGGCCAGCAAGATAACCCAGCAGGAAAAGGCACCTGCTGCCACACCTGACAATCTCAGTGGGATCCTTGAAACAAGCAGGGTGGAAAGTAGAACCAACTCCCAAAAGTTACCTTGTGACCTCCACATAATAAATCAACCTATCAATAAATAAATAATTGTCATTTAAAAAATTAAAAAACAGCCCACAACCAAACTCAGTGCATACTATAGTAGACCCAACCATGGGATCCAATGCTGTCCGCAGTCCGGACTGGACTTCACATGTTCAGAGGCTCTGCTCATCCTGCCCTACTCTCAGCTCTTCTAGAACTGGGGACTCTCCTCTTCCCACCAGCCCCTTCCAGCAGGCACACGTACCCCAGTGGCAGGCAGCAGACTTCACACCCAGGCCTGGAAAAATGGCACACACACCTCAGGCCAGATGGGCCTGACCCTTCCTAAGAAAAGTCAGCAGCATTCAGCCCTGGGCTGGAAGGTAACACAGCCCAGCAGACCTGCAGAGCATCTCAGTAGAGAGCCCAGAACATTCCCCATCTCTGCCTGGGTTAAAGAGCTATCTGTGAAAACACAAACACAGGGATATGGAGAGATGGCTCCTTGTTTAAGAGCACTTTGCTGCTCTTGCAGGGGACCCAGGTTCAATTCCCAGCACCCACATGGTGGCTCACAACTGTCCATAACTCCAATTCCGGGGGAATCTAATGCACATAGTGTACACACACACATGCAGACAAAACATTTATACATATATAAAATAAAACAGATTTAAGAAATGAACAAAATAAAGCAAACAAAAAGAGCCATCTGTAGACAGAGCTGTCTCTCCCCAACAGGTGGGAACAGAGGGACCAGGCCCACCTGAAGGATCCAAGGTCGCTAAAACCCACACTCTGACTGATTTTTAGGATTTCATTTTATATTTGTGTATACACCTGTGTGTGTGTGAATGCGTGTATGTGACGTATGCGCCACATGTGCTGAGGTGCCTGCAGAGACCAGAAGACACCATATCTCTTGGAGCTAGCTAGAGTTACAGGAACTACCCAAAGTGGGAGGTGGGAACCAAACTCAGGTCCAGTGTTAAAACACACCCTTATTCCCAGCACTCAGGAGGCCAACGTGGACTGCAAGTGAGTTCCAGGACAACCAGGGTCACAGAGAAACCGTATTTAAAAATAATAAATAAATAAAGTAAAACAGCAGAGCTCTTAACCCCTGAGCCATCTTGATAGTGTGCCTGCCCACATATGTGCCTGATTTTCAGTTTTTAATTTTTTGTTTTTTCTTTTGAGACAGGGTCTTATACAGCCCAGGCTGGCCTCAAACTCACTACGTGGACAGGGATGTCCTTGAACTTCTCATCTTCCTGTCTCCATCTGAGAGCGCTAGGAGACCAAGCATTTGGGATGTGTGCAGTGTTGGGGAGCTGTGTCTCCAGTCTGTCAGAGGCCAGGTCTTTCCTGCTACTCTTCCCTGACCTCCAGAAAAGTCTGCCCCCAGGACCCACCCTGCAGACAGGCACCTCTGCATCTAGACCGGATCCCACCTTGAGTAAACGGCAGAGCGCTCACTATTTAGTGTTCCCCAAACGCGTCTTTTGACACTAATCCCAAGCCCAGCATGGAAAGCCACCTGCTAAAAAAGAAAAAGAAAAAAAAAAAAAAAACCACAGCAAACATCAGCTAAATTATCAGCACTAAGGAGATTAGTGTCCAGGACAAGAGATGGGACGCCAGCGCTGGGGGGGGGGGGCAGGCTCTATGGGGTCCCCTCTGACTATTCTACCATGCTGCCTTTATTTGGCACCTGCTGCATGTAAGTGAACTTGCAGCACACAAAAACAGTTCTAGCTGCCAACGCTTTACGTCAGCCACTGAGGATACCAGCTTTCCCACTTGCAAGTTAACACCCTTTCCTAAGACCCATGAACAGAGAGGGGAACATAATGTCCCCAAGTCCAGGCCGTTAAGACAAGGTGACAGGCTTGTCCACATCCAGCCTGGAAGGTGTGCCCTCCGGGGGAAGGGGAATATATACAGGAGAGTCAAATTTTCTCTTGGGCCAGAGGCAACACCCCTCTGAGCATCATCAAATGCCCCCTGCTACTAGGTTTCAGTGGCTTCCCCTTCTGCCCTCCAGGCACCCATGCCCCATCCTGTGATGTGTTTATCCAACAGGATTAAGGGCAGCCTGAGACAAGAGGAGGGTTCTGCCTCTCCAGTGCAGCACAATCTCCCGACAAAAATAAACAGCACCCATAAGACACCCATTTCCTCACATCTCAGAACTCACTCAGAAAGGCCTCCCTGGTGGGAACAAAGCGCAGGCTCCTCAGTCAGAGAGTGAGGGCTAGAAAGGAATGCATCCTCTCACTCTCTTAACCCTGCCTGGAGGTAGAAGCCAGCACTCCGAGGCCTTCCTCCCACCAGAAGGTC
Organism: Chionomys nivalis; assembly: GCF_950005125.1. NCBI lineage: Eukaryota > Metazoa > Chordata > Mammalia > Rodentia > Cricetidae > Chionomys > Chionomys nivalis. The sequence continues at coordinate 34,310,881 of NC_080092.1, read as the reverse complement.
AGTCATCAGGCACTGTGGATACACAGCTGTCTCCACAGAACGGCCCTCTGCAGCATCACCTACACCCCTTCAGAAGCTGGCCCTGAGCATGAAGCAGAGCAGCCCAAGACAGGCCAGGCAGCCAGCCCCGCACACAGTCAGGCAGCCAGCCCCGCACACAGTCAGGCAGCCAGCCCCGCACACAGTCAGGCAGCCAGCCCAGCACACAGTCAGTCAGACAGTCAGCCCAGCACACAGTCAGCCAGACAGTCAGCCCAGCACACAGTCAGCCAGACAGTCAGCCCAGCACACAGTCAGCCAGACAGTCAGCCCAGCACACAGTCAGCCAACCCCGCACACAATCAGAAGGCGGCCTGAAAAGACTACAGCTCTGCCTGGGTGTTGGAACCGAAGCACGGCCTGGGGGCTTCATGTCAGTAAAAGGTAAGAACACAGCAGGGTGGGTAGGGCGCGTCAAAGCAGATCAGCTTCGAAGAGGACCAGCAAGTCACAAGCGGCAGAGCTCCCCGCCTCCCCTCCAGTCTGCCAGCCTACCAACCCAAGTCTTCCCTGGCCGACCTTGAACAAATAAAGCCAACCCCTCCAGCCTAAGGAATGGATACCCAGCCATACTGGAAGCTCTGAGGGGAAGGATTGTATATCACCTAGCAGGCTACACAACACACTTACATAAACCCCATCGTGGGGCCTGGGGGGTGGGGTGGGGGGAACGGCAACATCTTCCTGACTCATCAACTATGTGACAGCTGCTCATTCACTCCGCTCCCACCCTCCCCTCCTCCTCCCACACCCTGAACTCAAGGCTCCTCAGAGCCTTAAGCATATGTTTGTCCAAATGCATCTACAGATGTCAAAGCCTGGCATATAATGGGCATTCGTGAGCAAACACGCAATGGGTGGTGCATGTGAGATTTTTAATTACATGTATTTAGTGAGTCTGTGTGTGCCATGGTACACCTGTGGCGGTCAAAGGGCAACCTGCAGTTCTAAGTTCTCTCCTCCCACCATGTGGGTTCTGGGAACCGAACTCGGGTCTTCAGACCTGGCAGCAAAAGCCTTTAGCTTTAGTGAGCCTTCTCATCAGCCAAAAAAGTAGTATTGCAAGTTGCGTTTTCTGAGTGCTTTTTGCCGCAACAGCTTCAGAGAGCTTCAGAGGGGTGGGAGGAGACTCAGCTGGGAGAGGGTTTGCCTAGCATTAGCACAAGGCCCGGAGCACTATCCTCAGCAGTGCAGAAACCAGGCTTGGTAGCACAGGACTATGATCCCAGCCCTCGGGAGGTAGAGGCAGAAGGAATAGAAGAGATTCAAGGTCAGCGTTGGTCACAGAGTGAGTTCAAAACCAGCCTAAACCACATAAGACCCTGTTTCAAAAATGGAGGGGAGGAGAGGCTGGAGAGATGGTTCAGAGGTTAAAAATACTCGCTGGTCTTGCAGAGGACCTGGATTTGAGCCCCAACTCCCACACGGGGCTCACAGCTATCTATAGCTATCTACAATGCTAGCCGTCCTCTTCTAGGCTTCTGTGGACACGTGATACACACACATGCGCAAAAGCAAAGCACTTGCAAACAGAAAATTTAAGGGAAGGAAGAAGGGCAGAGAATAAAAGGGGCGGGGAGGGAGCGGGTGGGAAGCTCGGGATGAACCAGGGCTATTAGGCCCACTGCTTAGTAAAGAGTATCATTGTAACAAAAGGAGGAAAGTAGAAACTCTGTCTGACAATAGGAACAAGAAAATTACAATGTAACCAGGAAGTAGGCACTTCCCACGCAAGGCAGCTGCGGAGCCAGAGTAGACTAGACCGGGAGACCCCCAGAGCAGGAACCTCTCTAAGGAAGAGGGGAGCCCAGGCTGAGGGACCCAGTACCCTCAGAGTTTACTGTTTCAGGTCTCAACACCAGGCACGGGTTTCATTCCAGGAGTCACTGCAGAGTGACAACCCCAAGACTGGCAAAATGCCAATGTTGAGATCCAGGAAACAGGGTGTGGATACAGTCCCTTCGGAGGGCAATAAAGGGACAATGAACTCAGCCTTAATCTTACTCCTAGGAACACACCCCACTGTAGCGTTCTCAGCACCCAAAAACCTATGCTCACTGCTTAACCACACCAAGCCTAGAGGTGAAGTTACCAACATGCTCGTCATTAGGAAAATGAACCAAGAGCAGGGTACTAACAGACTAAGGACTACCAAATAGTCATTGTAACGATGAGGTGGGGTGGATGTGGAGGCAGAAGCCCAAAATTCCAGCACTGGACAGGGAAGCAGAAGGATTAAAAGTTCAAGGTCATCCTTGACTGCGTAGGGAATTTGAGAAACCTGAGTTAGGAGACTGTCTCAAAACAATAAAAATAGTGGTAGATTTGTATGTGAGAATTTAGAACACTAAGTACAGCTGAATGAAAAAAGAAATCCAAAAAAAAAAAAAGAAAAGAAAAATCCAAGCTGTGTGGCGGCATACGCCTTTAAGTCCCAGCTCTTCAAAGGCAGCTGCAAGCAGAACTGTGAGTTCAAGGACAGCCTAGTCGACCTAGTGAGAGCTGCACAGTGAGACATTATCTCAAAAAAAAATAAAAAGAAAACAGTGCACCACAGGAAATTTCTAACTCCTCGTCATTAATGTAAGGTCCTTTTACATGTGCCTCTTTACACATTTGCCAACTTGTGAGCGAGCGGAAGGGAACAGGAAAGATGGGTCCCATGAACAGGATGGCTGCCTCGGAGGAACAGGGAGTCAGGAAGGTAGATATGAGGGTCAGATGTGGTTTCCATTTTTCATTCTACTTCATTATTTTTTTTATATTTATTTATTTGTTTGTTATGTATACAATATTCTGTCTGTGTGTATGACTGCAGGTCAGAAGAGGGCACCAGACCTCATTACAGATGGTTGTGAGCCACCATGTGGTTGCCGTGAAGAGCAGAAGATACCGGAAGTCAGCAATGTTCCAATATGTCATGACAGTCAAGATGTCAGAGGGCTAGAGGAAAGGCAGAGAGGCCAAGAGCACTGTCTGCTCTTCACAGGACTGAGCTGGGTTTCCAGCACCTACATGGTGGCTTACAACCATCAATAAAACCAGCTCCAGGGCTCCTGGGCCCTCTTCTGGCTTCTTGGGAACTGCACACACATAGCGCACATACAGAATATAAAATAAAAAATAAATCTTTGTGTGTGCATTGAGACAGGGTTTTCTGTAGCTTTGGAGCCCGTCCTGGAACTTGCTCTGCAGTCCAGGCTGGCCTTGAACTTACAGAGATCTGCTTGTTTCTGCCTCCTGAGTGCTGGGATTAAAGGCATGAACCACCACCACTTGGCTTTTTTTTTTTTTTTCTTAAGAGAAGAGACTGGAGAGATGGCTGGTTCTAGAGGACCTGGGTTCAATTCCCAGCACCCACATGGTAGCTTAAAACTGTCTGTAACTCCAATTCCAAGAGATCCAATGCCCTTTGGGGACACCAGGTATACAAATGGTACACATACATACATACATACATACATGCATGCAGTCAAAACACCCATTGATATAAAATAAAGTTTTAAGATGCTGGAAGGAAAAGAGCTATATAGATAGTGTCCATATTGGTTCTAAGAACCAATTAAAACTCGAGACAGTAGCCCTATCACTGGGCAAGGCCTATAGGGGCACATTCCATTCCCAAGGAACCACCAACATCTGAGCCACTCTGCCCAGGAGGCAAGAGCAGGGCAGAACTCCTTAACTCCAGTGTATGTGAGAATTGCGCCAGGGCAAACTGCCTGGGAGCAGGCAGCAATGCTCTACAAAAAAGACCAGGCTCATTCTTCACTATGTACCCATCAGAACCCCAAAACTGACATAGACTCTACCTGTGGGTGTCACAGGCATCAGGGTGACTGTGGATATCACACCCAGTCAGGAAATAAAGTCTTCTGAATGCTGATAACACCCGCAGAGAGCTCAGACCCCCCCACCTCCAAAAGCCAGGGGGAAACAGGACAACTTCCCAAAGAACAGAAGCCACCCTGCTACAGCATCTCCCAGACCATCCAGGTAGCTATAGGTGATTAGGGAAGGACATCAGGAAGGCAGAGGAGCCCCCAGGTATGAAAAGACCCACAGCCACACCCTTTCTCAGGTACCCTAAATCCCAGTCCCATTTTTGCAAATGACTTCACTATACGCAGGGATAACCAGACAATAGTGTGCTAGATACTGTCAGGAGTCAAACCAACACAGTGACCAAACTCCCCCATCACCATCCAGGAGTCCCCTCTGAAGGAGAGAATCATGGGACAACTTTTGGCTCTGCTGTTTCTCCAACAGTTTTGGGTGGTTTGCCAGAGCAGAAATGGACCCAAGCGGTATCAGGGGATGGAGAGATGGCTCAGCAGTTAAGTGCACTGGCTGCTTTTGCAGAGGGCCACAGTTTGGTTCTCAGCACCCACGTAAGGGCTGAAAACCACCTGTAACTCCATTTTAAGGGGATCCGATGCTCTCTTCCGGACCTAGATGAATGTGGTGTGCTAACATATGTTCAGGGAGAACACACACAATGAAAATAAAAGAGGCCAGGTTCAATTACAGCAAAATCAGCTACCTATCCCCAGCCATTGGGACCGAGGTGGGGGGTATGGGGGCGGAGATTCAACCTCCCAGAGGAAAGCAGGCTCAGCTCAGGAGTTCCCACACATACAACAGACAGACATAAACATAAACACACACACACACACCAGCACAGCACTATCTTTGCAGCAAAGGCAGTCCAGGGAACAGTCACCGGATCCAGAGCTAGCAAGGCACTGGCCCTTGCTCTGGAAGCAGGCTATGTTCCCAAAGCAGCTGCCCTCCCTCCCCCCTCCAGAGTCTCACAGGGGGCAGCCTGGCTTTCCAGGCGTTGCTTCTATTTTAAAACACTCTGGAAGCTGGGACACCACCAGCAGCACAGTCTTCCAAAAGGCTTGGGAGAATACAGCTGACTCAGGGCAGCCTGCCTACCCACTCACCCACCCGTGAAGAAGGGAAGGCTAATGCAGGCAGCCAGCACTTTAGGGTCGAAGGTCTAGGCACAGGCACCTCAAGAGCCCTGACAGGAGCATGGGGGTTAACACAGACAGTTCTTTAAGCACTCGGCCTTGGGAATCAATAGCATCTGGACCCACATCCTACTCCCCTTTCTAGGTAAAAGACCCCAGGTTAGTCAGTCTCTCTGACCCCATTTTTCATCAATATAAAGCATTTAATACTGTGGCTAGAACACAGCAAGCATGAAACAAACACAACCAGAATTCTATCAAGATGATAGATGATAAGTCAAATTATTGGTTAATGAGCAGATGGATAGTGTTTTTGTTTGGTTGGTTGGTTGGTTGGTTTTGTTTTTTCTGTGTAGCCCTGGCAGTCCTGGAACTCACTCTGTAGATCAGGCTAGCCTTGAATTCACAGAGACCTGCCTGCCTCTGCCTCCCAATCTGCCTCTGTCTCTCCCTTTAATCCCAAGTGATGGGATTAAAGTTATAAACCATCACTGCTCAGTTTATTTTTGTTGGAGACAAGGTATAAAGTAGCCCATCAGTGAGTCTCAAACTCATTAGGTCACCAAGAATAACCTTGAACTTGATCCTTCTGCCTCCACCTCTACCAGAGTGTATGCCCCATCAGACTGACTTTCTACAGTGCTGGAGATGGGACCCAGGGCTTCCTATATGCTGGACAAGCATTCTACTGTGCTCCATGCTCACCCAATAGCTTCTGTCGCTGTGTCTGTGGCCAGGGATCTCACCAAGCCCTTGTTTTGCACATTCACTATTATAATAATGGTTTCTGAGCATCATGTCAAAGACTCACTCTGACCCACAGGGTCCAGAGTCCACCTTGTCCATAAAGAGGAATTGTTCAGCTGGATGCTGTCTGGCAGGTCCTGGAAGAGCACCTCCCGTGTCATCCCAGGGAAAACCAGCCCTTCTAAGACTCAGCTCCAAGGTCCTTGCTGGAAACAGGACTGATTCATCTGGGCACTGTCCACTGCAGATGGCCAACACCAGCTACATATCTCTTCCTCTGTTCCTGACCAGACGGTGATTTCTACTTTACAAACTCACACCTACGAGCTCCTCAAAGCACAGCAGCAGTGCAGTATGGGGGTAAGAGCAGAGAACTACCCTGTGCCAGCCGCCAAGGATACACAGTAGGGTCACAGAGTGGCCAACAGCGACAATCACACTTCTACAGCGGACCCTGGTGTGATGGAACACAGCTACAATCCCAAAACTCAGGTGGAGACAGGAAGATGGGAAAGGTGTCCTCCGGCCTCTACATGGGCTGCCACCTCCAAACAAATAACTTTTTAAAAGCAAAAGCAAAAAAAGAAAAAAGAAAAAAAAAGAAAAAAAAACACAATGAAATAACTAAACCAGCAAATAAAAGAAACCCTCCATAACAGAAAAAAACAAGACATAGGAAAGTTACTTAACCTGAGCTAGACCCTGTGCCTCTTGTCAATCTGATCAGTGTTGAGAACCCAGGCTGCCCTCTGGAGTTTTTTCTTTCTCAGCTCTAGGTAAAGTGCTTAGATCCCGTGACTAACAGTGAAATGAAGGTCTGTGCCCAGGCACAGCTGAGCATGCTTCCAACCTCCTTTCTTGATGACTACCACGGGAACCTGGGAAAAGCACAAAGCTACAGACCACAACCTTTCTGGAATCCTGGGGGGATGACCTCCTGGCTTTAGCAGTTCTCGGCCGGTGTCCCTCGGTCACTACCACCGGAGGTGTCCCTCATACCGTGGGAAATTTCTTTAAGAGTAAAGGGCCTCAGATCACCTTGACGATGGGGAGTGGGGAGTGAGGAGTGGGCAGGGTTACTCTTACCACAACCATCTCAAGAGTCCAGAGTCTACACCTGCCTCTGGTCCAGCATGAGTACTCTGTGGTCCCAAACAGCCCATCTAAAGCCTTATTCTAGAGATCAGAAAAAAAAGCAATCACCTGGGAGCACCCACTGCTACAGCGCGGGGAGGGGGTGGGCACCTTACTCAAAGCCACAGGACAGTGGGCACCACCCCACAGACACCTGTCAGAAAGGGAAAGTGCATCAGGCCTAAGACCTTGGCCAGAATCCCATTCACCCGCGTCACTCTAGCTCCAAGCCCAGAAACACCCGTTTGACAAGTCCCCACAAGAACTGGAAAGTTGTGGAATGTCAGAGTTGGTTCTCATCTCTCATGGCTACCGCTGTAGGTGAATATGTGCCCTATAGCTCTTTAAACGTCAGTGATTCTGTGAGGCCAGGATAGCTTCCAGAAGTGAGTGAGATGCCCCTGTCTCCTAATGGGTGTTCAAGAGTCCACAGTTGAATGTGGACCAACCATGTGCCACTTGCTAGGGTAGTGAAGGGTGGTATGGAAAAAAATGGAGAGATGGCTCAGGGGTTAAGAGTGCATACTGCTCTTGCCAAGGTCCCAAGTTTGATTCCCAGACCCACATCGGGCGGTTCACAACTGCCTATAACTCCGATTCAGGGGATCCAATACCCTATTTGTGAACTCTGAGGGCCCCTGCATGCATACACACAAATTCACATAGGCACAGACACGTACATTTAAATAGACACTTTTAAAAATAAATTTAGTCCAGCCGGGCGGTGGTGGCGCACGCCTTTAATCCCAGCACTTGGGAGGCAGAGGCAGGCGGATCTCTGTGAGTTCGAGACCGGCCTGGTCTACAAGAGCTAGTTCCAGGACAGGCTCCAAAACCACAGAGAAACCCTGTCTCGAAAAATAAAAAAAAAATTAAAAAAAATGAATTTAGTCCCACAGACCTTTCTTACCCACCTACTGTGGGCCAAGTGGTTCCACCCAAGATCCTGAAGACAAAGCTGCCTGGGTAAAGAAGCCCTTCACCCATCTCTCTGGTCAAGGGGAGGGGTCTTTAGACGGCACAGGACTGGGCTAAGCCCAGATTCTTCCTGCAAGCCAGCTGGGTCTGCAGTCTGACCTGATGCTCCCTACCTGACAGCTGACAGTGTTTCATAAATTATCCTCCAGTTACTCAATACCTGGCGGTGCACAAATGTTTGTTACTAACATTGTATCAATGGTATTAAAATGACAGAACTAGACTTGAGTTCCTTCCAGGACACATGTGAAACAAATGGTCTGGTGAGCAGGGGGGGTGCCGGGGTGAATTCAGTCCTCCTCAAAAGTGTCAAAGTTTCTAAGGTGTCCTTCTGCATGCCAAAAGGCTTCTTGTTAATCGAATCATTTTATTCTTTCCCACAAACTCAATGGAGTATATATAATTGCTCCTAATTCTCAGATGAAAAAAAACCCTGAAGTTTGAAATCTTCCTACCAGTGTGACCTTGGACAAACCACGCAGAGTTGTGGGCCTCCAATCAGATGTCAGGCCCTGAAAACAGTTTCCCGAATGCACAGTCGCATTTGACGACACAGAACAAGGAATCCATCCCTAAGGCCAAGGAGGCCAAGGCATACGGCTCCTCTTGGGGTCTTGCCTCCAGTCTAGGTCCAGGTGCTAGTCCCTGAGGCCTAAGTCCACCCAGGACAGCCCATTCCGTCTGGGAAGGCAGTGGCATGCGCGGGAGGGACCCAGCGCCACCTACACCGGGTGTGGGCCGACAGGGAGTGTAGGGGCCAGGGGCACCAGGGTATGGCCATGCCTGGAGTTCGTCCTCTCAGCGGAGGAAGCTGGGTCTGCACAGACTCTCGGGGCTGGCGGGGAAGAGCTTGGGCTAAGGAAGGGTCTCTCTTCCAGATCCACGCCGAAAGATCTAGAGCCAGAGGGCGCAGCCGGGGAAGGTCACCTACACCCGCGGCCCGCGGGGCCTGCACGCGGCTGCCCTTGCCCTTCCGCTCGTCTGTCCAGATCGCCCCTCTCTCCCAACTGCAGATGTTTTGCATGCTCTGACTCGGATCTCTCCCTCCGGAGATCCGCTCGGCGCCCGCCCTCCAGGCCTCCTCTACCCGCCCGCTGACCCTCCAGGCCCGCGATGATCCTCCCTGGTTCACCCTTCCCTGGGCCCTTCTCCTAGGCCTTGCGCCCTCGCCCGATCGTCCCTCGATCGCCTCCCTCGAGATTCCCCAGAAGCGCTGCCCGAGGCCCCCAGGGACTCAGGCATTGCCCGGGCCCTCTCGGCTGCGCCTACCTCGGAGGTGGTGACGGCGGGAGCAGCGACAGCTACGGCGGGGGCTGCGGCGAGGAGGCTGCGAGCGCAGGGAGCGGGCCGAGGGAGGAGCGGCGCGGATCACGGCGGCGCGGACACGCCCCAGCTCTGCGCGCCCGGCCCCGAAGCTCCACCCCCGGCTCCACCTCGGACAGCGCCCAGATCTGTCCCGGGGTCTTCCTCCCACCCCTCGCGCAATGCTCTGACCCTCAGTGGCTCTGTGACCGTGTGCGACAGCGCGTAAAGGCCTGCGTGCACCCGGGCACGGAGCGATAGGGAAGCGTGGGGCTGACGTGCGTGAGGTGTGTGCGTGCGCGGGGACACGCGGGTCACTGCTAGAGCCTCCAGGCTGCTGGAAGCATTTGGGAAGACGGGGGAGGGGAGCTTCCGGTACACTGAGCGGTGGCCTGGGGACCTCAGCGGATAGGGGCGCCGGAGTCTTGTGGCTCCTTGCGCAGCCTCGAGACTGCGAGTCATCCCGAGGCCCAGTGGGGACACTGGGGCTCCGGAGGTGGCACTGCATAGAGCAGAGCGGCTATGGTCTTGCGTTCCGACCTCGCTACACCAGGTTTCCGGAGCCTGCGACACGCCCGCGTGCGTCAACGAGTGATTTGCGAATTAAACTCCCCTGACAGCCGGCTCTGCACTGCAAATTTGCGTGCTATTTTTCCCTCGTGGCGAAGCCGCTAGCCGCCATTTCCCAAGCAATTGAGAAACTAGAAAAGGCAAAGTGAGTTTGGGGGGACTCCCTGCCGAATCTCAGTGCGTGGAGAGGTCACGCGGGTTCTGGATGTCTGCCCTCCTGCAGTGTGGCGCGAATCGTCACTTTCTCCCAGCCTGGCATCAGCACGTGGTCTCCTTCCCTAGAGTGGCTCTCAGCGTCCCGTGCCAAACCAAATCAAAACAAGCGTGAAGAATCTGTGTAATCGAGGGTGAATGAGGATCTTACACCCTTTTCCTGCAACTAGCAGACGTCCTAGGAGAATCCAGGCATTTGGGGTCCAGCGAAGAAAGCGCCAGTTGGTTGGTTGCTCACAGCCAGTTGTGGCTGAATAAGGCAGCTGGGATACTGGCGGCCGCTCTGGGTTTAAAATGCTGTTCCAGTGGGCTGAAAGAAGGGAACTGATAAGGGTGTGTGTGTGTGTTCGCGCGCGCGCGCTTCGGAGCAGCCAGACATAGAGTCCAGTGGTACAGAGCTTGCTTAGCATTTGGAAGAACCCGAGTTCAAGCCACAGTTTTTCTATAACTTCCCAAGTCTGCAGATCTACCTGAGAACAAAGACCCAACCCACTCCCAGAGTAAGGCAAGCCTAGGTAAGCTGCTGAGTCATTGGGGAGCTAGAAGGTGAGACAGAGTCCGAAGGACAAGACCGAGAGACAGGGAAGACTTGTCTCCAAGAGTCTTACATTTGGCCCTGGGCTCTGATGCCCAGTTGTGGGGCAAAAAGCCAATGCTCAAGGTCCTCCTCACCCTCCAAGTACCAGCCCAGCATCCCTTTCAGGTCCCCCAGCCTGGAGAGCTCTAGTGGCTTCCCCTGTCCTCCCCAGCTGCCCCAGGTAGAGTTTGAAATCACCAAGACAGCTTCCAGGCAGCTTTTGGCTGTGTGGCCATAGGCACAAAGTCTGGCTGCTCAGAGCCTCAACTTGGGAATGTTGGTGTTAGCTTAAAATGAAACACATGGGGCAGGGGATGAGGCAGACTAAGACTCAGAGAGCGGTTTGTGTCGCTTTTCCTGGAGAGGATAAACAGCTACTCACTGATGGCCAACTGAAGCGTTCCACCCAGAGTCTCCCTTGGCAAACCAAGGAAGGTGTGAAGGCATTTACAAGGTGACTCAAGGTAGCTGAGAAACCCAGCCCATCATAGTTCCCAGCCCCCAAAGCTGCGTATGTCCCTGGAACAGTGCACAGCTAGCAGGCTGTTCAACCCGAGTCTCCAGCGACTGTTGGCTATCTAGTTAGGGATCCCACGAGTCTGATAACTGAACTTCCCAAGTCTCATATCTTTCAACAGCTTCCTGGTTTTTTATTTTACTTTCTGGTGCTGGGGAGGAAACCTAGGACCTGGAGCTTGCTAGGCAGCTTCCTGCCCTTTATGTATCTCTTTCCTTCCAGAAGGGAATGTTAGCTGCACACGAAAGGTAAAGAAAATCAGCTTGGATAGGGAGTGAGCCCTTGGGTGACTCATTGATCCTTCCCAGTCACAGCCTTTAGGGGGAGGTAGCAGCAGGTCCCCTCCTCTCCCAGCCTGCCTAAGCTGATTGGGCAGGGACAGAAAACCTGACCCAACCCCGACCAGTAGGGTTCTTCCTTGCAAATTTGAACTAAGAAAAATCAGCGTCAGAGAGAAACAAGGGGATGGTCCTGGAGTCGGCAAGCTCCTCCGCTCGCTTTGCATCTCTGTCCGCCCTGAAAAGCAAGCAAAGCACTGTGGGATTGCAAGAGGCTTTAGACCCGTTTCCTCATGTACCCACCCCCAGAGCTAGTCAATTCCGTGTGAATCCAGAGAGGTCTTGCTGACTTGTGGGGACATGCCAGCCCTACCATAGTTTCTCTTGGGATAAACGACCCAGTATCACTTCCAGAGTGTGTGCTTCTTTGGAGGAGGCAGTGTCATGTGACAGAGCCCTGCTCTCCTCTCCCCCCCCCCCCCCCCCCCCCCGAGGAGGAACCAGTGAGACCCTGGAGGAGATCTCTAGCTGTGGAAATAGAGTTCCCTAAAATCCCACCTGGGGCGGAGGTCAGCAGTGGCTAGAGTATGATGCCACTAGCCTCCCCTGCCGCTTCCCAGCTGAGACAGTAGGTTCCCAGCTGTGTGTGTTTGTGTGTGTGTGTGCCTAGTTTACATTGGATTTTTTTTTTTTTTTTTTGGTACTAAACTTGGTTGCTGCCTTCCTCCACACAGAACAAAGTAAACCATCTAGGGAGGGATTTAGGGAGTTATGAGTGTAAGACTAGTTTACTCTATTACTTTAGAGGCTAGATCAGTTCAGTGTATCCTTGGCCACATAGTGAGCTCAAAGTCAGCATAGGCTACATGAAACCCTGTCTTGATTATATATATTCACCTTAGGGAAATTCTTTTTTATACTAGATATGTATTTGTAATTATATTTTCAATTTTTATTTATGTATGCACAGGTTAAGGACAGCTTGCAGGGGTCCCCATTCTTTGATTTCTCCATCTGGGTCCTGGGGATTGATGAGCCCTCAGTCCTGTCCCACCCCCATCATCTGCAGCCTGCTAAAGTGTTCCAGAGATTTCTGTGGTGAAATCCTCATTCATAATTGTTAATGGGAACAATCATAATGCTGTCCGCGTTATTGTGACCACGTTACAGACTACAGGCAGGTTATGGCAAGCCAGACAATGGCAAGAGATTCCCATTCTAGTTATGGGGCCCTGTAAGTATATTCCTTAAGGCAGGGTCTTTCTTTCTTTTTTTTTTTTAATATTTTTATGGTTTATTTAACTTTATGTGCATTGGTATGAAGGTGTCAGATCCCCTGCAACTGTAACTTCAGACAGTTGTGAGCTGCCATATGGGTGCTGGGAATTGAACCTGGGTCCTCTGAAAGAGCAGTCAGTGCTCTTAACCACTCAGCCATTTCTCCAGCCCCAAGGCAGGGTCTTTCTATATCTGAAGCTGACCTTTAACTCATGGTGATCCTCCTGCTCAGCCTCCTAACTGTTGGGATCACGGGTATGTACCACCATACCACCATATCCAGCAATGATGCTTTTTTTATTTATTTATTTATTTTTTGGTTTTTCGAGACAGGGTTTCTCTGTGGTTTTGGAGCCTGTCCTGGAACTAGCTCTTGTAGACCAGGCTGGTCTCGAACTCACAGAGATCCGCCTGCCTCTGCTTCCCAAGTGCTGGGATTAAAGGCGTGCGCCACCACCGCCCGGCAATGATGCTTTTTTTAAAGATCCATTTATTTTACTTTTTGTATGTTGCCTATATACATGTCTATGTGCCACATGCATGCCTGGTGTCCCCGGAGGTCAGAAGGTAGTGTCAGATTCCTGGTGTTCTGGATGGTTGTAAACCATAAAGTGGATACTAAGAATTACAAACCACCAAGTTCGTGCTAAGGATTGAGCCCAGGTCCTTTGCAAGAGCAATCAGTGCTCTTAACTACTAAGGCTTGTCTCCACCCACCAGCAAGGATATTTTTGTTTTGTTTGTTTGGTTGGGTTTTTTTAAATATTTATTTATTTATTATGTATACAATATTCTGTCTGTGTGCATTTTTTGCAGGCCAGAAGAGGGTACCAGACCTCTTTACAGATGGTTGTGAGCCACCATGTGGTTGCCGGGAATTGAACTCAGGACCTTTGGAAGAACAGGCAATGCTCTTAACCACTGAGCCATCTCTCCAGCCCTTGGTTTTGTTTTTTTTGAGACAGGGTCTCTCTATGTAGTCCTGGTTACCTGGAGTTCACTATGTAAACCAAGCTGGTCTCAACTCACAGAAATCCTCCTGTCTCTGCCCCCTGAGTCCTGAGATTAAAGGCGTACACTACCATGCCTGGCTAAGGATCTTTTTTAAAACCTATTTTCCTGGGACTGGAGATGTCTCAGGGGTTAAGAGCACTTCCTGCTCATCCAGAAGACTTGAGTTCAGTTCCCAGCACCCACATCAGGAAGCTCATCACTTGTAACTCCAGCTACAGAGGTTCTGATGTTCTCTTCTGGCTTCTGCAGGTATCTGCACTCATGTGACACACATTCACAAACACGCACATTTACATATATAAATGAAACCAAAAAAAATTGAAAAGAACTTTCCTGAAGTGTGGTTGGAATATATAAAAACTATACATGCTTAATACATAAAATTCCCACCTTTCAGCTGTGTTTGGTGGTACACATCTTTAAATCCAGCATTTAGGAGGCAGAGGCAGGTGAATCTCTGTGAGTTCGAGGCCAGCCTGGTCTAAAGAGTAAATCCCAAGACAGCCAGAGCTACTCAGAGAAGCCCTGTCTCGAAATAAAAAGAAGAGAAAAGAAAAAACAAAAACAACAACATAAAATGTTTCCATGACTTTAGATACAAACATCCAGGAAACCATCACCATCAACAACCTGTACAGATGATGATCACATCCCTTTGTTTTCTTTTCTTTTTTTTTTTAATATTTATTTATTTATTTATTATGTATACAACATTCTGTTTGTGTGTATGCCTGCAGGCCAGAAGAGGGCACCAGACCTCATTACAGATGGTTGTGAGCCACCATGTGGTTGCTGGGAATTGAACTCAGGACCTTTGGAAGAGCAGGCAATGCTCTTAACCTCTGAACCATCTCTCCAGCCCTCCTTTTGTTTTCTTGTGATTGCTCTTTTTAGAGACATGAGAGATGGCTCAGCCATTAAAAACACTGGTTGTCCTTACAGAGGGCCCAGGTCCCATTTCCAGCTTTTTTTTTTTTTTTGGTTTTTTGAGACAGGGTTTCTCTGTAGCTTTGGAGCCTGTCCTAGAACTAGCTCTTGTAGACCAGGCTGGCCTCGAACTCACAGAGATCTGCCTGCCTCTGCCTCCCAAGTGCTGGGATTAAAGGTGTGCGCCACCACTGCCCGGCCATTTCCAGCTTTTTTTTTTATGGTGCCTAATAAACGTCTGTGATTTCAGTTCCATGCAATCTGGTCTCTGTGGACACCAGGCAATTGTGTGGTACATCTACATACATGCAGCAAGCGCTCACACACATAACATTCAACTAAAGAAATCTGGGATTGGAGAGATGGTTCAGGGTTTAAGAGCACTGACCGCTCTTCCAAGGGACCTGGGTTCAATTCCCAGCGCCCACGTGGTGACTCACAGTCACCTGTACTTCCAGTCAGTCCTAGAGGACCCAACACCCTCCTCTGTGAGCACTGCACAAACATGATACAGTCATACAGGCAGGCAAAAAATTCCATACATATAAAAACATAATTATTACTATTTATTAATTAGTAATTATTAATAATTATATTTATTTTTATAATAAATAGAAGAAAAAACTAAAGAAATCTTTTGAAAAAGAACTATTTGCTATTTATTATTAGGAGGTGTGGGGCGCACGAAGAATGTGTGTGAGCGTGAGAAGGCGATGTGTGATCAGCTCTCTTCTGCACACAGATTAAATACAGGTAGGCCAGCTTGCACACCAGACATCTCTACCCACTCACCCATCTCACCTGTCTTTTGTTTTGCTGCCTTTGCTGCATCAAAATGATTCTGAGTTGGAGTGAGGCCACTCACTATTTCCGCTATTGGGTAGCAAACCCAGGCCTCCATCTGCCCGCCCTGGTAGCTGCGAGGTTCTTGGATTGGAATCTGAGTGTAGAAGAATCAGTTGATGGAGGCTGCATTCCTACCAGAGACCTTTGAGCTAAGGACACCACTGAGCCGAGAAAAGACCAGCGTTTCTCCTTTCCTCAGCACATTCTGGCCAGTGTGTGTGTGTGTGTGTGTGTGTGTGTGTGTGTGTGTGTGTGTGTGTCTAAGATTCCATAGTACCGCAAGGACAAGCATTGTCTTCTCAGGCTACACAATGAATAGAAAGATGGGGTCTGCCCCAGAGACGAAGCTGCACCTGCCTCTGTCACTTGACTTAGTGACACAAGTCTTTGAAGAACCTGACCAAGTCACCTGTTACCATGGCCTCTGCTAACAGGCGCAACTTCATGTTTGTGTTGTTGTTGTTTTGCTCTTGTCCTTATGGTTATTGTTATTGTTTTTAGACAGAGTCTCACTATGTAGCGCTGGCTGTCCTGAAACTCACTAAGTAGACCAGCCAGGCCTTGAACTCAAAGAGATCCATCTGCCTCTGCTTTCGAAACGCTGGAAACAAAAGTGCGTGCCACTTCACGGCTGTTTGTTTTGTTTTTCTTGAGACATGGTCTCTTGTAGCCAGGCTGGCCTCAAATTCACTATTAAGTAGTCAAGGATGACCTGAACTCCTGATCCTCTTGCCTCCACTCCTAGTGCAGGGATTATAGGCATGAGCTACCATACACAGTTTGTGCAGTGGTGTGGCCTGACCCCTGGGGCTGCCTGCATGCTAGATGCTAAGCTCGACCCCCTCCCTGAGCTACGTCCTCGGCCCAGTGGTCACTTCCTCCGCTCCTAGCCAAAGGCAGGTTCTTTCTTCTGTGTTTCTTCTTCATTCATCTCTTTGCTTCCTTCACGGAATTACAGACTAATCACAGTTTTGCTAACTTCCTTATTGGGATAAATGTCGTCCAGGGGTCAGGGATGGCTTTGACTTGTCTGCCTCATCTTTTTTTCAGAACACTGTCTTGTGACTGGTGTCCGACACACCACCCGTGGATGATGGGTGACCCTCAGCATGAAAGCAGGTGACCAGCCCACTGGGCTCCTGTGTCCTGCATTCTACTGTAGATGTGGACAGCTGAAGACCGTGCCCTGGGGGTTCAGTCTTCCCATAAGAATGGACTCTGCAGGGCTGGAGAGATGGCTCAGGGGTTAAGAGCATTGCCTGCCCTTCCAGAGGTCCTGAGTTCAATTCCCAGCAACCACATGGTGGCTCACAACCATCTGTAATGAGGTCTGGTGCCCTCTTCCTGACTGTAGGCATCCACAGACTGAATATTGTATACATAATAAATAAATAAATATTTTTTAAAAAAACAACATTTTAAAAAAATGGACTCTGCAGCCTGATGCAGGCTGGGGGTTGAACTTATCCACATACGAGTGAAGAATTCAACCCTGTCCAGAGAGAGGTCTGGACTTTGCCCCAGCTCCAGAAAGCACTGCCCAAGGGGAGGATCTTCATTTAGAGAGAGTTAGCCACACAGGATAAATCAACAATGTGGTTATGGGCTTTGACCCAACATATGCAGCTGGACCTTGGAAGGTCTGGAGGACTGGGGTTGGCTTCACGGGCAGCGAGTAGGAAACCTCAATACACATTCTAGATAGAAAGGCAAGGGATGGTGCTCTGTGTGAGTTTGCACACGGGGAGAGTGGTGGAGGCCAACTGAGGCTCCATCTGCAGAAGCCAGCAGACAGCTCCTTGGGGGTCCTCCTGGCCTTGCCCACCCTACTCTTCCCTGGGTTGGCTTTACCTGAGACTGTGAGGAAGGCAGAGGTCTCAATGAGTTCTAAAATATGAGCCTTGGGGATCCCTAGATTTGCAGTTGGTGTCAGCACAGAGGGGGTGTGGGTGTGGCCTAATAGACTGTTTCCTATGTTAAGAGCAGTGTCTGTATTACCTCCATTATGGTAATGCCATACCTCCATGCATATCAGACACACACACACAGACACATGCACGCATGCACGCACGCGCGCGCACGCACGCACACACACAAATTGAGATCAGATGTCAAACTAGGCACTATGGCACTATGCTGACTGAAAAGTCTGGACCCCCTCAGGCATCCTCAGCAGAGGGGCTCATTGTTGCCCAGTGGCCCCTCCTACAATGCCTCGCTCTCTGTCCCTCCAGGGAGAGGTTCTTTCCTTTTGATCTTGGCAATGACTAGTAGGCAGACAGTAAGTCAGCAGCCACGTTTGTTGGCTTCTGGGTGCTCTAGAAGAAAGAGGCAGGAGACTGAGCTTCAGGGCTCACTGTGACATGCCCTAACTTCTTCCCCCCAAACCCATAGGCCCATCCTCTCTCTTAAACCCACCATTTTCCAGGTGCAGGGCACACACTGTGGAGCCCAGGACACAGCCCTTCTTGCCAGAGCCACCAGCCTCGGATGCCTTTCCAGGATTATAAGTTTCAGGTTCTAGTCTAAAGTTAGCAGCTCTGCTGCCTGGGCTCACAAAACGAGTCGGTCTGTGACTCTTACATAAGCAGGTCAGACTTTTGCTCCTCCTCAGCCCCGCAGCTCCTCCCTGAAGCTTTCCTGCTCACTATGCCAAAGCTGCCTCTATGAGGGACACCTCCCCTGCTCTCCACAGACTAAGTCCCAATCACACACTTTATAATTCTATCTGCCAGTGGAGAGAAAGAGAGAGGGGAGAGAGCAAGTGCCAGGTCTTGGGGTGGCTGCCAAGTGATCCTGCAGGACTAGAGGAGACCGAACCCCCTGCCCAGCCTGTAAAGGGAAACATAGAAGATTGATTGTTTCCAAAGCCTTCTATGGAAATCAAACCACAAAGATCCTAAGAGATACAAAGTCCCTGTGGTGGTTCCAATGAGAATGGTCCCCATAGGCTCATGTGTGTTGTGGAATATTATTTTAAGACAATAAATGTGTTACTTTTGCTTATACTGTGGAAGGTGTTGCTTTCTTTTATGCTTCATTTGTTTAACTCTGTGAAGCAGTGTTACTTTGCCTAGCTAAAACACCTGATTAGTCTAATAAAGAGCTGAACGGCCAATAGCCAGGCAGGAGAAAGGATAGGTGGGGCTGTCAGGCAGAGAGAATAAATAGGAGGAGATTCAGGAAACAGAAAAGTAGATCAAGGAGCGAGAAAAGAAGAGGCCAGCCACCCAGCCACACAGCAATCAACGGAGAAAGAAGAAAGGTATATAGAACTAGAGAAAGATAAAAGCCCAGAGGCAAAACGTAGATGGGATAATGATTTCCAGTTAAGAAAAACTGGCTAGAAAGAAGCCAAGCTAAGGCCTGGCATTCATAAGGAAGAATAAGACTCAGTGTGTATTTATTTGGAAGCTGGGTGGCTGCCTTCCCCCCAAGAGTAAAGAGTAATAAAACAACCAACACCCAACTACACATATGTTTGAATCTTGGTCCCCTGTTTGGGAAGGATTAGGAGATGCATCTTTTATAGGAGTTGCCTTTGTCCTAATGTCTCTTCACAGCAGTGGAAAAATAACTAAAGCAGTACCCTAGAGGGAAAGCCAGTTGAAGAAAAATCCCAATTTGAAGCCAGGCATGGTGGTTCATGCCTATAGTCCCAGCTCTCAGGGGAGCAGGCAAGAAGATTGCAGAGAATTTTTAAACAGCCTGGGTTACATAGTGAGTTCCAGACTAGCCTGGACTACAGATGCTGTCTTAAAGACAAACCACAAACTGAGTCATGTCTATAATCCCAGCACTTGGGAGGTACAGGTAAAAGAATCAGGGACCCAAGGTTATCCTCAGCCAATGCAGCATCCCAGGCCAGCCTGGGTACCCTGTCTCAAAAAAAAAAAATCCCAATTTCAATTTTGTGTTTTGTTATTGATGATGTTTGGGTTTGGGTTTTTTATTTATTTGCTTGTTTGTTTGTTTGTTTGTTTGTTTGTTTTGAGACAGGATCTCACTATGTATCCTGGCTGGCTTAGAACTCACAGGATGGTTTTGAACTCACAGAGATCCATGTGCTTCTGCTTCCCGGATACTGGGGCTAAAGGAGATTGCCACTGTGCCCTGAAGAAATCTCAGCTTGGTGGAGAGAAATGGAGAGAACTAGATTCTGAAAAGGTTACACACCCAAGAGTCCTGGAAGGAAGGCTGGGGATGCTGCTCGTGGGCTTCACCCCACCTCAAGGGTCTCCGCCTCTCTTTGGGAAGTGTGGCTGTCACTCAGGTTCCCCCCAGGGACCTTAAGGTACCTGAGAGCTGCCGGCCTGAAGAGTGTGTGCCCTTAGCAAGAGGAAAGAAATCCAGAGTGGGGCTGTGTTCAGAACATGGCTGCTGTTCCTCCATACCACATTCTCTGTTTTCTCTGGTGGCTTAGCCTGTTGAAGCCTGTGCCATGTGGCTCAGGTTGGCCTTGAACTTGTGGCAATCCTTCTGCCTCAAACCCTGAAGTGCTAGGACTACAAGCAGGCGCTATCACACTCAGCCTGTCTTTAAAATAATCCAGAACTTTTTTCTCCTTTATCTTCTTTGGAAATAAGGATCCTTTTGTATTCTAGAAGGCTTAGAAATTGTCCTGCCTCAGCATCTTAAACGTTGTGATTACAAGTATACACTACCATTCTAAGAACTTTAGGACATTAAAAAAAATTTTTTCCCCAGGAGTGATGATGCACATCTTTAATTCCATCACTTGGGAGACAGATGTTGAAATAGGAGTGGCGGGCTGCGTCCCACCACCCAGTTCCCGGCCACCGGCTAGCTTTACCCAAATTAATTACATGGAAACTGTATTCTTTTAAACACTGCCTGGCCCATTATATCTAGCCTCTTATTGGATAATTCTCACATCTTGCTTTAATCCATATTTAGTAATCTGTGTAGCACCACGAGGTGGCTTACCAGGAAAGATCTTAACCTGTGTCTGTCTCAGGTGGGAGAATCATGGCGACTGCCTGACTCGGCTTCTTTCTTCCAGCATTCTGTTCTGTCTACTCTGCCTATATAATTTTCTGTCCTATCAAAGGCCAAGGCAGTTTCATGATTAACCAATGAAAGTAACACATAGACAAATGACCTTCCTCCATCAGACAGAGGCAGAGTGAATCAATGTCTCGGTGTCTCAAATAAGAAAAACCCACTTTAAAAAAAATGCGGCCATAGAGATGACTCAGCAGTTAAAGTACTTCCTATTCTTGCAGAAGGCCCAAGTTCTGTTTCTAGTACCCACATGGTGGCCCACAACCATCTACACCAAGGGATGTGGTGCCCTTGTCTGGCCTCTTTGGGCACCAAGTGTGCACATTTATGTATTTGCAGGCAAAATACTCATACATATAAAATAAAAATAAATAACTATTTTTAAATACTATGTGTGTGTGTGCAAATGCGTGTGAGCCCCAGAGTGGAGACAGAGATAACTTGCTGAAGTTGGCTCTGTTCTCTCCTTCCATTACGTGGGTTCCAGGGATTGAACTCAGGGTGTCAGGCTTGGAAGCAGGTAGTTTCACCCTCTGAGCCATCTCACTGGCCCAGATGGTTTTCCGGGTTTTTGAAACCTGTATGTCTTTGAGTGTCTATGTGTATGTACACTTGAGGTCTTGTACCTGCCATGGCCAGAAGAGGGCACGAGCTTCCTTGGAGCTGGAGTTACAGATGGTTGCAGGCTGCCCAGAGTGAGGGCTACAAACCGAACTCAGGGCCTCTGCAAGAGCAGAGCTCCACCTTAACTGCTGAGCCATCTTTCCTGCATTTAGTTCGTTGGTACTGCTATCACTGACTGGCTAGGTTATGATAAAGAGAAACAGATGTCTCACAGCTGTAGAAACTGGCAAGTATCGTACCAGACCTAGCAGGAGCTTCTCCGTGCATCTTCCCGCAGTGGGGGACATCACATGATGGCGGGGTGAAGGTTGGGTGAGCAAGAGAATACAGCTCCTGCTACACTGGCATTAATCATCACATGAGGTCAGAGTTCTCGAGATTTAATGACCTCTGTAGTCACCTTAGCAGTTAAGTTTCAACCTAACTTTTGGAGAGGACAAACAGTGAACTTTAACCCTTGTCTTAGTTACTTTTCTATTGCTGTGAAGAGACACCATCCCAAGGCATCTTATAAAAGGAGCTTGCTTACTATTTCAGTCCAAGACCGTCACGCAGGGAGTGCGGCAGCAGGCAGGCATATCCCTGGAGGAGTAGCTGAGGGTTTATATCCTGAACCATAAACACATGGCAGAGGGAGGGGGGGAGAGGGAGGGAGGGAGGGAGGGATGGAGGGAGGGAGGGAGGGAGGGAGGGAGGGAGGGAGACTGGACCTGACCTTGGGTTTTTTAAACCTCAAAGCCCACCCCCTCCTCAAAAGTTCACCAACTAAGGACCAAGCATTCAAATATATAATCCAAAGCCAGACAGTGATGGCACACACCTTTAATCTCAGCATTCAGGAGGCAGAGGCAAGTAGATCTCTGAGTTTGAGGCTAGCCTTATTGTGAAATATTAGTTTAACTATGCAAAGATGTGTTGCATTGTTTCACCTTGCCTGTCTAAGGCACCTGATTGGTCTAATAAAAAGCTGAATGACCAGTAACGAGGGAGGATGTATATAGGTGGGACCTCAGGCAGGGAGAGTAAATAGGAGGAGGAATTTAGGCTCAGAGAAGAAAGAAAAGGAGACACCAGGGAGATGCCAGTAGACAGCCAGACAGAGATGGAAGAACCAGGAAAGTAGGACATACAGAATAAAAGAAAGGTAAAAAGCCCAGAGGCAAGATGTAAATGAGGAGAAACGGGTTAAATTAAGTTAAGAGAGCCAGCGGGACAAGTCTACTCTAAGGCTGAGCATTCATAATTAATAATTATTCTCCATGTCTTTATTTGGGAGCTGGTTGGCAGCCCAGAGAAAATTCCAAATACAAGCCTGGTGTACAGAGTGAGTTCCATGACAGCCAGAGCTACACAGAGAAACCCTGTCTCGAACACACACACACATACACACACACAAAGATATGGGGGCCATTCTCATTCAAACCATCACAGCCCTGTGTCTTCTTCAGGGTCTGGGACCCGCATGCCAGGAGGAGGCACGCCTGTGCCTGGATGTCTTTTTGCCTCTCAGCTTCTGTGCTGTCCCTCCCTCTCAGAGGTCCTTCACTCATCTAGTTTTTCTTTTTTTAAGAAAGCAGGAAATTCCCTTGCAAAGTACATGTCTTTTTTTAAGATTTATTTATTTATTTATTATGCATACAGTATTCTGCCTGCACGTGTCCCTGCAAACCAGAAAAGGGCACCAGATCTCATTACAGATGGTTGTGAGCCACCATGTGTTCATGGGAACTGAACTCATGACCTCTGGAAGAGCAGCCAGCGCTCTTAACCTTTGAGCCATCTCTCCAGCCCCTCACCTAGTTTTTGATCCACGTCTTTTTTTTTTTTAATATTTATTTATTTATTATGTGTACAATGTTCTGTCTGTGTGTATGCCTGCAGGCCAGAAGAGGGCACCAGACCTCATTACAGATGGTTGTAAGCCACTACGTGGTTGCTGGGAATTGAACTCAAGACCTTTGGAAGAGCAGGCAATGCTCTTAACCTCTGAGTCATCTCTCCAGCCCCTCACCTAGTTTTTGATCCACGTCTTGCTCCCCCCAGCATTAAGAACTGAGTCAGAACAGGATGTGGGAGAAGCAGACACTGTCGCTTCTCTTGCAGACCTCACTAAAGGATTAGACGGACTTTGCTCAAAATGCCACACAAATGACATGCAAAGACTCGTCATGGTGTCATGGGCCTGTAATCCAATTGTTCTGGAGTACAGAAAGGATGATCAAGAGTTCAAGGTCATCTTTGTCTACACAGAAAGGTTGAGGCCTGGACTGCATGAAATCTTATCTTTAACAAAAAATGGGGGCTAGTTGGGCATAGAGGCACCCACCTGTGTTGTGGGATGTCCTTCTGTATGCTGTGAATATGTGTTGCTTTTATTGGTTGATGAATAAAGCTGCTTTGGCCTATGGCAGGGCAGAATATAGCTAGATGGGAAAGCCAAACTGAATACAGGAAGAAGGAGGGGTCAAGAGAGACTCCAGCAGCTGCCAGAGAGTGAGATGCCAGAACCGGTAAGCCATGGGCCATGTATAAGTCAATACACAGATTAACAGAAATGAGTTAATTTCAATGTAAGAGCTAGCTAGTAACAAGCCTGAGCTAATACTTCAAACAGCTTGTTATTAATATTAAGCCTCAGAATGTTTATTTGGGAACTGGCAAGCAAGAGAGAAACCTCCAGTTACACACCTGAATCCCAGAACTTGAGAGGCAGAAAGAGGTGGATCTATGAGTTTGAGGCTAGACTGGCCTATGTAGCAAGTTCTAGCCTAGTCAGTGTTATACAGTTAGACCCTGTTTCAAGAGAAAAAAAAAAAGAAGCTGCAGAAAGGACCCCAGCAGCCTCCTCATATCATTTTCCCCCAAACAGGGATGCTACAAGGAACGTAATCTATAGCAGCACCATGGAAGATTCTAGGACTAGCAAAATCCCCGGCTGAATGCAGCCCCATGCATACTGCAGTTGGCATCATGGGAGACAAAAGTATAGCCCTGGAGAAGCCTCTGGCTTAAAATGAGAGTGGCCCGAAGATGAAGGTGGCAGTGTGATGAAGCAGAGGTCATGGGCTTCATGGACTAGAGCTGCTTCTAACTATCGTGTACAGAAACATTGGGCTGGAAGGGCTGGAGGACAGGTGGGTTCCAGGGAAGATGGCAGGTATGGCCACTGGCTGTGCCATCCTCCTGATTTCCAATGAGGCCAGTTTTGGGGAGAAGCTGGAATGTCCACCAGTCTAACCAAGGGCAGCTATTGCTAGGCAATAACTGGACATTGATACTTGGGGTCCCTTCCCCGACACAAACACACAGAGACAGTCAGTGATTCTAATGAAGGCGGGTGCAGTGATATTTTGCTTGTATTTTAACAAATAAAGCTTGCCTGAAGATCAGAGAGCAGAGATAAGCCACTAGAGGCCAGGCAGTGGTGGCACACAGCTTTAATCCTGGGACTTGGAGACATGCAGATGGATCTCTGTTAGTTCAAGGCCATCCTGGTCTACACGAAATTGATCCAGTCTGTAAGAGAAACAGAGCTCACACAAAGGTGATCCCAGCACTTGGGAGTCAGCACTAGGGAGGTGGAGACAGAAAGGAATATGGGCTGGGTGGAGAGAGAAATATAAGGCGGGAAGAGACAGGAGCTCAGATGCAGTCTGAGGACACAGTCTAAAGATACAGGATTGACCCTTTGATCTGAGCATTGGTAGAGGTAAGACCTCTAGTGGCTGGCCGCTCAGCTTCTCTGATCTCTGGGCAAGCTTTACTTGTTAGATTACAAACAAAATATCATTACAGGAGGGTCATAGTGAGTAACCACAGGAAGAAGAGAATTGAACCGAGCCCGGGTTTCTTTTCAACATCACTGTTTAAGCAAACATGATATAAAATGCCCCGTTTCTTCTCACTCCTCTGCTCTCCACACGCTCTGCGCTGCCTTCCTTGGGGCTCCCCGGCTGAGTCTTAGAGAGGTCCTTACTAGCCAGCCCACCTGTCAACAACTTGCTTTCCCTCCATCCTGGACTGGTCATCGAAAAATGTACTTTCAACCACTCACCAACAGGTGGCAGCACCCCCACAGATTGCTGGCTTGGAAGCCTATGCAATCCCTTGAAAAGTAAACTCATTTCCTTTCAGGGAATAGGCACTGGTCAATATCTCCTGATGAGGAAAGTCGGGCTGGGGAAAAAACGATTCTTAGCTGCAGCTCATCTTCATGATGAGGTCTCAGCCCCACTGGAGTGTCTGATGGTTCCCTGACCCAGTCCTAAAGGAAATTCAATCTTTGCGTCTGGGGAGCATCCTGCAACCTCTAGAGGTATTTCTGATCCTCACAGGTTGGAAGTAGGAGGATGTCATAGTTAATCTTCACTGTCAACGTGCCTGGGTTTGGAATCACCTAGGAAACAGCTGTGAGGGTGGTTGCAGGGAAGACTAGCGGAGGAGGGAAGCCCCTGGATGTGGGTGGTACCATCCCACAGCTGGGGTCCAAAGCAGACTGAATAAAAAGTGGGGGAGGAGAAAGCCAGCTGATCACCAGCGTCCCTGTCCATCTCCTGCCTGCAGACACAATGTGACCAGCCTCCTCACACCCCTGCCTCAAGTTTCCCCACCCCCACGGAAGTACTCTCAAATCGTTAGCCAGAATAAACCTTACCTTCCTTGAGTCATTCCTTAGGTGTTTCATCATGGTACCAGGATAAGTCACTGGGGCCCTGCCCAGCGATGCCGCTACACAAGACAGGCTTCCACGACAAAGAATTGTCTATCCCACAGTGGCACTGTGATAAGACAGAGACATTGATGATCAGACTCAAGAGTAATGGACTGTGAAGAGGCAGAAAAGGTCTCCCTCGCCCTCAGCATCCCCACATCCTCTCCTCAGAGCCGCCTCCATGAGGAATCAAGGGATAACGCTAAGCGGGATGCATGGGTGGGCCTCTGTGGGGGACCCTGGACGCTCTTCCTTCCAGGAGATCAGGTTGCAGGGAGAGGTGGTGTCTTCGTAAGGTGAAAAGTGCGAGAGTGGGGACAACTGAAAGACCAAGGCAGCATGACAGAGAAGGGACCGACTTTAGCAAGGACGATGGGTGTGGGCAGATGTGGGTGCTGGGGACCAAACTCCGATTCTCTACAGGAGGCAAGCACTCCCAACTGTCAAATCAGCTCCTCAGCCCCCTATATGTTCTATTTTTACGTTACTAGCAGTGCAGTGGGCGTGTTTGCACTAGCATCACCATGGATACAGGACTGATGTGTTACATGTGATCGACCACCTGGAGGCAATAGGATTTTTTCTTTTTTTGAGACAGGTTATCACTGTGTAGCCCTGACTGTCCTGGAACCTGCTCTGTTGACCAGGCTGGCCTCAAACTCAGAGATCTGCCTGCCTCTGCCTCCTGAGTGCTGGGATTAAAGGTGTGCGCCATCGCCACCCAGCAGCAATAGGAATTCTTTATCTTGTTATCTTATGGGACCACTGTCATGTATACTCACTCAACAGACAGGGAGACAGGAGAGCCTACTCAGAGGAAGCTCCTGTGACAAGAGAAGATGCTGCCTGCTGGCTTAGGAGGAGGAAGTCACATGCACAGCAGGAATGCAGCTCTCTGGTTGGAGAAGACAACATATGGATGTCCCCAAGAACCAGGGAGGAAGCTTGCCCAACAGTACCTTAGCTCCCACCCAGGGAAGCCATTTCAGGTCTAGCTGCTAGCCCTTAAATATTGCTTGGTTTTGTTGAGACAGGGTCTCATTCTGTAGCTGTGGCTGGCCTCACACTCAGCATGTAGGCCTTGGTGATTCTCTTGTTTTGTCTCACAAGTGTGGAGATTTATATGTTTGTACCAACACTTCTGACTCAAACCAGTGTTTCTTTGACTCACTAAATTTGTGATAATTCAGAGAAGCATAAAAAAAAATGTAGAGCCAGGCAGTGGTAGCGCACGCCCTTAATCCCAGCACTCTGGAGGCAGAAGCAGGTGGAGCTCTGTGAGTTCAAGGCCAGACTGGTCTACAGAGCGAGTTCCAGAACAGCCAGGACTATGACAGAGAAACCCTTGTAACACGAGGGCCTGCTTGTTGGGATTTCTGTCCTGCCCAGTTCCCACAGCAGGTAAGCCCCAAAGAAAATCACAGAGAGGTCTCCATAAGTTATAAACTGATTGGCCCATTAGCTCAGGCTTCTTATTAACTCTTATAACTTATACAGCCCATTATTAGCCCGCTATTATTATCTGTGTTAGCCACATGGCTCGGTACCTTTTTCAGTGGGGTAGTTCACTTCTTCAGTGTCTGGACAGGACTGCAGAAAGAGCTTCCATCTTCCCAGGATACTCCTGTTCTCATTGCCCTGTCTCTACTTCCTGTCTGGTTGTCCTGCCTATACTTCCTGCCTGGCTACTGGCCAATCAGCATTTATTTAAAACATAATTGACAGAATACAGAATTGTCCTGCACCAAACCCTGTCTCCAGGAAAAAAAAAAAGGCTGCTGCTTATTATTTCAGCATTCAAAAGGCTAAGAAGATCACCAGTTACAGGCTAGCCTGGACTACAAAATAAGAGACTCTCTCTCTCTCTCTCTCTCTCTCTCTCTCTCTCTCTCTCTCTCTCTCTCACACACACACACACACACACACTAACTCAAAGGGCATTAGGCTTAAAATACACAAAAAGTGGACAACTGGGCCTCAGTGAAACACTACAGGCACTGATGTGAGGGTCAGTTATGAGCTCAGTGGGCTGTCTGCACCATACTCCATCCTGGTGGTCAGTGCCTGTTCCTCTGCAGGCCTCTGAGTCCTTAGGCAGTAAAGGTCAATTCCACACCAGGGAAGCCCCCAGGCTGTCTCCCCTCAAGCCCACTCTCCCTTCCTTGCTGTTTTTCAGAGAAACAGAAAGCCAACAGACAGGTATCTTAGTGACTCTGCAGCCCTGGCTCATGCTGGTATCATCTGGGGAGTGCTACCAAGGCTAGCCTTCACTCTAAAGACCATTTTCCCTTGCTGTGATTAGCTGCATTTGTTGAGGCTCCCTCTGGGCAAGTCTATTAGAAGCTCGGTTGCTATTTGGAGACTTAGACACCAGATGGCGCTACAAGATGACCAAAGAGAAGCGATCCCTTCCTGGTGCCTAAATGGTAAGAGTGAGGTGGGAGTCCTCAGATTAAAGGAGAAAGCACTAGCCTCTGGCCACTTGAGATGGTTTGCTTGTTTAGCTTTTTGAGAGAGAGAGAGAGAGAGAGAGAGAGAGAGAGAGAGAGAGAGAGAGAGAGAGAGAGAGAGAGAGAGAGAGAGAGAGAGAGAGAGAGAGAACACGTATAAAGTGGGCAGGGAGCACTCATGTGGAAAGTGAGGACTTTCTGGAGTCCGGTTCAGTTTTCTCCTCCCAGCTTTATGTGGCATCTGGGTATTGAACACTCAGGTCACCAGGTTTGTGGACCAAGCCCCTGTTGAACCATCTCACCATCCTTATTTGGCTTTGGTGTAGCCGAAATTGACTTTGAACTCCTGGTCCCCCTGCCTCCACCTCCCGAGTGCTAGGGTCCTAGGTGTGCTCCACCACTCCCAGCCCACTGGTGATTTTATGAGATGTCCACCTAGGAGTGTTTTCTAGACTACTCTGTGGAGTCTCAGTGGGGTGGGTGGATTGCAGAGCCCTCTCTACCCAAACCACCTTCTCATTCACCTCTGATGGCTAGTGAAAAAGCAAACAGTACCTAACAGCAGAGCCCTTCCGGGGACAGGAGACCCACAAAACAGAGCCCAGAGGTGGGGTCCCCACAAATTCCACCTCATCTTTTGATCTTCTCTGACAGCAACATTGAATTTATTGGGTCATCTCTGAAGTGAGAAACAGGCCCACAGGCGGCTTCTGCTTGCTTTTCTCTAACTGGCCAAGCACTAAGCCTAGGAAGCCTGGGAGCTTCTCTACATAATATGCAAAGTTAGGCTTGTACATCTTGTGCCAACAAGAAGGGCTGTGGCATTCATTAAAAGGAGTAAGGACCCAGAGAAGGCCAAAGCACACAGACTTGAGTTCAGCATGAACCACGGAGGTAGACTTAAGCCTAACACTGCAGAGGCGGGAGGGGAGGCAGGAGGATCAGCATGAGTTCAAGGCCACCCTGGGCTGTGTGGAAAGACCTGTGTTGAAACAAATGGCTGGGCTCGCATCTAAGTTAGTGGAGAGTTTGCCTAGCGGGCACGAAGCTCTAGGTTTGAACCCCAGCACTGTTTAAACTGGGTGTGCTGATGCCAGCCCGTGTTGCTAGCACTTGGGTGGTAGAAGTCAAGGATCAGATGTCCGAGTTCGTCTCTGACTACATGGGGAGTTTCAGATCAGTCCTGGTTACCTGAGACCTCCTCTAAAAAACCAATCCCTCAAGGGCTGGCTGGCATTCAGGTTGCTGCGTGGGAAAGAAGAAACGGGGTCAATGCTAAAACTTTTTAGACATCTTTCTTATTGATGCCAGGACCTGCACACCTCTGAGGATCAGTCACAGGTCCCTTAGGGGCATAGACATGGAACATGGGCCCCAGGTACTATGGCAGCCTTTTCTGACCAGTGGGAGACGCAGGGGGCCTGGGATGGGAAAGCCAGCCCTTTTGGACTCAGGCCTGATAGTGTTTTCCCAGGGGCCCAGACCCTGCAGCTCAGGATCAGGGTTGAGCCTGGTAGCTGGAAACAGAATCTCAGAGAAAAACAGGTTTTGCTTAATGTCAGCCCACAAAGGGCCTCCTTAGCCTTGCCTGGGATGCCAGCTACAGCCTTCCCCATGGGGCCCTGCCCTTGACCTCCAAAAGGACCCCCCCACCCCAGGTCAGAGCAATCCTGTCAGTGAATGAGTCATTCCCTAAAGATTAGGGCCCACCCAGGGTAACCTTGCCAGACAGTCCTCTGGGGCTGGGCACCAACACCCTGGCCACCATATGCACCTCTCAGCTGCCACCCCTGGAGCTCCTGTTGTGACCCCATTTCCCTCACCCTCTTCAGCAGCTTCAAAACAAACCAAAACACAGACCAACATCCTTTGTTTGTTTGGGGGATCAGAGCGGGGAAAGCGCTCTGTGGGTTTTGACTTGAAAACAAGGCTGCCTGAGCGGGGAGCAGAAACCAAAGGCAAAGGGGACAGGGCTCCTTGTGGCCACATGCTTTCTGGATGAGTCAGGGCAGGGTTGGGGACTCAGTAACAAGGCTGTCTGCTTACGACTTTTGGGGACTGGGGCCACGGCCACCCCCACTAACCCTAGATAATGTGTATTTGGGGAGGACTAGGCCCACACAGGAGCAGGTTCCCCATTTAATGGCCCGACCCCAGGTGGGGGTGGATTGGGTTGGTTCAGACCCCTAGGGCAAATTCATCTCCCTCCTTAGCTCCCAGGCCCAGACTAGGTGTCCAGGGCCTGGTGCTCTGCCCCAAGGGAGACATGAGAGCTCATCTAGTACCTAGGCCTCTAGGGTCTGCAGTCAGGCCCTGTCCAACCAGCCTGTTAGATGTGGGCTCCCTGGTGAAATTGGAATCCCTGAGGTACCTGCCTCCAGGAAGGTGCATACGGTGGTCTCCACACAGCGTGGGTGTAGGGGACAAGCTGGTGGGGACTGCCTATCGGCAGATGTCCCCAACATCTGTGAACGGCCTGAAGGATGGTGACGAGCAGATGGCTGTAGAGCGGTACCCCAACACTGCCTGAACGAGTGGGGGCTCCCAGCTGACTCCTGGGCTCTCTGATAGTTTTAGATGCACAGCCTCACTTGAGTTTCATGAGTTAAGCTAGAGAGGAGGACGAGGCCGCTGCGGTTCAGAAAGGCAAAGCGAGTTACTGAGGAACACACAACAAGTCAGCCTCAGACACAAGGCTCAGACCAGCTCAGCACTGGGCCGCGTTCAGGGCCAGGAATTAGGTCACTCAGAGCAGGACTCTACCGAGTGGCAGGCGGTGACTCCAAGGACTCTTACCAACCCCCTTTACTCTGTGGGCCACCCTGGGGAGGGTAGGCTTTTGTTAAAGGCCTCCGTTTTTTGAAGCCACCATGTTTGAGTTTCATCCTCAACTAATTTCCGTGTATCCCTTACGGAAATGTCCCCATTGGCCATTTCAGAGATGATAAAGCTGAACCAGCAGGGTCAGTGAGACGGCTCAGAGGATAAAAGCGCTTGCCGCCCAAGCCTGGCGACTTGAGTTTGATTCCTGAGACCCACGTAAAGGTAGAAGGAGATCAACGACACATAGAGGAACCGTGCCTCGAAAAGCAAACACCGAAAAAGTTGTCTTCTGACCGCCATGGCCTGTGTGCTTCCTGACACACAATAATAACATGTAAATGATAAAGAAAAAAATTAAAAAGGCTAAAGCAGCAGATAGCGACTTCCCAACCGTAAAGCAGGGGGTCTCTGCCTCCCACCCTGTCTCTTCATTATATTGAAATGCCAGCTTCCCACCCCTTCCCTTCTGTGAGCCTGCTCTAGGATTGATGTGAACTGCACTTTGGGACCTAAGCTACAAGGCTCACCCTCCCCGCACCCCCCTCTTTGCTGGGTGACATTTACATGGGGCTCTGCTCCTTTCTAGCCTCACTCAGCTTCAGTCACACAGGTGTGTGTTAACGGCCCCACCAACGGCAGCCAACATCCGGGGGGCCTACTCCCCACCAGTGGGAGACCCAAGCTATTCTTCTCGCCTGTGTTCTCAGCTGTTGGGCCTACTACAGGGAAGCCCCAGGTGTCTGTGAACTCACAAAACCTTCCAAGGCCTCGCTCAGTTAGGTGACATCTTAACTTCTACAGTGCACACAGTTATCTCTCTTCCTTAGCCCGTAGCTCTGTGTGTGACACAGGAGTGTGCGTGGCTGTGTGAATCTCAGGTGTAACAACTATCTGTATATTTATGTGTGCACAGCTTTGTGTACATACATGATCTGTGCAGGTTGTGTGTGTACCTCCCCATCTATATGTGTTTTCTTATCTTTTTTTGGTTTTGGTTTTTTTGAGACTCAGTTTTTCTGTGTAGCCCTGACTGCCCTGGAAGTCGCTCTGTAGACTAGGCTGGCCTCAACCTCAAAGATTCACCTGCCTCTTCCTCCAGAGTGCTGGGATCAAAGGTGTGTGCCACCGCTGCCCAGCTTGTATGTATTTTCATGTGTGTGAACTCCATGTGTGCTGGTGTCTATGCTTAGAAGTAACTGGGGCCCACATGGTGTATCCATCTCCAGCTTTTCCATCCACCCAGTTGACACCGTCTCCCCAGGCACTGTGTGGGATCTAAGTATACAGAAGAGACCAACCCCACAGACCTCTCAGCTCTTGTAAGCTCACCTTCCTAGGGGACACCCTCATCCCAGTCATTCTAGACAGGAGGCTGGGCCCAAACTGGAGTGCAGTTGGGCCTATGGTGAACAGCAGCCAGGACAAAGAAGGGCCCAGCGACTCACAACAAAGTCCATCCTGCCAAACCCTGAGCCTTGTCCTCTGCAGTCAGATCGCAGGCCAAACCCCCATGAAGCTCACAGTGGACAAAACTACAGGTTCTAACGAGTGCAATGGCGCACCATGTAAAGGCACAAGCCCATCAAACCCGCGTTCTATCCCTGGGAGCCACACGGTAGAAGCAGGGATTTCTGCAAGTTGTCCTCTGACCTACACACGTGTACCGTGGCCTATGCTGCTCCCGTGTGTGTGTGTATGTGTGTGTGTGTGTGCAGCCCAGGGTATTGGCTTCACATCCCACTGTGTCAAGAGGATTAAGGTCCTAACCAAGGTGCCAGCAGAGCAGTGGCCTTCAGAATTCTCTCCTTTCCCATTCCCCCTTCTTGCAGTTGCTGCTGCCATTCCTTGGCTCACAACCTCATCCTGGTTGGTCCCCATGCCAGTCCATCTTCAGGCTCAGCTTCCACTGGCGAGATCTCTTCCACCGCTTGTCCCAGCCATGCCACCAAGCCGCTAGGGGAATGGCTTTGCTCTAGGTCTTCAGCTTGCTCACTCTGCATAGTTCTGTTTGCTGAGTAAGGTAACTTTAGTCAGAGACCCTGGGGAGTCGGTGGGTGTGTTAGACGTCAATATCGGAGCTGGGTAAGAGCAGGGGGAATAAGAAACTGTTGGTACCCTGGACCCTGTTTGCTAGTGAATTTCCCTAAAAGTATGAAATATGCACACCTTTTTTTTTTTTTTGAAACTCGTTTCAAGACAAGGTCTCTTGGAGCCCAGGCTTGCCTGACACTCATCTTGTAGCTGAGGATGATCTTGAACTCCTGATTCCCAGCCTCGGTCTCCAGAGCACTAGGATTATAGTGGTTGCTGCCAGACCTGGATAAACCTCAGTTTCCCAGAGGAGCTGCCATCTCCTCATCTCACTTCTAGCAGAGGCAGAGAAAGGGGCACCTCAGAGAGCCCAGTTCTTCTGACTTCCTGCGGCTTTTGGAGCCAAGAAGAGGGAACAATTCGCTCCTTTGTTGTGTGCGGTTGTCCCTAACAATGGCATTCTTCAGGAATTAGGATATTAAGGATTTAATAACTACTTGATATGCAGTAAAACATTCCATTCCGCTCTGGAAAGCGCCATCCTCATCTCTTACAGGAATCCACCAAACGTCTTTTAATTAAGTTGGTTCTTCGTCAGACACCTCCTTGCTGCAGCAATTTTCTGAATGGAGCTACCCTGAAGTACTAATTACTTGGTTTCTTAAGGAGCCCTGCCAGCGCGGTGGCAAGGGTGGGGCTGACCTGCTGGGACGCGACAAGGTCTTAGTGGGCGGGGCGAAGTCTCCTGGCATCCAGATTTCAGGGAATCCACTGACGCTACCTTCTTGGAGTGTCAAGCCACCTGCTAGGGCAATTCGTTATGGTAACCCTAAGAACTAGAACATGGGGGCGATAGGGACGCCTCTGGCTGTGATTTATCTCACATTTCCTCCTTCTCTAGCTGTCATCATCACCACCATCGTCATCTTCATCATTATTATCTTTATTCTCAGTGAGACAGGTCTCACTGTGCAGCCCAGGCTGTCCTTGACCCCACAGAGATCCGCCTGCCTCTGTCTCCCAAGTGCTGGGATTATGTGCCTTGTTTAACCCCGCCCCCTTTTTAAGATATTAATTTGTGGGTGTACCTGTGAGAGTTGTATGTAACTCAATTTGTTGTGTGTAGTAACATGTAACTGCAGGTCCCCATGGAGACTAGAGGAGGGCGTTTGAGCCCTCCGGAAGTGATGCACAAGCAGGTGTGAGTCACCCAGGTTGGGTGCTGGTAACCGAACTCTGGTCTTCTCTGAAAGAGCAGCCAGTGCTACTGAGCCATCTCTCCAGCCACTCTGGTCCTCTTTGGTGTGTGGTGCTGTGCATCTTCCAGTCTCTGGCTGACGTAACATTAGAGCCTGATGCGTTCAAGATAAGCCTCTACTCCTGTATGACTCATTCATCTCTCCCCCCCCCACGTATGTTTGTGTGTGTGTGTGTCCTCTCTAGTTTTTTGTTTGCTTGTTTATTTTTGCGGTATTGCCTTATATAGCCCAAGCTGGTCTAGAATTTGTTATATAGATAACTGAGGACAGTCTTGCTATGCAATTCATGCTGACTTGAACTTTTGACCCTTTCAATAACGCGTGTTCACTCATTCTAAAAATAAAAATCATGCTGGGTGTGGTCGTGCACACCTTTAATTCCAGCACTCAGGAGGCAAACGCAGGGGGATCTCTGTTATTTGAAGTTATCCTGGCCTACATAGTGAGTTCCAGGACAGCCAGGGATACATAGTGAAACCCTGTCTCGAAAATAAATAAAAACTAGGGCTGGCAAGATGGGTCAGGTAAAAACACTTGCTGGCCAAGCCTGACGACCTGAGTTCAATCCCAGTAATCTACGTGAGGGCAGAGAACTGACGCCATGAAGTTGTCATCTGATCGCACACACGCTATGACAGGAGTGCATGTGTGTACTTGTGCACGCACACACAGGTGCATACACACTTATAAATAAATGCATAGATACACACATAAATAAAATTTGAGTTTTACAGACACTGCCAAACGACACTTGAGTAACAGACTTGGATCCACAATATTCAGCTCCCTCCTCCTCTCAACGCTGGATGTCACTTGTCCTTTATTTACCTTCTTCTGCCAGTCGGAAAGGCAGAAGAACAAGAGAGAGGAAGGCAGGAAAAGAAAAAGGTGTTCCTCGTGGTCTGACTTCTGTGCTCACACTCTGTGAGGCTGACTGGTGGGAGGGCCTGGGTTCAATGAGTGTCCCCTGGCTGGTGACTGACTCATAAACCATCTTGAGGGGTCTGGGACAGACCAGTGTAGCAGCCTTGACTGTGGACAGTACATTCCAGACCATTGAAATGAGAGAGGGAAGGAACTTCCATTCCCAGGTGTTATCGGGGAAATCAGGCTTCACTCTCAGGGTTCAGCCTCAGTAATAAAAAAAATTAAGCCAGGTGGTGGTGGTGGTGCACACCTTTAATCCCAACACTCAGGAGGCAAGGCAGGTGGATGGATCTCTGTGAGTTAGAGGCCAGCCTAGTTTATGGAGTGAATTCCAGAACAGCCAGGAATATACAAAGAAACCCTGCCTCAAAAAAGCAAAACCATCCTCACCCCCCAAAAAGAACCAACTCTAAAAAAATATCTAGGACAATTTAATTTGAGTTTAGAAGAAAAGTTCCAGAGCAGGTGAGCGATAAATCTTGAGAGTTGCCCCGAGGAGGGAGATGGAGAAGACAGAGAACCAAGAGAACAAAGGCCATTCCTTTGCATTTGGTTGACATGGGTCAGCCTTGTGGCTCAGGGAAGGAATCCTTGAGCAAGAGTGAAGCCGAGAACCTTCTGCAAAGCAAACTTGAGAAAGAGATCAAAGGGAAAGTTGATCTTCCTGAGTAGTTCAGGAAATCCAGCCAACTTACCACGTCACCCTGGACAAATGCACGCGGTGGCAGGAATAAGGGTGCAGGAAATTTTGTTATCTCAGAGCTGGAGGGATGCTCAGAGGTCCAAAGGTTTTGCTGTTCTGCTGTAGGACTTGAGTTTGACTCCCAGCACCCAGGTGGGGCAGCTCACAATAGATATAGACAGCTCCAGGGGATCTGGCACCCTCTTCTGGCCTCTTCGGGTATAGCATGCAAGACACATACACAAATAAGAGCAAAAATTGTAAAAAGCACGTTATCTCATTAAAGGGATAATCATTCCTCTTATCTCTTTAGGGCAGCCAGGGTAACTCTAACTCCAACTCCCTAATGGGCAGTCTCACCTTCCAGAGTTGACCCTTTAGTTGGTTGATTGTCCTGCCTAACTCAATGTTAGGTCTTAGCCCAGGTCAGGGATCCATTGTCATGTCCATAAAGAAATAGTATTCCTTTAGTGGGTCTTAACTATCACTGTAACGGACACAGGGTTCTAAGGCCTTCATGAACCTTCCTGAAGCAGAGGCTGACATCTGACACAGCTCTGAAGACACGGGCTACAAGAACCTGAAGCCGGGTGGTAGTGGCGCACACCTTTAATCCCAGCACTTGGGAGGCAGAGGCAGGCCAGTCTCTGTGAGTTCTACAAGAGCTAGTCCCAGGACAGGCTCTAAAACTACAGAAAAAC
The DNA here is from genome assembly GCF_950005125.1 of Chionomys nivalis. Taxonomy (NCBI): domain Eukaryota; kingdom Metazoa; phylum Chordata; class Mammalia; order Rodentia; family Cricetidae; genus Chionomys; species Chionomys nivalis. The sequence goes on along the minus strand of NC_080092.1, from coordinate 34,274,249 downwards.
CCCTGTCTAGAAAAACCAAATAAATAAATAGCCCTGGCTGGCATCTTATTCCACAGAAAGTCCTGTCTCTCACCTTTGCCCAACTGTTCTCAGCAGCTCCGGGCGGACCTAACTACTCCCAGCACCCATGAGGAGGCTGAGGAAACAGCCCTGGTGAGTCAGCACTTCCGGACACTAGGCTTGCCAACTCCTAGTCGGCGACAGGCCGTGAGTCACAAATTATAGCCTTCCATAGGTGCAGGTTGTGCCAGCCTGTGAGGCGGCAACGCTGGCAAGGAGCTCAGGAGCCCTAGGCTTGGGGCCATGGGAAAAGAGAGGCTCAGACAGGACTGAATACGGTAGGGCACTCCTATGGCTTCTCTCCCGCCAGCCACCAGGCTGCAGTGCCAACCTCTAGACTCGGACATGCCCTGACACAGGACGTCCTCAGCCTCAGACCAGAAGGAAGCTGGCTTTACCAGAGCCATCCCCCCCGCAGCTCTGGAGGGTGTAAGGCCACAGCTCCTGCTTTGTGCTCACTCCAGTGGGTGGCCTCTGGAGGTCCCCTCCCTCGTGCCCCCCAAGTTACTCTAGGACTTGGAGCTGCCTGGTTCAATGCACGGCCTCTGAGATACCACAGGCCCTCCTAGCGCTGGCAAATGCTTAGCCAAGGCATTAGGGACTTCCAGAAGGTTCACAGAATTTTCATGCCGTTATAACGAAGCCAACTGCATCCTACCCCCAACAGCGTTCCTTTAAGCTCAGGACCACGTTCTCCACAACAGCCAATTTACATGCTCCCTAAATTTGATGTCTCATTCAGCTTTTCTTCTTGTCAGAAATGTTTGATTGTGTGGCTGGAGGGGTTGCCCAAAGGTATACACAGCAAGGAATGAGGGCCAATGCCAGGCTTGGGCAGAGGCCCAGGGAGACTGTGTGTCTCCTTGAGAAGCCCCCTCCTGACCCCCCAAGGCCTGGGCTGCTGCCCTGAGGGCCCCTCACCCAGAGCTCTGCTAGCAATGACTTGTTTACACTCTGGGCTGGTAGCCTTAGCAACTCCAGGAAACAGCCAAACACAGACTAGTGAGCTTCCCGGGATACAGCTAAGCAAGGCCTGAGGAGAGCCTGGCCTAGAACCCCCACAGCGGAAAGCTCGGTGCCATGTCTTAGAAATCAGTAGAGATATGAACAGGATAATACTGGGGTCCCCACTGAGTGGCCCCTGACCCAGGACTTCTGTGCCAGGGACCCAACTCACAGTCTCCCAGTGCAACCACCACCCCAGCCACTTTCCAGCACTTGGCACGGTGCCTGGTCCGGGGAAGGTCCTCAGGAAACAAAGGACTATAAACTCTGAGGTGGGTGCACCCAGGAAAACTGAAAACCACACCTTCTCCCTCCCAACCCAAGTAACCTTCCAACACCCCTCTTCCTCTCGCTCTGCTTTCCTTTTTTTTTTTTTTTTTTTTTTTTTTTTTTTGATTTGTCTTACTTTGTAGCCCCAGAATTCATTGTGTAGCTCATGCTAGCCTTCAGTGCTGGGATTACAAAAGACGTGTGAGGCTAGAGTTGACAGTAATCCTCCTGCCTTAGCTTCCCAAGTGTTGGGATTACAAACACTGGCTACCACACCCAAAGGTTTTTATTCTTTCTTTTTCTCAGACAGGAAGACAGGGGCCACCGTGCATCATGGAAGTCAGAGGTGGAGTTTGTGGTGTCGGGTCTCTCCTCCTGTCTTTAATGGGTTCTGGCTGTTGAACTCTGTTGTCAGTTTTGTGTGACAAGCAGCTTTATCTGCTGAGCCCTCTCATGGGCACAATGGCACCTTTCTCTTAAGTTATTCAGTTTGTTCAGGTTGTGTTAATTGTTCTCTCTCTCTCTCTCTCACACACACACACACATACACACACCACACACACACACACACAAACATAAACACAAAGCAACAGAAACAGCAACAAGAGCTCTTAGCCACTGAACCAACTCTCCAGCCTCCCCAACCCCGGCCCCTTTTGAGAGGGTCTCACTATGTAGACCAGGCTGGCCTTGAACTCACAGGGATCCACCTGCCCTGCCTCTGCCTGCCTATGGGATCAAAGGAATGTTTCACCATAGCTAACACATATTTATTTGTATTTTAAATGTATGAGTGTTTGCCTGTGTGTATGTGCGCCACAAGCAAGCTTGGTGCCTGTGGAGCCCAGAGAAGAGCAAGTGATCCCTGGAACTACAGTTGCAGATGGTTGTGAGCCTCCATGTAGGTGCTGAGAATTGAACCTGGGTCCCCTGCAAGAGCAGCAGTGCTCTTACCCACTGAGCCATCTCTGCAGCCTATGCCAACCGCTTTTACCCATGAAGCCATCTTGTCAACTCTGAACTTGGCTCTGATTGTATTTCAACAGTTTTCCTGTTTTGGTATCCAAAGCAACGTGGATTTTCTTGCTTATTTGGTAGTTTCGGTTAATACTCTAGTAAGAGCTCCCACAACTCCTCTTTTGGGGGAGGCCATTAAGACAGGGCTTCTCTGTGTAGCCTTGACTGTCCTGGAACTCACTCTATAGACCAGGCTGGCCTGGAACGCACAGAGATCCGCCTGCCTCTACCTCCCGAGTGCTGGGATTAAAGGCGTGCGCCACGACAGCTAGCTGGTATTCCATCCACCCTCCCCACAGTCCTATGCACAATTTCTTCCACATTGATTCAGTGACTTGCTCTGGCCAAGAACTGTTATAATTTGCCAATCAGACATTGACATTCGTGATACCAGCCAAGGCTTGAAAAATAGCCATTTATGGCGCCTACCCTGCTTTGTGGGCTGCTGAGAACCCTGCAAATACAAGGACCTGGAATGATCTAATGGAACTATGACTCGATACAATTGCCAGTCACATGAGGAGGTGCCATGCTACACGATGGCTGCCCTTGCGAGGACCCCAGCCGGGACCAGCTACCAAGCCCTTCTGAACAGCCAGCCAGAGTCACGCGCACCTGGAATGGGGTTTGAGTGTGTTTGCTGCCCAGCAATAGATAAACTACACAAAGGGTAGAGAACTATTCTGTTTTCCTGTACATTATTTTCAAAATCTTTTTTATATTATTTTTATTTATGTGTGTGTGTTATTCTGTGTGTGTGTGCACACGCATGCACATGCACCCATGCATGCTCATGGATTCCTGAAGAGGCCGGAAGGAACTCAGATTCTCCAGAGCTGGAGTTACAGGAGGAGGCTGTGAGCCCCCCAATCCAGCTTTTGATGTAGTTTCCAGATTCCAGGGACAAAAGTCTGGTCATCAAGTTTGTGTATCTTTTACCTCCTGAGCCATCTCCCTAGCTTCCCCTGAAATCATGAGCAGGGATGGGGTTTACATGTTTCTTGAACACTATGTCTTTTGACATTTCAAATTTACTTGAAAAAAAAAAAAGATTACTTGCAATTGTTCTCTCATCACAAAATCTCTTATTACACTTAGTCTCTTTTTAAAGATTTCTGTTTCTTTTTCTTTCCCTGTGTATGTCAGTAGTTGTCCGCAGAGGCCAGAAGAAGGCATCAGCTCCTCTGGAGCCACTAAAGTCACAGTCAGAGAAGGCTGTAAGCTACCCGACATGGCTTCTGGAAATGGAACTCGGGTCTGAAGACCAAACTAGAGTCCTCTGGGGTCACAGCCGGTGCTTGTTCTGTTATTGTTTGGTTATCGGCTTTTGGGTTTTGTTGTTGTTGTTGTTTTTGGTTTTTCGAGATAGGGTTTCTCTGTGTAACAGCCTTAACTGCCCTGGAACTTGCTCTGTAGACCAGGCTGACCTTGAGCTCACAGAGATCTGCCTGCCCCTGGCTCCCAGATACTGGGATTAAAGGCACGCACCACCATCGCTCGGCACCTTCTTACCTTCAAGTATGACTCCTTCTCCCTTCACAGTTGGTCCATTTTCCTAGGTGTTTATCTTGGCATTTTGCTTTTGCTTTTCCAAAGAGTCCAAAGTTTGCTTTTGTTCTGCTCCCCGCCACACACACCCCAGACAAGATCTCCAAGCACAACACAACACCCAGGGCCAACATGCCAATGCTGTCCTCCTGAGCTAATTCCAACCCAGATTCACAAATATTTTATATTTTCCCCTCATGGCCTCTTCTTCTCCCAAGAAATTATTTGGATATCTTTCTTTCTCTTTTTTCAGCCCTCTGCAATCAGCAGCTCTCAGTAGGGCTGCGTATTGTAGGAGGGTTCTTTAGATTTACCCAGCATGTACTTTCTTCCCCTATTATTCCTCTATTCCACTCCTTCCAGACTCCAATTTCCTTCTGTATTGTTTTCCTGTGTGAAGGAGAGAGTGTGGATGTGCATGTTTATGCTGGTGTGTGCACCTGTATGTGTGCGGAGACTGGTGTGTGCACCTGTATGCGTGCGGAGGCTGGTGTGTGCACCTGTATGTGTGCGGAGGCTGGTGTGTGCACCTGTATGCGTGCGGAGGCTGGTGTGTGCACCTGTATGCGTGCGGAGGCTGGTGTGTGCACCTGTATGCGTGCGGAGGCTGGTGTGTGCACCTGTATGCGTGCGGAGGCTGGTGTGTGCACCTGTATGCGTGCGGAGGCTGGTGTGTGCACCTGTATGCGTGCGGAGGCTGGTGTGTGCACCTGTATGCGTGCGGAGGCTGGTGTGTGCACCTGTATGCGTGCGGAGGCTGGTGTGTGCACCTGTATGTGTGCGGAGGCTGGTGTGTGCACCTGTATGTGTGCGAAGGTTGGTATGTGTATATGTGTGTGCACCTGTCTGCATGCAGAGGAAGACATCGTGTTCCTGCTCCATTTCTCTCTGCCTTGATCTTTTGATGCAGGGTCTCTTTCAAAGTCTCATGCCCTCCTGTTTCCACCCCACTCAGTGGTGGGGTTATAGGGATATGATGGACCATTTTGACTTGTTCTGTGGATGGTGGGTTTGGAACTCCATGTTTGCAAGGCATGCACTCTTAACTACTGAGCCATCTCTCCAGCTCGCCCTGCCACCCTACCTTTCTTTCTTTTCTTTGAGATATGGTCTCATGTACTCAAGGAACATCTTTAACCCTTGGTCCTATGCTAACTCCTAAGCACCGGACTTATATGCTTGTGCCACCACACCCGGCTCTCTCTCTCTCTCTCTCTCTCTCTCTCTCTCTCTCTCCATAGCTAGGTATGTAGTATCCTCAAACATAGGATTTTCCTGCATCACCCTTCAGAGTTAACATCCCCCTTTCTGAGGAATGCTCTCTATTGGTTTTTTTGCAAGAGTCTGTCTGTGAATGTCTTTCTATGTTTTTGTTTTGTTTGCTTAATTTTTTTTTTTTTTTGGTTTTTTCGAGACAGGGTTTCTCTGTAGCTTTGGAGCCTGTCCTGGAACTCCCTTTGTAGACCAGGCTGGCCTCGAACTCACAGAGAGATCCGCCTGCCTCTGCCTCCCGAGTGCTGGGATTAAAGGTTGTTTGCTTAATTTTATTTTTATTTCATGTGCATTGCTATTTTTGCCTGTATGTATGTCTGTGTGAGGGTGTCAAATCAGTTGTTAGCTGTCATGTGGGTGCTGGGAATTGAACCCGTGTCCTCTGGAAGAGCAGTCAGTGCTTTTTTTGTTTTGTTTTGTTTTGTTTTCCCCAAGACTGGGTTTCTCTGTGTAAGAGCCCTAGCCATCCTAAAACTTGCTTTATAGACCAGGCTGGCCTCAAACTCACGTTCATCTGCCTGCCTCTGCCTCCCATGTGCTGGGATTAAAGGCGTGCGTGCGCCACCACCGCCCAGTTGCAGGCAATGCTCTTAACCACGAGCCATCTCTCCAGCCCCTCGTTTTTGTTTTTTCAGCTGTGTTCATAGCAGCATTATTTGTAATAGCCAGAACCTGGAAACAACCTGGATGCCCCTCAACTGAAGAATGGATAAAGAAAATGTGGTACATTTACACAATGGAGTATTACTCAGCTGTAAAAAATAATGACATCTTGAAATTTGCAGGCAAATGGATAGAACTAGAAAAACCATCCTGAGTGAGGTAACCCAGACCCAGAAAGTCAAACGCAGTATGTACTGGCTCATCAGTGGATATTAGACGTAAAGCCTATAGTCCAGCCTGCAGTCCATGCTCCAGAGAAGCTAGGTAACAAGGAGGACCCTAAGAGAGACATACATGGATCCCCCTGGGAAGGGAAATAGACAAGATCTTCTGAATAAATTGGGAGTGGGGGTAAGAAGGGAGAACGGAAGGGGGGAAGAGGGGAAGGGAAGAGGAGAGGAGAACAGGAGGGAACAGGATGGTGGTGATGGGGACAGAGATGGAGAGCAAGGAAAGAGATATCTTGATTGAGGGAGCCATTATGGGGCTAGAGAGAAACCGGCTCTAGGGAAATTCCCTGGAATCCACAAGGATGACCCCAGCTAAGATCCTAAGCAATAGTGGAGAGGGTGCCTGAACTGGCCTTCCCCTGTAATCAGGTTGATGATTACCTTAATTGTCATCATAGAACCTTCATCCAGGAACTGATGGAAGCAGGTCCACAGCTAAGCAGTGAGTCATGCCGCCAGAGTCCAGTTGAAGAGAGGGAGGAGCTATAATATGATAACAAAGTGGCCAAGACCATGATGGGGATCCCACAGAAATAGCTGACCTGAGTTAGTGGGAGCTCACTGACTCTGGACTGACAGCTGGGGAACCTGCATAGGACCAAATTAGACCTTCTGAATGGAGGTGACAGTTGTGTGGAACAGTTTGTGGGGCCACTGGCAATGGGACAGGATTTATCCCTTGTGCTTGAACTGGCTTTTTGGAGCCTACTCTCTATGGAGGGATACCTTGCTCAGTCTAGGAGGGAGGCCTTGGTCCTGCCTCGAAGTGATGTGCCAGACTTTGTTGACTCCCATGGGAGGACTTACCCTCTGTAAGGATGGAGGGGGGTAGGGTGGGTGGAAGGTGGGGGAAGCAGGAGGAGGGGAAGGAGTGGGAACTGCGATTGGTATGTAAAATGAGAAAAGATTGGTTTGGTTTTTTGTTTTGTTTTGTTTTTTTAAAGAAATAGCCCAGGCTGGGCGGTGGTGGCGCACGCCTTTAATCCCAGCACTTGGGAGGCAGAGGCAGGCGGATCTCTGTGAGTTCGAGACCAGCCTGGTCTACAAGAGCTAGTTCCAGGACAGGCTCCAAAACCACAGAGGAACCCTGTCTCGAAAAACCAAAAAAAAAAAAAAAAAAAAAAAAAAAAGAAATAGCCCAGTGGTGGTGGTGCACGACTTTAATCCCAGTACTTGGGAGGCAGAGACAGGTGGATCTCACTGAGTTCAAGGCCAGTTTGGTCTACAAATTGAGTTCCAGGACAGCCGGGAATGTTACACAGAGAAACCCTGTCTCGAAAGAACAACAAAAAAATGTCCGTGTGGCACTCATCCCAGAACAGCACAGCATTGCTGTAGTATTTTAGGGTGGTGATTCCCTTGCCACTTTGAGGACACTTTTCTGGTCCCTTTTTGTAGCTGACAGGAGCTCTGCCCTGAGATTACAAGGCTCTTGTGTGTGGGTTCTCAGGGTCTGCCTCAAGTCCCGCTATTTACAGAACAAGCACTTCATGGAAAGAGTTGCCTTAAAAGCAAAAACCAAACAAAAACTATTTGGGTCAGCAAGATGGCTCAGTGGGAGCCGGGCGGTGGTGGCGCACGCCTTTAATCCCAGCACTCGGGAGGCAGAGGCAGGCGGATCTCTGTGAGTTCAAGGCCAGCCTGGTCTACAAGAGCTAGTTCCAGGACAGGAACCAAAAAACTACGGAGAAACCCTGTCTCGAAAAATCAAAAAAAAAAAAGATGGCTCAGTGGGTAAAGGCGCCTGCAAGTCCAGGGACCCAAGTTCAGTCCCTGGGGCCCATCTGGTGGAAGGAGAGAAGCAACTTAAGAGTTGTTCTCTGACCTGCACATGAGTTGTGACACACACACCATCCTAGCCTACCCCTACAAAAAAATGTAAAAAAATAATTTTATAGATGAATTGTCATGTAACACAGACTGCTCCCAAACTTCCTATGTAGCTGAGAATGGCCTTAAACTTCTGATCCTCTTGATTCTACCTCTGCAGAGCTAGAATTACAGTCGTGAGCCGCCACACTCTGTTTATGCCGAGGAGCAAGCCTAGGGCTTTGCACTTGTTAGCGAGCACTCTACCAACCTATGTACATGACCCGCTTCATGTGTTCTCAGTCTTTTCAATTCTGTATTGGCTTGGCATGGTGACATGTGCCTCTAATCTTCATACTCGGGAGACTGAGGCAGGACTCTTACTCTGAGGACAGTTCAGAAAATATAAAATCCTATCTCAAAAAACCAATGCATGTATACATACACACACACACACACACACCTTTAGGCTTAAGTGGTACATTCCTTCAAAGTGAATTTAGGAGAAAATAAACTTCCCTGTAAGAGGTGAGTGTGTGTGTGTGTTTCTGCGTGTGAGTGTGTGGTGTATGTATGTGTGTGTATGTGTGAGACAGAGATCTACTAAAGGCACATTTTGGTTAGTTCTAGTGCCCCTGGGAACCCCAAAAGTCTCCCCTTGCTCACAGTCTCCCCAGCCGTGACGTTTGGCTTGCTTTCAGATGAAAGTAAAATATGAATGGTAAAGAAATCAGAAGTTTAGAATGACTTACTGTAATAAACTGCCAAGTTCTCACTTCAAAGGCTCTCCAGGGCTTCAGCGAGAAGGGGATTTTGTGTGTGTGTGTGTGTGTGTGTGTGTGTGTGTGTGCGCGCGCGTGCCTTCTCTCACTCTTATGGTAAATGATGAGGGTCCTGTTGTAATGGACTGTAGCCCAAGCCCCCTGAGTCTAACTAGAGATGACCCATGCCTCATTGCTTTTTGCTCACTGACCATCTCCTAAAAACCAGGATTGGTAACCATGGGAATGACCTCACCGGGTGGAGGGGTTTGCCACAGCCTGCTAGCCATCACCTTTTGTAGGGAGGCTTCAGGGGAAAGTGTTCCACCACCTCAGGTATCATGAACAGACATGGGGAAAGGTGACCCACACACAGCCCCTGGGTCTCACATGATGGCTCCGCTGGGCCTGGGGGCGGGAGTAGGAGGTGTTATATACTCTTGTTTCCTAACCTGCCTGTCAAAGCACCACCTCTGAAGATACGTGCTGGGGCTGGGACAGGAAACAAAGGCAGGGAAAGTCTTGGGGACTTCTTGGAGAAGTAGGGAAACGTTATGGGCACAACGGTCCTCATGCCCACAAATCACTAGGGCGACAAGGAATAGTAAACACCCAGGGGCTCCTCTCAATGGAGGAGATAAAACACCTGTTTTCCCACCCAGAACCCTGGGACGGGATTTAGTTAATGACCTGGTGCCCTTTTTGCTCTCTGTGGAGGCAGAGCTCACCCACCTTTTGCTATAGAGGCAGAGCTCACCCAGATCCCCCAGAATGATTATCCAGACTCTTCCCTCCCTGGACCATTTCCCATCCTTAGGGAGACGGCACATGTACTTACAGCCTGCTGACTTCTGTGCTACCGGTCAGAGACCACACTAGATTCCAGGCGCTTTTAGCTCTAGAACCCATCTTCACGGTCACACACATGTGCTTTGTAAAGGAGTAGCTAAGCACTTGCACCTTGAGCTTCACTGTGCACCTGGTGGGACTGGTTGTTGCCTGGAAACCTTTTCCTAAACTGCACTGCACTTTAAATATGCTGACAGTGAATTGCCTGGCACTAGACTACACGCGCAAAATAAACACATGTAAAAGAACTAAATTAAAATACATAGTTTATGATGTATTTTTAAGGATTCAGGAACACCTAAGGTAATAAAGCCCAGACTCCTTTGACCCAGTAGCCAAAGAGAACCACTGTTAGTCCACCCCTACTCCCCATCACCCCACCGCACACCGGTTCTTTAGGCTTACAAAGCTGGCCAACTTTACCAAGGGATTTTTACAATTTGGGTACTCAGTGTTCTCTGTGATTTGAAGTCATGCCTTCCTCTGCTGTTGTCTGACAGGAGATAAAGAGTGAGAGCAGCCAGTTTCTCTCTTTCCCCTGCTCTGGAATTTTCTCCACTTGCTCCCCAATTCTAAATAATATTCTAAGCGTCTTTGCATGTATCTATGTTTCTTTTTCAGCAATGTTATTCATAGGCCAAAGGTCTGCACAGGGATTTCACAGGAAACTGATCCTTAGTCCTCGCCCTGCCAAGCGCAGATCCCATTTGGGGACTTTGGCGCTGCGCTGACCTCCCCGCTCCTCAAGAGGGAAACAACGGTCCTCACTCCGGACCCTCAGAAAGATGCCAACGCCCACACCCTAACACTCAAAGGCAAAATCCGCAGGGAAGCCCCTAGATCTCCTCCAGGAGTTTGGATTCACAAAGAACAAAGAGCGCGCAGCGGTTGTCACCAACCCATTCCTATGCAAAGCGAGGACTGCTACTCCCAAGGTGCTGGCTCGGGAAGGGTGGAGGGAGCGAACAGGACAGGCCGAGGAAGCCAAGTTGCCTGGGGCAGAAGCCACTTCAAAGCTCTCTACTTGGGAACTGTAGATGAAGGGGGCGGGCAGCCCGGGCCGCGGAGGGATGACCCTCTCCACTATCCCCACCTACTCAGATTTAGTCCCTTTGGGGTCGGATCCGCAGACCCTCCGGCGAAAACAGCTCTCCAACTGACGGGAGCTTTTCGTCTGAGATTGTAGGAAGGAAGGCCGAGGCCTGTACCACCCAGGCCTGAAGCTTTTCCACCAAGCAGAATTCCCCTGAGCGCCGCTGTCGACTATGGGGCTAGAGGAGCGTCTTGAAAGAAATGAGAAGTCTGGTTTTGAGTCACAAAGGGTTAAACTCTTCTGCCATTCCCACCCCCACCCTAGTTCCAATATTACTGCAAAGTCGGAGGGGAAGGTGGGTAAGGGGTGTCTGGTGGGGTCCTGGACAGGAGCCCCTCGTTTCTGTTCCTTGGTATGGACAGAACTTGGTCTCCACTCCAGCAGGCTCAGAAAACACCCACGGTTCCACTGCACCTCATTTCTCACTGGAAGAGGAAGCCTTTGCACTCCCCCATTGATGCTTAGCTTGTCTCAAGTTAGCCCTGGATGCAGGAGCTGTTTTTAGGGTAGAGGCTCAATCTCCCCCATTGTAGAGTGCAAGGAGGTCTCAGATACCTTAAACAGCTATCCCTTGTAGCTCCCACTTCCAGGGGTTGAGGAGCTGAGCCCATCTTGTAGATCCCTTCTAAAATCTTGCTCCATCCCCTCCCTCAGCCAAGTCAGCTCCCTTCCCTTTTCATCTGTGGCAGGTGACCTGGCCTCCCACGGGATACCTGCCTGCAATAAAGAGAAAAGCCAGCAGTCCAGAGAGTCTCTCTCTGAAGCTCAGGTGGCCCATGTTCATGGACAGAGTAAAGGGCACGGACCCATTGAGCAGTGGGGCATCATGGTTCTTTGGCAAAGGTGTCTGGCTTTCGGCCTATAACCAGACTACCTTGGGGCTTGTGATGAGCTGTTTGCACAGGTGCAGAAGTGACTTTCGAAGCCACCAGAAGGAACGAGGCAGGAGGGAGCAATGGCTCCTTCCAGATGGTCTTTAGTTGCAACAATCCAGGGCCCTGCTTCTCCCCATCCAATGTGACCTCTTGCAGTCATATGAAGAACACAGACCTTTAGAAGATTCCACTGGAGGGGATTGTTTTCGGTTTCCTCTTCTTCATCTCCATCCCCTGGCTCCCTCCCCATCCCCTTGCCCCTCTCTAGGCAACATCCTTTAAAATAGACTATGTCAGCCGGGCAGTGGCGGTGCCCCACACCTTTAATCCCAGGCAGGGGCAGGCTATTTTGGTGAGTTTGAGGCCAGCCTGGTCTACAGAGCAAGTTCTAGGACAGCCAGGGATACACACAGAGAAACCCTGTCTCAAAAAAAACAAAAAGTAAAAATAAAATAGACTTTGTCTCTGTCTATCTCTGTGTGTATATACGTATGTACACTCACACAGCATGGATGGATTTGCTTGTGGTACACTGTACCCCAATATATCAGGCTATTACATAAGCTTGAGGGTTTTGTTTTGTTTGCAGTGCTGGGGACAGACCCCAAGATCTGTGCCTGCAAGACAAGCGCTCTGCAAGTGAGCTACATTCTCAGAGCCCTTGAATCTGAGTTATATATACTTATTTAGCAACTTCATTTTAAATTTTATTTTGTTTTGTGTGTATGTGTGTTTTCTTGCATGTATGTCTGGCACCATGTGCATCCTGTGCCGGCCAGGAGAGGTGTCCTGTCTCCTAGAATCAGAGTCACAGAGGGTTGAGAGTCACCATGTGGGTACAGGGAATTGAACCCAGGTCTTCTGGAAGAACAGACAGTGTTCTTCGTCGGTGAGCCATCTCTCCAGCTCCTAGTACTTTCCTTTTTCGTTTAATGGCACATCTTGAAGATCACCCACTTCTCATCTCTCCATATCTCCCTCCCTCCCTCCCTCCCTCCCTCCCTCCCTCCCTCCCTCCTTCCCTTCCTTCCTTCCTCTTTTCTTTCCCTTCTTCTTTTATTTTTTAATTTTTCCTCCAAACACAATCTCTCTATGTAGCCCTGGAAGTCCTGGAACTGGCTGTCCTGGAACTCAATCTGTAGACTAGGTTGGCCTCAAACTCAGAGATCCACCTGCCTCTGCCTCCCAAGCACAGGACTTTCTTCCTTTCTTGTACTGGGAATTAGCCCTAGGGCCTCTCTTTTGTCGGGCAAGCCCTCTCCCACTGGACTACACCACCAACTTTCTTTTTACTTTTATTTTGAGACAAGGTCTCTCTAAGTAGCCCAAGTTAGCCTCCATCTCACTCTGCAGACAGACAGAACTTGATTTTTGCTGGGGCAGAGGTGGGGGTGTCCCCCTGATTGGCTTCCCAGGTGGCTGGGATTATTGACTCTGCGGATGACTGTACAGTATTCCAAGTGTGTACCCAGCCCCACTGTTGAATACACACATTGTATTTGGACTGTCACGACCACAAGCAGCACTCTAGTTGATGTCCTTGTACTAAACAGCCTACTTCACTTAAAGCTTAGCTGCTTTGTTGAACAATGAGCCCTCCATCAGAGAAGGCATTCAAGTAAGAGATAAAATAATATCACTCCATGTCGGTGATGCTCAGACTTTGCTGTGCATGAGAACGACCTGGAGAGCTTTTAAAGCTGTAGTTGCAGAGCCTACAACTTTAAGTGTCTGCTTCAGGAGCTAAGGAAGGAACTTAGGATCTGTATCATAGCTTGTTGTCAGGGGCTTCTATCTCCTGAATGCAAGGATCACAGGCATATGACACCATGCCCTTCCAATCCAGTTTGCTTGTTGTTTGTTGGCTTTGTGGCTGTTGTTTTGGGGGCAGGATTTCACTTTGTAGCCCTGACCAGCCTGGAGTACCTTATGTAGGTAGCACAGACCCACAGGCTTCTGCCTCCTGAGAGCTGGAGTAAAAGGCATGCACCCCCCCATGTCTAGCTGATCAGATTGTTTTAAATAAAAGCTTGGATTCTACTTTGTAGCCCAGCCTGGACTAAAACTGTGATCTTCCTGCTTTAGCTTCCCAAGTGCTGAGAATACTGAAGTGTGACTAATTTGCCCTAATTTGCAGCTTGCTTTAGGAAGATTCTAAGGTTTTTAATTTAGGAAGCATGACCAGAGTCCCTTCTGACCTTCCGGGCGATTTTGCTGAATATTTACTGAGCCCCTTTAATGTCCTTTCCTGCTATTAACTGGAGATCTGACCTCAGCTAAGACTTGGGACCCCCAGACAACATACCTTCCATTTCCCTTGGCTCTGAAGAAAGTCTTCTCTACCCCACTATCACTATGGCAGGATGACTGGGTACTGGGAAGTCCAAAAGGAGACGAGGCTTTTCTCTGTGCCTCGGTCCCCTCATACAATGAGTGACTGCCATGCAGGGTGCTGATGCTGATTAACAGAGAGAATATGCAAAAAACTAAACCCAGTGACTCACATCTGTTCTTTTCTTTTGGTACAGGGTCTCACTACTACGTTGCTCAGGCTGGTCTTGAACACCTTATCCTCCTTCTCTAGTCAGCCATTTGAAAGTTGGGATGACATCATGTGTGACCAGGCTGTCTGTCTGTTCTGATGTTTTAATGATGATGACAGATATGGACCCTGGGGTATACCAGCATGGCAGAGAGTGGACAAGTCCCGGTGTGGAGAAGTCACCACCGTGGGACCATGCTGCCTTTTTTTCTCATGAGCCTGCACTGTGAAGGCGGGGGCTGCACACAGTAAGCACCCAGTAAGTTGGTTGGGCATGGGGATGCATCTCAGTTGGTAGAGTTTGCCCACTGAGTGCAAAGCCATGGGTTAGATCCCCAACTCTGCATAAAACAAGTCCAACTGGTATGTGCCTGCAACCCCAGAACTGGGGAGGTAGTGGCAGGAGAAACTGAAGATCAAACTTGACAAGCTAACAAGTCCAAGGTGGGTTTGGGATACATAAGGCCCTGTCTGGGGAGGAAGGGGAGTTTGCTGGGTGTGTTTGGAGTGTTTGCTTTTCACTTAATTTTCCCCTTTGCCTTGGAAGGAAGAAGACTTTGTGATTGAGAAAATAAAGAGGTTTAAGGTGAATGTTTCGAAAAAAACGTTTCAAATTATTTATAAGGGAATCTAATTTGCATCATTTTTGTCAAATTATTCCTTCAAACTTCCCTTGGGAACCCGTGTTATGCTTCCATGGAGGCCCAAATCTGGCTTAGAGCAGGCAGGCTGGGCTATGATGGAGAGACCTCATTTCAGGAGAGATATGTGGGCACTCACATGCTCCAACAGGGAGTTAGACAGAGGGGTCTCGGGGCCTGGGCTTGATCCTCCACCTCCAACTAGGAAGGACCCTCTTGACCAAGTAGATTGGGACTGGTCTTCAAACAGGAAGCCATATCCAACCCCTGCTCTCTAAGGCCAGAGACCCCCTGTAGAGAATGCTTGTAGAATGGATCACCACACACAAGCAAAGGAAAGAAACCAAACCTGGTGCGGTGGCGCATACTATCATCCCAGTACTGGGTGGGGAGGCAGATGGATAAGGAGGTCAACATCACCCTCTGCTATATAGTGAATTAGAGGCCAATCTGGACGACATGACACCCTATCTTAAAACCAGCCAGCCAGTCACCTAGCCAGCAAACAACATCAGAGGAGGGAGGCCCACTCTGACATCAAGGGACAGTGAGGACAGTGGCAGGGATCATAGAGGGTAAGAGCTGGCAGCTAGGACAGAGGTCAGGAGCAAGCAGACTCTGTCGGAACCCTGCGCGGAGCTCAGGAAACCAGTAAGACCGTGGCCTCTTTAGGATCTCACAAGGGTCTGTCAGCACAAACACAGAGATAACGATGAGCTCCAAGAGGACAGAAGGTGGGTGAGGATGAGGAACAAAGATGTTCATTTGTGATGTGGTCCCTCAGGTATCCAGGGAGATGCTCTAACCACCATATATATAGTCTGTGGGGGAAAGAGAAGAGGCAGGACAGTGAGGACATCGTGGAGGAAGACCCTCACAGAGGGCAGTGCGGGGAGCTGAACTTGGGGACACAGGAAGAAGGACAGATGGACTTGTCTCTTCTGGGGAAGAAAAGGAGGAAGAGAAAAGCCAGTAGACACTTCCAGGGCACCTAGGCCATGGTCACAGAACAGGTGCTATCCCAGGAACATGCAAAGAGCTTGTCTTGTCTGGGGACATGCAACTTCAATGTGGATTGATTGAGCACGTGTGTACTGCGGGCCTACTGTGTGCTCGGCCAGAGCCCACCTTCACTGGCAAAGCAATTAATAATGTAGGTCACTCTCAAAGCCTGAGGACACAAAGGCCTCTGCCCAGCCTTCCTGGAGGAAGCAGCTCTGCTGAGGCATTTGCTAGAAGTACCCCAAAGCTCACTGATCTCCTCAAACATTCATCCCCAGAAGCCCACGCCACCAGGGAGCCCCAAAGCTGAACAGAAAGAGAACATGAGCTGTCGTCAACACAGGAAAAACCCAGGCTTCCTGTTTGAACTTGAGTAGGTACTGGAAGCAGTGAGTAATGCTGGGGCGGCCTGCGGTGGGGGCTTCTCACAGTGCCTGGGGACGCGGGGGCCCAGTGGGGTAAGGGTGTATAGAAGGAACTCTGTATCCATGCAGGCAGGTCACAGGCCCCGGCGACATCAAAGCCAGCTGAGCTGTGGCCTCTTTAAGGCTGCTCATTGTGGTCAGGCGTCCTCAATAATGACGAAGCTTCAGAGACGGAGAGCATCTGAAGTCACAGTCCCCACTGGCCTCCATTCACACAAAACAACCCTTGCTAGGTCCTGGGAAACTGGAGTTATCCTGTTTTGCCCAACTTGAGGTCTGGGGTCCACTCTGGACCAAGAATGCTATCTGTATGAATAAGCTTCCTGAGGCACCAGGGCCAGGGGCTCCTGTCTTCTCCCACCTTTAGACCGTGAATGAAAAGGTCCCTATATAGAAACTGCCAGGCCTCTGGAGAGGTAAGACACCCACACAGGTTAAATGTGGGGACACCAGAAGCTGACACTTAACTGTGTCCCTATCCTGTACCAGAAAGAGTGAACTAATGTCTCATTCTATTCATTTTTATTATTATTATTAATGACAAGGTTTCTTTAAGAAATTTTTAAGTTTCATTTTTATCACCATTGTGTGTGCATGTGTATGTTTTTATCACCACTTTGTGTGTGTATGATGTGTGTATGTTTTTAATCACCATTGTGTATGCGTGTGTATGTGTGTATGTTTTATCACTATTGTGTGTGTGTATGATGTGTGTATGTTTTTAATCACCATTGTGTGTGTGTATGAAGTGAGTATGTTTTATCTCTATTGTATGTATGATGTGTGTATGTTTTATTACCATTGTGTGTGTATGATGTGTGTATGTTTTATCACTATTGTGTATGTGTGTATGGTGTGTGTATGTTTTATCACCATTGTGTGTATGATGTGTGTATGTTGGGAAGACAGGCATGCTCATGCCACGGTGCACATGTAGACATCAGAGGCCAACTTTTGGGGGTCAGTTCTCTCTTTCCTCCCTGTGGGCTCCAGAAACCAAGCTCAAGCCATCAGGCAGCAGGCATGGCGACAAGCACTTTTACTCACAAAGCCATTTTGCCAGCCTCAGAAGAAAGAAAGGGCTTCGTGTATTCCAGGGGGCCCTTGAACTTGGCCTGTAGTCAAGGATGCTCTTGAAATTCTCACCCTCATGCCTCCACATAAAGCCATGGATCATAGCCAGACATGGAGACACACACCTGCCCTCTCAGCTCTCGGGAGGCCAAGGCAGAAGGATGCCAAAGTTTAGGGTCATAGAACCAGACTCTGTGGGGAGAAATGGGGTGGGGTGGAGAAATGTTAAATCATAAAGTTCATAAAATTCCAATTCTAGGCTTCAGGACTGGGGTGTGGCTCTGGGGTAGAGCTCTTGTCTTTCCAGCTCAAAGCCCTAGGTTCTAATCCCAGTTTAGAAGGTTAAGCCAAATACCTGAACGACTCATTTTGTTTTTGTCTTTTTGTCTTCATGGTACTGGGGCTGCTCCATTAGACAGAGGCTCACAGCTCCCGATACGTCTGCCCAGGCCTCACTGACCAGCTTATCACTGTCCACTCCTCTGAAGCCATTTGACCGCTCCATGCTTCCATTTTTCTATCTCTGAAGTGGGAATATGAAAGCTTGGCACACCTGCGGGGGTACCCACAGTTCTGTAGCAGAGATCAAACCAGCTGCCGAGAGATCTGAAAACACTTAGAAACCTATAAGATGTTACACTTATGCAAATCCTGGCGATTCATAGAATCACACGCTGTACACTTGGCAGTGTCACTCAGATCTCAAAAGCTTCTACTAGGAAACCTGCATTTTCCTGATAAAGAAGTTGAAGCCCAGAGAAGTGAAGGAACTCGCCTAAAGTCACACAGTTAGTAAGATACAATTCAAGACTTGGTTTCTCTGATCTAAGCCAGCTCTCACTCCTCAACCTCTCAGACCTGTATCCTTGGGGTCCTGATCACAAGACAAAGCTGAGGGCTGGTTAGGATCTCAGTAGCGTCCTTGCTTGCCTTTCATGAACATAGCCCTGGATTCCATCCCCAGTGCAACATAAAGCAGGCGTGGTGGTAGACATCCATGATCCCAGAGCTTGGGAGGTGGATTTAGGAGGATCTGGAATATAAGACCATCCTCAGCTAAACACAGAGTTCTAGGCTAGCCTGGGCTACATGAGACTCTAAAAAAGGAATAGGGGGGAAGTGGGGCTAGAGAGATGGCTCAGTGCTTAAGAGCACTCACTGCTCTTCCAGAGGACAAGGTTCAGTTCCTAGCACCCACATGGTGGCTCACAATGGTATAGAACTCCAACTCCAGGGATCCAATGCCTCCTCTGGCTTCCGTGGACACTGAACACGTGGTGCACAGACATACATGTAGGCAAAACATCCATACACACAAAATAGTAAAGTAAAAAAAATTAAAGGAAAGCAAACTAAAAGCATTACAATAAAGCCAAGAGCCAAGAGAGTTTGCAGGGGAACCTGGGAAGTCTTTTCCTTGTCTCTACAGATGTAGTAAGAGTCATTGCCAAGAAACCCTCCCTTGGCTTCAAGATTCTCTCTATGACTGCAGCTCGGGCTGGCCCGGAACTGAAGGCCATCCTTCTCTGGCATCTTAAACACAGGGATTACAGAAGTGGCCCTCTATGCCTTGGCAGATCGCAGATATCCGTGAGCCTGACCTCTCTCACAGAAGCCAGTGAATCTTGAGCCAGCACCACCTCCTGAGACAGTCAGATGTCCCAGGTCCTAAGGACTGCTGGGTATCACCTAACACAAGCCTCACAGGGTCTGTATGTGAGGTAGTGTCTTACTATAGAGCCCAGGCTAAGCTAGAACTCCGTCCTTCTCCCTCTGACTGTGGAGTACTAGGATTCCAGACCATAGCTGGCTGACGTCTCCACTGCTCCCTACCACCACAGATGGCTGTCACAGACTCTCCATTTAAACAAAACTGACAGGTGATTCTGACAACTTTTTTTTGTTACTATGTTTTTTTGCTTGTTTGTTTGTTTTTGTTTTCTTGAAAAAGGATCTCAACTGTGTAGCCAAGGATGGCCTTGAACTATTGATCTAGACTTCAAGCAATAGGCCACCAGTGCCTACTTGGTGTGATGCTGGCGACCCTAACCCTCTTTCTTTTTCTCTTTCCTTCCTCCTTATTTTAGCGGCGGTGGTGACAGGTTCTCATATAGACCAGCAAGCCTCTAACTCCCTATGTAGCCAAAGCTACCTGGAACTACTGGTCCTCCTGCCTCATCCCCCGAGTGCTGGGATTAGAGCGTGTATCACCATCATTAGTCCACGCAGTACTGGAGGCTCTGGGCTTTGTGTATGCTAGGCAAGCCCTCTGCCAGCTAAGCTACCGGCCCTCTCCCTTAATTATTTGTTTAGTTATTTAAAACAGGGCTAGCCCTGAATCTGTTACAGAGCCAAAGATGACCTTGAACTTTTGATCCTCCTGCCCCCGTCTCCCAGGTGCCAAAATCACAGGCATGAGCCACACTGTTCCTGATTTACATCATTCTGGGGACTGGACCTAAGGTTTCTGGTATGCTATGCAAACTCGGATCAACTAAGTTACTACACTCCCAAGCTGCTCTCCCTCGCTCCTCTCCCCTCCCCACAACTCCCCCCCCCCAGCAAATCTCCCAAGCAGGCAGACCCAGGAGCTTTTCACAGACTCAGCATATTCTTCCCTCTCATGAGCTCAGGTGTCTGATTTTCCCTTGTGACGCTCCTAGTGGTGAGCCGGAGGTACAGTGAGCGGTTTTGAAGGCAGGTTCCTTATCTCTAAGCGTTATCTAAGCATCAAAGCCCACTTGAAGAAAAAAGCAGTTTCAACATCAAACTTGAAGGTTTGACTGTTAAAAGGAAGAGCTGGGACAAAGCGACCACAGCTTTTATCGCACGTTTATGAAGGTGGCGTGTGGTGGGAATACTACGTCTCAGGTCTGCTGCTGAGAATGCTCGGTGGCCTTTGAACAAAAAACAAAACGGTGGATGGAAACTGCCGGTAATTGTCTTTACCTAAGGTTTCAGAGGGCGCACACCCGGCCTTGCGGTTGCGGGCGCTGTTTCATGCTGGGGTTCGCGTCCCCGGCCCTGCCTGGCACCCAGTGGAACAGATCGGGCCTCAGATCTGTGTGCACCTGTGGTTCCCGCAAGGAGGCGAGTGGATGACCGCGAGATAGGGCAACAATGGAAAGTTTTCTCACCTGAAAGGTCTGGGGGAGGGGAAGGGGAGCGCTGTGTGCCCCCGGGAGACTCGTGTGCCCCAGAAAAATAAGGAGCCTGAGGAAGTCAGCCCCCTCCCACCCAGGAGCCCCCGGCCCACACTGTTAATTTTCTTTGTCATAGGTTCCTTCTACCACAGGTGATGCCCTGCTTTGTGTGTCAACAGCTTCTAAAGAAAATAAAGAGAGCCAGCAGAACTTTGAAGATCAGAGATTTGGTTTTTCTCCCCAAAAAGGTTCATGGGATGTACCTCAGTCGGTAGAGTGCTTGCCTAGCAAGCCCAGAAGTCCTGGGTTGGATCCCCAGGACCATTTAAGTGGGTGTGGTGGTGCGTGGTCTAAACCCAGCACTTGGGAGGTGGAGGCAGGAGGATCAGAAGCTCAAGGTATCCTATTTAGTGGTTTCCTGGGCTACATGAGGCCCCATCTCAAAGGCAAAAAAAGAAGAAAAAGAAAAAAGAAAAGAAATTTATTTATTTTGGTTTTTCAAGGCAGGGTTTCTCTGTGAAACAGTCCTGGCTATCCTGGAACTCACTCTGTAGACCAGGCTGGCCTCAAACTCACAGCTATCTGCCTGCCTCTGGGATTAAAGGTGAGCACCACCACTACCCGGGCAAAGAATGATGTTTATGTTCTAGAGATAGGCTCTGCATCACAGCGAAAGGCCTATTGGGTGTGTCTCGGAGTCAGCTGGCATTGCCCAGGCAGACCCACTGCCAAAGAATACCGGGTGGTGACACACAAGGTCTTCTGAATCATATGCCCTTGCTGGGGACAGTAGCAGCTCAGAGGACCCCATCAAAGATGACCAAAGAGTTCTGACAATTCCTGACCCCAGAGAGAAATCATGGAATTTCTCAGAGGAAGAGAATTGGTCCCCGAGTCCAGGAGGAGACCTTCCTCAGGTCCCAGGTCCAGACTAAGCCAGGGTGTCAGGGGATCCTGAGAAGGGTGCCTCCATGCCCCCTAAAATTCAGGATTCTGGGAGTCAGTAAGCCCTGTGATCCCAGCAGTCTAAAGCCAAACTGCCCTGGTCCATCTTCTGTTATTAAAACAAAATCCCTGAGCTGGGATAACTGATAAGGGGAAGAGGTTTATTTGGCTCATGGTTCTGGAGGCCAGCATCTGGTGAGGGTCTCCCATTGCTTTATAACCTGACAGGGTAAGGGAACTGCCAGGACCGCCTTTAGAGTAACCCCCACCCTCACGCGTGAACCTCTCGTGTTCCAGATCAGTTTCCCAAATCCCCATTGCTGAAGGCCATCAACACACGACTGTG
Source organism: Chionomys nivalis (assembly GCF_950005125.1). Lineage (NCBI taxonomy): Eukaryota > Metazoa > Chordata > Mammalia > Rodentia > Cricetidae > Chionomys > Chionomys nivalis. The sequence goes on along the minus strand of NC_080092.1, from coordinate 34,252,679 downwards.
AGGATTGAGACTGGTACACGTGAGCCTGTGAGGGACACGCATTCACATCACAGCACAGGCCGAGACCTGAGCCAAGTGGGAGTGGGCTGACCTCAGCTGTGGAAGAGGGGACAAATAAAACCTTGTAGAAGGACTAAGGGGGAAAAATGAGACCAGAAGGAAGCCAACTAGGGAGAGCAATGGGGGCCAGGCTGTTGTTCAATACCCCTGCTGCAGTTTTCCAAATATTTTAAGTTTGATTTTTCTTTTTGTAATGTTAGAGGTTAAAGCCTTGGCCCTGTGTCTTCCAGGTCTGAATAAAAACTCTACCAGTAAGGGCCATCCCAGCCCCTTAACTCTTTTATTCTAAAACAAACAAAGAAAATACAGAAGAAAAACACAGTGACTGCAGGGACAGTCACAGCAACCTGAGGAGCAAGAAACACAGCTTGGTTGGGCTCATGCCTGTGACCCACTTAACTGGTCAGACTGAGGCAGGACGATGACCAGTTCAAAGATATAGTGAGTTAGAGTCCAGCCTGAGTGCAACAAGTGTGTGTGTGTGCGTGTGCACACACGCATGCACGCATGTGTGTTAACACACACTCTTAGGTGACAATGTTCCCCCTAAAACCATAAACTGTTTAACAACCCCCCCCCAATGCCAGGTATGGGAAATCTCTTTCAAGTTGTTGGTCAAGAGAGTCCAATCTCTAACAGCATGCTATATACTTCTGTAGAATACACACACACATACACGCGCGCGCGTGCGCACACACACACTTACATAACCTCGAACTGCATTCTACATATGTGTCCCCACACCCACAGGTGTACTCTCACTCCTCGAAGCAGCTTGTCTTTGCCGCTGACAGAGATGGTTACAGAAAGCCGTCACTGGACAAAATGCCGAGATCAGCTGACATGGCGTGCCTGTGCCCAGTTAGTACACAGACAACACAACCCTTCCACATGAGGCCCAGGAGACATGGAGGAAGACGGGGAGGGAAGATTTTAAAAGCCAGAAGAGCAGAACATCTGTTGCTGTGAGCCAGTCTGTTCTAAGGGATAAGGGGGTAGGGAGGAGGGGCATCTGGGAAGAGTTGGGAGCAGGAAGGGGGTGAATATAATCAAACATACATTGCATAAAAGTATCAAAGAATTAATAACAACATTATATTACTTAAAAACAAAACCCTAGCAAACAAGCTAAGGCACTGACCAAAAGCATGAACGCATGGCCATTCCTGGACACGCCCCAGCCCCACACATGATCCTATTCAAGATTACTATTATGACGACATTCTTAAAAGTTATTTTACTTATACTAATATGTGAGTGTGTGTGTGTGCAGTTATTGTACATTTGCTTATTTATTTAGCTTTTTTTGTTTGTTTGTTTTAAGACAGAGCCTCATGTAGCTCAGGCTTGCCTTATTTATAGCTGAGGATTGCTCTGCCTCCACTTCTGGTTACCGGCATGCACCACGGCTCCCAGTGCTGGGGAACCAAACCTAGGGCTTCATGCTTGCTAGGCAAGCGCTCTACCAACATAGCTACGCTCCTTGCCTTGGCATTGAACTTCTGATCCTCTTGCCTCTGCCTCTCAAGTGCTGGGATTATAGGCACGTATCACCACACCTGGCTTAATTTGCTTTTGTGAGAATATGTGTCTCATTTGGTAGACTGGACTGGCTTTAAAGTCACTATGTAGCCCGTCCTCAACTCACTGCAGTCCTCCTGCCTCAGATGTGAGCTGACAGGCCTAACTGACCTCAGTTCCTTCATTTCCAGTGTAGGTGGCTCCCGGCCAACCTCAGGGTATCTATTCTGAGAATGTGGAATCCTCCAGACCCAGCCCCCAACCAGAGGCCCCAGAACTCCCCAGACTCTAGGATTTAAAGATATTTTTCTTTCTCCGGGAGACTGCTCTGTGGAGACTGGGGGACACAGAACAGAGTGTGCCCCAACAGTCTCTGCAGAGCTTGGTATGGGCCATTCTGAGGTTTGCCAGTGGCTCACCCCAGCCTCAGTACCAGATGCCCGGCAAGGAGAATGCCCATGACTGTTCTGCCATCTCCAGAAACCACTGGGCACTGGAACAGGGTAACAAACCGATGCAGTTCCCAAACAAGAAGCAGGTGGCTTCCTGGGAGTGTTCCTAATGTGGCCTCCTCTTGGTTTCCCTCTCCAATGTGGTTCCCATTTGCAAGAGGCTGAGCCCTTAGAGCCTGTAGCCCAGATGCAAAATGATGTAAATTACAGTTTGCCACTCCAGCCTGGCTGCTTGGGATTTTGGCATAAACATTAAGGCAAAGATATACTGATTATAAGGGAGAGGCACTGAAGAGAGCAAAGGAGGACTGGGTGCCCCCCACCTCCTCTGCTCCTTTTTGCATGAATAGAGGGGCCAGCTCAATTCTCCCAGGCACCTTAAAGGACAAGGGATCCCAACAACTAGCAGGAAGGACCCTGAAGCCCTCATCCTCAACCCTCATCCATTCTACGGACATGCTGGCCCTCCTTCCCGCTATTTCCACACTCAGGCCAAGTTGGGGACCTTCCCTAACTATCCTGTCACCTACCTGCGGTTCCCCAGACCCCCAAGAGCTAGTCTGACCCTTCCTGGATCCCTGGGCACTTGGCTCAGCAGCGCACTGCTGTTCTTTGCCTGGAGCTTGGCATCCCTCCCCCTGTAGACCACACCAATTAGCCCTGATTACAGAATGAAAGCACTGTTCTCCGTGATTGCCGGATTGCTGTGCGCAGGCCCCAGTCTCCAGAAGGAGAGGGCATGTGTCTGTTGACAGTGGGGAAGAAGGTGGAGGCGATCAAGCTTCTGAGCCTCTCAGTGAGGCCTCAGTGGGGTGTGGTGGAGCCCTAGTGAGACCCCTCAGCCCTGGAGAGGTGGAAGCAGAAAGAACAAGTTCAAGACCAGCTTGGGCTACATGATGGGGAGGCCTTGAAGCCCCCTGGCCCAAGTGGGTTCTCTGACCTTCAGGAAAGGAGGGATCCCCTCACCCTCAGTCTCCCAGCTCCAGCCTATGCCAGAAAATCCTTTCCCACCAGTCCTCAGCCCAAGATGGGAGCCTGGCAGGGGCCACCTCCGGCATCACCCCTTCAGCAAGCAGCCCAGGGCAAAACATCCTACACCACAGAGAACTTCTAAAAATACAATGTTTTTTGTCAAAGAACCACCTACTTCCTTCAGGCTTTGATCTTCACCCAAAGCCCTTTCACTGGCAATAACAGCCCCAAGTTGCCATCTTCCTTTCGGGGGTACCTGTCTTTAGACACTGAATCCCTGCTTGGGCATGGTAGCGCCTGATCTTTTGCAGGGGCTCGGTTGGTGACAGCTCACGCCGCTAGTCCTGCCCCATGTGAGGAAGTCTGGGGTCAGGGACAGAGGCTACTGGAGCACTGCAGAAAGCCTTGCAAGCTACAAGACCACACTCTAAAAACTAGGACAATTCGTGATAGGAAAATCCGCACTCAAATAAAGACATGGGTAGGGCGGGGCTCAAGAATGGGGGTTGACTCTGGTGAGTCCGTGTGGGATGTGGGTTTTTTTTTTTTTTCTCTTTTAGTGTTTTTGAGATAGGGTCTCATGCGGCCAACTGGCTCCAGACTTGCGATGTACCTGAGATTAGCCTTGAACTCCTTTTCTTCCTGCTTCCTAGTGCAGAAGCAAGAGGGTCCTGGCACTTACTGACCAGTCCAGCTGATGGTTCACAGCTTTGCCAGGATTTGGCAAAGACATCTGCAACCAAAGTCCCCTTGAAGTTCATACGTCATCATCTTTGCTAGCCATCTGCCCCAGGTGGAAATGTGGCTACCTGGCTTGTAGTGAGCCTGTAGGTACTGGAGTACACCCTGTAGGGAGAGTTGGATGTGATCCTAAAGGGCTGGATGCAAAGGGTATCCCCCTGAAGAATCCTGGAGGAACATGGGTTAAAACTCCTGGCTTTTAAAACTCAGTTGGGTACCCTGAAAGAGAGAGAGAGTGTGTGTGTGTGTGGTGTGTGCAAGCATTGCATGTATGTGTGTACAGCTCATACGTGTTCTATGTGAGTGGTGCCCCAGGAATGCAAGGAATCCCGTAGCCCTGCATGTTTGTTCAGCACACCCACATGAAAACAGCCTAGCCAGGCATGGTCGTGCAAACCTGGGAGTGCTACACTTGGGAGTTCCTGAGTTTGAGGCCAGCCTGGGACATATAATAAGACCCTGGAGAGGTTGGAGGGAGGAGAAGAAGGAGGAAGAAGTGGGGAGGAGGGAAGGAAAAAGAGGGGGTAAGAGGAGGAGGGGGGAGGAGAAGGGAAGAAGAGGAAAAGGGAGAATAGGGGAAGAAGGAAGGGGAAGGAGGGAGGTGTGATGATATTTTGCTTGTGCTGTGACAAATAAAGTTTGCCTGAAGATCAGAGTGTGGAGCTAGCCATGCTTGTTAGCCATAAGGGTCAGGCAGTGGTGGCACACACCTTTAATCCCAGCACTAGAGAGACAGAGGCAGATGAATCTCTGTGAGTTCAAGGCCACCTTGGTCTACTAAGATTGATTCAGTTCAAAAGAGAAACAGAACCAAGCAGTGGGGTTCACACCTTTAATCCTAGCACTAGAGACGTGGAGACAGAAAGTAATGTGGCTGGGCAGAGAGAGGGATATAAGGTGACAGGAGACAGAAACTCAGGATTCAGTCTGAGGACTTGTAGAGACAGGATACCCATTTGGGGTATTTCATAGAGGTAAGAACTAGTGACTGACAGCTCTGATTCTCTGATCTTTCAGCTTTCACCCCCTAATATCTGACTCTGGGTTTTTATTTAATAAGACCAATTAGAATGCGTGCTACAGGGAGGGGTGAGTGGAGGAGAGACATACGGAGACCTGCAATCTCAGCACTTAGCAAACGGAGGCAAGAGAATCAGAATTTCACACTCATCTTGGTTTTATAAGTTAGTTTGAGGCCAGAGTATGCTACATGAGACCCTGTCTCAAAAACTGAATGAAAGGGGCCAGACATGGTCGCGCACACCTTTAATCCCAGCAGGTAGATCTCTGAGTTCGAGGCCAGCCTGAGCTACAGAGCAAGTTCCAGGACAGCCAGGGCTTTACAGAAAAACCTGTCTCAAAAAAAAAAAAAAAAACATACATAAAAGAAAGTAAAGGAGGAAGAGAAGGAGGGAAGGAAAGAAGAAAGGAGAGGGAGAAAGAAAAAACAGAAACAGGCCGCAGGCTGGGGATGTAGCTCAGCTGGTAGCATGCTTGCCTTGCACGCACACAGCCTGGAGTTTGCTCTCTACCGCCTCCCACACCAAGCCCACGCTGTAATCCTAGCACTGGGAAGGTAGAGACAGGTCAAGGTCATTCTTGCATTCTTGTCTCTTGTTCAGACCCAGCCTGGAGGAGAGAGAGAGAGAGAGAGAGAGAGAGAGAGAGAGAGAGAGAGAGAGAGAGAGAGAGAGAGGAGAAGAGGGGAGGGGAGGAGAGGGGAGGAGAGGAGAGGAGAGGGGAGGAGAGGGGAGGAGAGGAGAGGAGAAGAGAGGAGAGGAGAGATTCCGATTCCGAGCTGGAAGTCCCACTGGCCCAAGCCTTGTGAGTCTGTGGATGCTCACTGGCTGGTGATGTCCTTCCACTGACTTCAGATGTATAACCCCATGGTCATGTGGAGTCCTTGGAGGGACAGCACATTGTCCACTAAGGCTCCTGTATTGCACCCTAAACAGTGTGCTGAGTTGAAAAGAATAAGTCAGTGCCAAGCAGGCAAGAGAGTACCACATCAACCAAGCTCTGGGGTAGTGGAGGTGAGGGCACCCTTCCCTACTTCCCAGAGAGAACTGAGCTAACGCTATTCAGAAGGCGACAGACCAGAATGCAGCCAAGACACCCACTCCCCCGTTGGCCATTCCCTCTTCTGAGAAGCACAGCGGTGCCCCACTCACCCATCCCCCAAGCTGTGAGACTCTCCAGTGGACTTCACAAGGGGAAATTGCTATTCACCTACCTTTGGCAGCACCAATGCCGCTGAGATGTCCCCGCCACTAGAGCTGTGTGACCCCCAGCTCAGAGGACCCTGTGGGGTCATTGGCCCCTGCTGTCCTGCTACTTGGCTTAATGTAGGGTCAGCAGGCAGAGAACGAACTGCCTTATCCCAGCAGGCACCATGGTTTCCAACGGGTGATCTAGGACCCTTCTTGCAGGGTGCAGCCTGTTGACCTCCAACCAGCTCTGGTTCTTTACATGCAAACTGTGGATGTCGCCGGATGCTGGGGACACCTGAGCCTTGACTCCCATCAGGGTCCAGCTCAGACACCAGAGCAGTGGAGCGACTCATGCACCTGCAACCCCTCAGTCAAAACAGCAGCAGGTTGAAAAGACACGAAATGGGCTGGGGATGCTGCTCAGGGACAGAGTTCAGCATGTTTGACGCTCGACTCTACATAGACATGGCAGGGGGAGCAGGTTAAAGGCACAATGCCAGGCTGCTGACAGAATGGTTAAGAGCACATACTGCTCTGCAGAGGACCCAAGTAACTCCAGCTCCAGAGGGAGCTGATGCTCCTGGCCCGCACCCACACCAGAATGAGAATCAATAAAACTTTAGGGTCAGTTGTAGTGGCACAAGTCTTTAATCCCAGCAGTCGGGAGGCAGAGACAGAAAGGTCTCTCAGTTTGAGGCCAATCTGATCTGTATAGTAAGTTCCAGGCAAGTCGGGGCTACACAGTGAGACCTTTTAGAAAGACAGAAAGGAAGGAAGGAAGGAAGGAAGGAAGGAAGGAAGGAAGGAAGGAAGGAAGGAAGGAAGGAAGGAAGGAAGGAAGGAAGGCAGAGAGACAAGCAGGAAAAGACCAAGGCATACCTGAGAGTTGAGGCGTGGGCTCCTTAAAATAGAAGCCCTCACTGTGCCAGTGGTGGCCCAGGTAGACTTTGGAAGTGTTTGGAATGCCACTGTTCAGCAGGGTTCTGAGAGATCCTTGACTCCTTTCCCTCCATAATTTCCAGTCTTTCTATCCTGTCTCGGCTAGGACAGAGTGTTTCTGGGTTTAATGGACACTTTTCCTCGCTGAGTTCATCTCAAGACTGGGATTTTTAAGAAGAGGGGCCAGAGGTGGGGAGGAGCAATAGAGAGGGGAATAGCAGGTGAGTGGGAAAAATGGGGGAACTCTCATTATGGCTGGGGGAGAGAGATAACACAGAAGGAGAGAGAATAAAACAACAGTAAGAATGTCTGAAAATGTCATAAGGAATTATATTATCTATCATGTAGAATTACTTATAATACATATGAAACTGTATATACATATACCTAAATAGTTTAAATTAAATTTTCCCAACTAGGATAACAACACTTCACTGCCCAAGAGCCGTAGACTATCTAACAGAAACCCCAACACCAAGCATGAGAAGCTTTGGAGTTGTTCAGGGTTGCCTGAGAGACTGAAAAACATACAGACTATTGCTGATACCACACTTGCCTCCTAGAGTTGGAAGGTAAGTCCCGATTGCTGAAGTCCCTATGCATTTCAGACACAGGACCTGAAGGTTCCCAGCTAGATCTGACCTGAAAGTCTCCTCACTGAAAATCAGCTTCTGTGGTACCTGAAGGTTCTGTGCAAGCCTCCACGGGAAGAAAGACCTGACAGTCCTACCCAGCTGTGTTGCCTGTGAACCACGACAGCCAGCATGGCACAATATCCCAAAGGGTACGACAGTGGCACCCGTATCTTGGCAGTAACCAACAGCTTCTAATTGGACTGAAGGTGTGCTCAACAAGAGAGAAATCATGTCTGGTACTCAACACTAGTGAAGTCGCGGGTCTTGGGGGAGCGCATACGGCCACCACTTTACTAAACCAGCAAAACCCTAACTATATTCTTAATATTTATCCTTAAACCCACAGATGAGTGTAGTTTTCGCCTCTCATCAAAGAAACTTCTCTTTACAACAGACAGAGACCATTACAGAAAACTACAACCCACTGGGCGATGGTGGCGCACACCTTTAATCCCAGCACTCGGGAGGCAGAGGCAGGTGGATCTCTGTGAGTTTGAGGCCAGCCTGGTCTACAAGAGCAAGTTCCAGGACAGGCTCCAAAGCTACAGAGAAACCCTGTCTCAAAAAAAAAAAAGAAGGGGCTGGGCTGGAGAGATGGCTCAGAGGTTAAGAGCATTGCCTGCTCTTCCAAAGGTCCTGAGCAACCACATGGTAGCTCACAGCCATCTGTAATGGGGTCTGGTGCCTTCTTCTAGCCTGCAAGCATAAACAGAGACAGAACATTGTATACATATAAATAAATTTTTAGAAGAAGAAGAAGAAGAAGAAGAAGAAGAAGAAGAAGAAGAAGAAGAAGAAGAAGAAGAAGAAGAAAGGAAGGAAGGAAAAAGAAAGAAAGAAAGAAAGAAAGAAAGAAAGAAAGAAAGAAAGAAAGAAAGAAAACTACAACCTATCATCAAAATGCAGAGAACAGGAGATTGTGTGGCCTCAGTTCCAACAGATTCATCCACAACACAACTCCTGCACCCAAGGCTCAGGGATCATTGTGGAAGAGGGGGAGGAGGGATTGTAAGAGGCAGGGGAGCAGGAAGCTTTCTGTGAGGTTGTGTCTCCTAGAAATGTCAGAGAGGCAACACCCCTGAAGTCTCATCAACATGGCTGCCTAATGACCTGAAAAATGACACAGACAGGCTAACCTGGAATGGGGAAATCTCATGGGGCATCAACCTTAGGCAAGGAACTATAGCCAACTGGGGAACACTGAGAACAGAAGAAATGGTCTTCCCCAGGGAAGAGCCTCCCCAACCCCCAGTTGGGAATCCAAATCAAGTGGCCAACTCTGAAATCATATACATGTAAGTGACATTGTACAGATTGACCAGTGATGGGGGCACAAAGGTCCTCAAGCCCACAAGTAAGCACTTGGGTGTTGTGGAATAATCTCTTTGTACACTGTGAAGAAGTGTCACTCTGATTGATCTAATAAAAAGGTGAATGGCCAATAGCTAGGCAGAATTTTGAGGGCAGAGAGGACACTGGGAAGAAAAGCGGAGACCGAGGGGGGTGGGTAGAGAGGAGATGCAGAGGAGGCATGGTATGTAGATGGGGTAGCAAGCCATGAACCCTGTGGCAGCACACAGATTAGTAGAAATGGATTAATTTAAGTTATAAGAGCTAGTTAAAAAGAAGCCTAAGCTATTGACCAAGCTTTCAAAATTAATTAATTAGTTAATTAATAATTAAGAAGTAGCTTATTATTAATAAGGAGTTGCCTGGTGGGACAGAGAAAGACTTGCCACACTTGGGAAACCAGTAATGTTAAACACACAGGGGCCTCTCCTCAAAGATTTTCTATTTTCCACCCAGAAGGCTGGGAGTGGATATTGTTCCTGACATAGTGACCTTTTTGCTGTCTGTAGAGGCAGACCTCACCCAGAATGTTTATCCCAGGTTCTTCCCTCCCTAGACCATTGTCTATAGCTCCCAGTTAATAGAACCCATCCTTAGGGAGATATCACTTGTACTTTACCACTCTGATGCTGTTGCAGTTGGAGACCACACTAGATTCTAGGCCTTGTAGCTGAAGAACCCAACCGCAGGGTCACATGCACTTTGCAAAGGAGTTTCATTGTAGTCTCACTTGACGCTTTATTGTGCACCTGGAATTGGGATGTTTGTTGCCTGGAAACTTTTCCCCGAATTGCACTGTTTTTTTTAAGTACACTGACAGTGGACCACAGTTGTGGAATATTATTTTAACCTAGGCAAAGATGTGTTCCATTTGTTTATGTTGTGGACTATTACTTTAACTACGTGTGTTACATTTGTTTCTGCTGCCTTAGTTAAGGATATAAAGATGTGTTCCATTTGTTTATGTTATATTTGTTTAACTATGTAAAGATGTGTTGCTGTTTCACCTTGCCTGCCTAAGGCACCTGATTGGTTTAATAAAAAGCTGACCAGTCAAAAGCTAGTAGGAGAGGGATAGGCAGGAATGGTGAGCAGAGAGCACAAATAGAGAAGGCAAGACAAAGAGAAGGAGAAAGGGACATGCCTGGCGTCGGAAACCAGACGTGAAGATGGAAAGGAAGGAAGGAAGGAAGGAAGGAAGGAAGGAAGGAAGGAAGGAAGGAAGGAAGGGTGGGAAGGAGGGAGGGAGGGAGGGAGGGAGGGAAGGAAGGAAGGAAGGAAGGAAGGAAGGAAGGAAGGAAGGAAGGAAGAAAGGAAGGAAGGAAGGAAGGAAGGGTGGGAAGGAGGGAAAGCAGGCAGGCAGGCAGGCAAAAAGCCCTGAGGCAAAACACAAAGAAAAACAGATTAAAAATAAAAGCTAAGATAAGGCTGAGCACTCATAACTAATAAGAAGTCTCCATGTCGTGATTTGGGAACTGGTTGGTGGCCTAAAAGAAAGCCTGCTACAGACTGCCTGGGCTCAGACTCCCCAGTGCCTTGATCCAGGTTGAAGTCCATCTGAACTGAGTTTTCATTCTTACCTTTTCGCCCTTCACCTCCCTGCCTGCTGTGACACCTGCAGGGTCCCCTTCAGAGGTGTGTGTGTGTGTGTGTGTGTAACAACAATTTAACAATTAAAGGAGAAGAGACAATGAATTTGAGAGTGGGCAAGGTGAGGTGGATGGGAGGAGTTGGAGGAAGGAAAGGGAGTGGTGAAAATGATGTAACTATAATTTCAAAAAATAAAAATTATTATAAGTCAAAAGCAATAATAAAACACACAATAAGTAAAATCTTGGTAACAACAACAAAAGGACTGGGGTTCCCTGGAGTCTGGGGTGAGGTGATGCTATACCCCACGCTCTGATCACTTCCCATTCCCCAGGAGCCCAGATTGCTGGGTGAGGGGGATGAGGCTTAAAACTCCAGAGCTTCAGAACCCAAGCCAACAGCCACCCACCACACTAAAATTCAGTTCAATTAGCTACATATACAAAGGTGCACAACCATTCATGGGCAAGTTCTCTTCCTGTTGATAGACTGGGCATCTCCACAGGTAGGGATTAGACAGAGATAGACTTGCTGTGTGTGAAAGCACCCAGCAATGGATTATTGCTACAGTGTTAGAAACACCTGGCTGATCTGTACTCGGGTCCCTGTGTTGGCCCAGCAACAACTTCACCCATTGCCCCACTTCCCAGCCCCTTGTTTTTATGGTTCTAGTGGGGATCGGTGTTTGTTTTTGAAACTGGGTCTCATGTAGGCCAGGCTAGCCTTTAACCACTGGCCTCGCTCCCAAGTCTGGGATTGCAGGTACATAAGCCCATACTCAGACCAGGCATGTCACTCCTAAAATCTCAGGAGCCTAATAATCCAAAGGAAAACAGATGAAAGTCGCAGAGAGCCGAGAGATGAAGAATTGAAAGTGGGCTTTCAATCCTCTGGTAGAGCAGAATGCAAATACAGTGTGATGCCTCTCTCCTATCAGAAGGGCATCATCCCATTTGGTAACAGTAGTAGGGCTGTGGTGAACCGCACACAGTGCTGAGCTGGGAGCACCCTTATGGGGCCAGCGTCCTTATCACAATGGCAGGTCAAGTGCTCTTCCTGTCTGACTGAGCATCTCCACAGGTAGGGATTAGCCATAGATAGATGGGCATCTCCACAGGTAGGGATTAGTCATAGATAGACTTCCTGTGTGTGAATGCACCCAGCAATGAATTACTGCCACAGTGTCAGAAATACATGGATGACATTCCAAAGAGGGACATCTTATTTAAATATGACTCATGTGCACATAGAATGCTATAGCACCATTAAAACAGGGCAGTGAGCTGGTGAGATGGCTCAGCAGGAAGGGCACTTGCCTCAAAAACCTGGTGACCTGAGTTCAATCCCCAGAACCCACACTAACGTAGAACGCTAGCTCTACCTCCACAAAGTTGTCCTCTGACCTCATAGCCTATGGCACATGCCCCCCAATAATAATAGATACGTAAATATTTATAAAAATAAAATGGGGGAGGGGCAGAGAGATGGTTCAGTGGTAAAAAGCGCTTGCTGTTTTTCCAGAAGACCCGGGTTTGGTTCCCAGCACCCACAAAGTGGCTCACGACTGCCTGCAGCACCAGGATCTGACGCCCTCTTCTGGACTCCGACTGCATCCCAATTCGGGTACACGTGCACACAGAAAGACAAATAAAAAGAAATCTTTTAAAAAAATGTATAAGTTCGAGACCAGCCTGGTCTACAAGAGCTAGTTCCAGGATAGGCTCCAAAACCACAGAGAAACCCTGACTCGAAAAAAAAAAAAAAAAAAGTATAAGGTGGTACAAGGCCAGCCTGGTCTACAAATCTACAAATCACTTTGTAGACAGACAAGACTGTTACACAGAGAAACCCTGTCTCAAAAAACAAACAAAAGAAGCAAACAATATGGTGAATATATATATTATATGGCAAAGAGGGGTATGGGACCTAGCTCCTGGCCATCTGATGGCTGCTGGTGGCAGCAGGAGTCATTACCAGTGGATAAGTTCACACCCATCCCTCAAAGGCATCCCAGGTTAAATTCAGTGAATCACAGCACAAAAACCTCTGGGCATGATGGCACTTGCCTTTAATCCCAGCACTCTTGAGAGGCAGAGGCCAGGGCAGGCAGATCGAGGCCAGCCTGGTTTACATAGAGAGTTCTAGGACAGCCAGGGCTACATGGTGAGGCCCTGTCTCAGCCAAACATACAGACAAGCAGACATGATAGCGGTGGGAGGTCTCGGCGAGAGGACTGGGAGAAGAGGGTGGGAGGGTTAGTGTGAGCAGAACACATTATAATCCTGTTGAAAACTGTCAAGGCCAGGCATGGTGGTGCACCCCTTTTGCCCCAGCTCTTGGGAGGCAGAGGCCCACCGGAGTTGCCCACTGAGACCCTGTCTCAAAATGTCAAAAATGACTAAGTCAAATAAAAATGTTGTTGTCTACACCACCTGAAAAGGTGAGGTGGGATGGCACCCGAGGAGCTGCACTCAAGGTTGACCTTTCACCTCTGCATGTGTGTACATATATGTACTTACTCATCCTTACCTCAGTAGACACCCACCCACCCTTTCCCCATCCCCACCATTATGACAGTCGTCTGGTCCCAAAGGCTCACAATGCCAAGACTGAGACACCCTGAGAAAAATCTCAAGTCTCATTCTAACAGGGATTCCCAGAGCTGTTTGGCCTGTTCTGTGGCCTGGTGGCTGTCCCTTCTCCACCCCACACCTCCAGATAGACTGTGCTGAGCACCCCCACAGGCATCCCAAAGCCTCCTCAAGGCTTACAGACCCTTCTTGGTAAACCGTAGGTTTCCAGGCCCTCAGCTCACCAGAGAAGCTCCTTGACTGTGCTTACATGTCCCCCAGAAGCTCCAGCCTCACTGCCTCCCCAAACAGGTCGCTAAGCAACAAGATGCCATCAACACCTGTGAGTCCTGACCCTGTACCATCAGGGTTCTTCACTGATTGCTGAAGCCCCCAAGGTCTCAAACATCCCTACCCCATACCCAGCTTTTGATAATGGCATCTTGTTTTCTCTGGGAAACCCAGGCTGGATTGATTAGCAAATAGAACCATTAGTTAACCACAGACCTTGATTTAGAAATAAATTCACAATGAAAGAGAAAGTCCTCACTAAATATCGTCTCTAATTAAAGGTCCGAATGGAAAACATTCATGAGCAAAAGACCCCAGCAAAGTTCAGTAGCCCGAGACTCTGCTCTGCGGCAACTCACTGAGGGTGGGTCCTGCGGAAAGGCTTCCGCTATCACAGCATCAGAGACTTGACCAGGGCCTGCCCCGCTCTGGGATCCACTAAATGAATCCTCAGATGACGGAAGAATGAGGGTGCGTTTTCTGCTGACAGCTGGGTACAGATGGCTGGAAGTTACCTGTAGCGCCATTAATAAAAACTCAGGCAGGTATTGGGCTTCAACCCGAAGTTCAGAAAAGCAAAACAGCAGCTGTTTTTATTACTTGTTTATTATTTATTATTTGTGCTACAATTACCTCTTCCCGGAAGTCTGTGGATACCTCAGGCCCGGGAAGGGGACTACTTAGAAGGAGGAAAATTATCTGTTACTTGTGGCTGGGGACTTGACTGAGTGTTCCCAGGTTCTTAGCTTGGGAATTAAAGTAAAGGCTCATACAGGTTAATAAAAGTAGCAAGGAAACAGCTTTGGTGGTGCACGCCTTTGATCCCAGCACTCAGGAGGCAGAGGCAGGTGGATTTCTGTAAGTTTGAGGCCAGCCTGGTCTACAGAACAAGTTCCAGGATAGCCAGGGTTACACAGAAAAACCTTGTCTCAAAAAACAAAGCATAACAAACCAACAACAACAACAAAAAGATAGCAAGAAGCTTGATTCAAAGAAAATCGCTAGTAAAAATCAGAAACACAATGCTGAGATTGATGTCTGGGACTGGAAGGGTGTCTCAATGGTGAAAAACACATACAACTCTTGCAGGAGATACAAGCTCAGTTCCCAGTACCTACATCATGGCAGCTCATTACAGCTCATATCTCCAATCCCAAAGGATGCAATGCCCTCCTCTAGCCCCTCTCAGGGACCTGCATTCATGTGCAGAAACTCCCACATAGACACACACACATACGCACATAAGTAAAAATAAAAATAAATGTTTTTAAGATTATTCCTTTTCTTATGCCATGAGTGTATTTTATGCATGTATGTATGTCACTGAGTGCCTGGTGCCCATGGAGGCCAGAGAAGCCTGTCAGATTCTCTGGAACTAGCATTATAGATGTTTGTGAGCTGCTGTGTGGGTGCTGGGAACTGAACCTGGGTCCTCTAAAAGAGTAGCAAGTACTCTTAACTGCTAAGACCTCTTTCCAACGCCCCCCACCAATAGTTTTTTAAAAGACTGACAGCAGGTCACAAAAGTGAGGATACTCAGGTTTGATTATTGTTTGGGGTTCTAAAGAGGACCTTTGTAGTTAGGGTGGGGCTCTGTTTTGATTGACAGATTAAGTTAAGTAACCATTTCTCTACTGTGCATTATCCTTCCCATAATGCATCTGATTTTATTATTTTTTATTCCTCTTTCTTTTTTTTCTTCCTTCCTTTTGTTTTCTCCTCCTTCTCCTTCTCTTTCTCCTTCTGTATTCTCATACAGATACTCATAGAGATACACCTGCCTCTGCCTCCCAAGTGCTGGAATTGAAATCGTGTCCCACTACCACCTGGCTTGATGATTGTTAAGGAGAGAAGAAACATCCGCTGTTCAGAGAGGAGTGTGCATTTCAGCCTAGAATGCTAGCAGGTTACCTGGTGCATTGTCAGGCGAGGTGCATAGTACCCATAGCTGAGGGTCCTACGGTGCTAGCAGGCTGCCAGGTGCATTGTTAGGAGATGTGGCTGGGGTGTGTATCATGCAGGTGAGGGGCTCAGGCTGCCAAGTGCATTCTTAAAAGAGGAGTTTATATAGCCCAAGCCAAGTGGAGTCCAGGTTGCTGGCTATCTTCTGTCCTTGTCTGCCTCACCCCAGGTCTTGCACTGGCCCAGGCTCAATCCATTCCCTCGTGCGCACTGCCAAGAGAGACAGACTCGAGGGATGTTGTTTGTTTTCTATTAGGTTTTGTTTTATGAGAGTCTCTCTTGTAGCCCAGGCTGAACTAAGTAGCCGAGGACAACCTTGAACTTCTGATCCTCCCATCTCTGCCTCCTTGGTGTTAGGTTTACAGGCATGTATTACCATGTCCAGTTTGGTTTGTTTTTGTCTTTTTGAGACAAAGTCTTACTCTATAGCCCTGTCTGACCTAGACCTCAGTATGTAGCTCATGTAGACCTCAAACTTGCAGCAATCCTCCTGCCTCTCCCCTGCCTCTCCCCTGTGCCAGGATTTGCAAAGGTCACTTTTGTCTTTCTTTTCATTTATTACGTGTACACGTGTTTTCACTACGGTGCTACAGTGCTCACGTGGAGTTCAGAAGACAACCCGAGAGGCTCGGCTCTGTCTTTCCACACGTGGGTGGGACCCAGAGATCAAACTTAGGTCCTCGGGCTTGATGACAAGGGTCTTTACCCACTGGGACAGTTCATTGCCCGCCCTTTTAAGATTTATTCCTAACTATGTGTATGCGTGTGTATCTGTGTGAAGATATGTGTACGTGCATGCAGGTGCATAGAGGCCAAAGAGGACTTTAGACCTCCTGAGGCTGGAGTTACAGGCAGCTGTGGGCCAACAGATATGGGTACCGGGAACCACACTTGCAGGTCCTCTGCAAGAGCAGCAAGTGCCCTGAGCCAGCTCTCTAGCCCCTACTTTTTTGAGACATCTTACTCTGTAGTCCAGGCTGGCTTGGGATTCATGGCAATCCTCCTACCTTAGCCTCCCTGAGTACTTAGATTACAGGCATGAATCAGCATGCCTGACTGCTTCCTTTGATTAGGGGATGGGGATGGAGATATCCTATCACCGCCTGTGGACTGGTCCCCAC
Organism: Chionomys nivalis; assembly: GCF_950005125.1. NCBI lineage: Eukaryota > Metazoa > Chordata > Mammalia > Rodentia > Cricetidae > Chionomys > Chionomys nivalis. Next base: position 34,236,265 of record NC_080092.1, on the reverse strand, counting down.
TCCTGGGCTCCACTTCCTGAAAGCTGAGACCATCCCAGGCATTTAAGGCTGTACTCCTATCACCCGATTAGAATGTCACATGACTGGGAATTGGTAAAGGAAAATGGATTGAGTCGCCGTTTGACTGAGGTGAGGAGAAAAAGTCTCCAGTTTTTCTCCGTTTTTCCTTCAGCGGTGTTACAGTTTTATGGAAAAGATTTTTTTAAAAAAAGGCCAGGAACTAACTAGCCGACAGTAACCGAACTGTGAAATTCCGCCCTGCAAGGCAAGTCCTTCACTAGCTGGCACCGGCCTTTCTCTTCCACCAGTCTGGGACTCCTGGAGAAATTTCAATTCTCTGGGGCCCATTGCTTCAACATTCTGACAGCCAGAGGGAGGAAATGACACATTTCTCTCTTCCTCTCCCTCTCTCTCCCCATCTCTCTCTATCTCCTCTTCCCTCTCTCCCTCTCCCTCCCCCTCCTCTCTCAATAGGGTTTCCTGGAGCCCAGGCTGGTCTTAAACTCACAGTTATAGCCAAAGATAATTTTGAACTCTCAGCCCTCCTGCCTCGACTTTCCAAATACCAGGTGTGCCCCACACCCGGCCACAAGTGTCTCTTTTCAGAATATCTCCTCTCAAGCCAGTGAGACGGCTCAGTGGGCAAAAGCACCTGCCACCAAGCCTGACGACCTGAGTTCAATCCCCAGATCCCGCATAATGGAAGGAGAGAATCGACATCCAAAAGTTGTGCTGTGACCTACACACACACACACACACACATACACCACTGAATGAATGAATGAATGAATGAATGAATGAATGAATGAATGAAATAATGAAAATCTTTTAGGGGCTGGAGAGATGGCTCATGGGTTAAGAGCATTAGCTGCCCTTGTAGAGACCCTGGGTTCAATTCCCAGCACCCTACAACATCGGGCAGCTCACAACCACCTATAACTCCAGGTCCAGGGGTTCCGACACCTTCTTGCCTTCAAGGGCACTACATGAAAGTGGTGCAGAGATGCACATGTAGGCGCACACACAAGCACATACACGTGCACACACACCAGGACTTCAGAGCTGGTCTCTGCCATAAGACCACAAGCACGCACTGCCATCGGCAGCGGCAGCGGGGCTGGCAGGGCTGGCAGCAAGGCTCGATGCCATCACCCGCAGCAGTCAGCCGGGACTTCTCTTGACCATCTACAGACCTGACTCAGGTAAAGCCAGCCATGGTTGACTTCAACACAGAAAAGAATTTCAGAAAGAGCCAGAATGAGGATGGAAATTGATTAAAATAAAGAGGGATTGGGGAGGGGGAGAAGACACCGCAAGTGCCATGTGCACTTCTCCTGGGGGAGTCACAGTGAAGTATCTTGGCATTAGTCACCTGTGCCATTTGGGTGGGTTTTCATGTTACATCTTGAACAATTGCTAAGAAACTTTTTTTTTTCTCTCAGTTCTCTCAGTTTCTGATAAGTGAGAGTACAGGTGGCTATGGAGATGCCTGGATGGGATTAAAATCTGATAAAAATAAAAGCAGGAGCTGCTAGGGCTTCACACAAGGGTTCTGTCACATCTTACTGTAAACGGTATTTCTGGAGAGAGTCCTGGAGAATGCAGTCTGACACCCGGAAGAGAGAAGGTCCTTGAGCCATGTTGTTGTCTTGGGGCAAAGTATTATTATCATTATTAATATTTTTTGAGACAGGGTTTCTTTGGTGGCCCTGGCTGTCCTGGAACTTGCTCTGTAGACCAGGCTGGCCTCAAACTCACAGAGATCCACTTGCCTCTGCATCCTGAGTGCTGGGATTAAAGGTGTGTGCTGCCACCACCACCTGGCAAAAACATTTTTTTTAAAGAGCCGAGGTCAAACTGTGTAGGCTTGACTGGCCTGGAGCTCAGAGTGATCCACCTGCCTCTGCTGGGATTCTTAGCTAACAGGGGCCTTCAACCAGACACCAAGGGACAGAGCTCCTTTCTTTCCCATGGTCTCATAATTTTCCTCGTCTTTCGAGCTTGCACACCACAATCAAGCCAGCTGAGACGCTTTTTAAATTATTAATTATTTTTTGACAATTTCACAAATGCACATCATGAACTTTGATCATACACCTTTCCCCATTTCTCCTGTTTGTTCACCTAGTCTTTGCACGGGGGCCCTCAGGGCACACTAAGGGTGCCAAGCCCAGGAGTGCCAGAGCAGGTCTCCAGGAGAGGGAAGAAGTGACCAGGGCCCTCTCTCCTAGGGACTGAGCTATGTTGGGCACCTTCTGGGACTGTGAGAGGACAGAAGGTGACCCCAGCCAGAGTTGCACCTTGCTCTCCCAAGTCCTTTAGGGACCCTCTCTCCACCCATCGTTTGCATTTGATTTGCTTGTGGCACAAAAGCTGGAAAATCCCCCCTGGAGCTTGCACAGCACCCAGTGGCAGACAGGGTGCCTTGCCCTTTCTCTAGAACCAGGCTCTGTGCAGCCTGGGACCCAGCCTCCTGCCTAGAGGTGGCGGCTGCGGTGAGGGTGACAGCAATCGACTCGGAGGCAGAGCAAAACAAGAGACTTTCACGTGTGACTCACACCGGAGGACCAGAGCAAAATTACAGTGTGAAAACCAGAGCTGGCTGAGTCGGAGAGGGGGGGAAGAAAGTGAGGGGAACCCCCTCCAACTCAAGCTACTTCACTCCACTAAAACACCCTGGCCAGGGCCCATCACTCTAGAACCTTCCAAGACAGCGCCTACCTCCTGTCTTCTGTGATGGGCAGGCACTGTGTGGCCCTGCCACCCCAGACCTGTCCCTTTGAGTCTCAGAAGGCACCACCCAAGCAAAGAGCCAGGAACTTCATGCCAAGGGCAGGGCCCGAGAGGACAAACTGCTGACTTCAGGCCCCGGGGACTGTGCCACGCTCCTGTTTTTCTCAGCCTGGCTTCCTCCTCCTAATCCATCCCATGAGCCATGCCATATGCTTCCAATAAAGTTCTAGCTTGCCCAGGACCACCAGAGCTGGCTTCTCCAGCCTGCAAGCAATAATTCCTGAAGAAAGCATGCACCCCAGGGTGGCAGACTGCACCCAAAGCCCTGGCAAAGACTGTTGTCAATTCCTGGCACACCCTTGAGTTTCCTGCCATCTCCTCAGCTCTACCCCCAACAGCAAGAGTCTGGCTTCCAAGACTACTTTTCCCAGTCCTCACTGCAACCCTGAGTACTTCCTCCCTCTGAGCCCCTTAGCTCCCTCACCTGGAAAATGAAGCTGTTAATTATGCACCCAAGATTGAGGTGAGGCATAAATGAGCTGAGAAGAAATCTACCGTGCAGGGGCGGGCTCAGCACACCTTGGTTTGCCTAGCTGCCGCGTTTCTTTTCGGTTACGCACTTGTTCTGCTAACTCTGCCGTCTGTTTGCCGGGTTCGGTGGCTATTACTGTGTTACTGGAAGCAAGAGTGACGTGGTGCATCACGCTTCGCTCTGGGAGGTAGTGAAGCCCCTCCAGAGTGGGAAACTGAGGCCCAGCGATGGGCTCCCAAACCAGACTCCCTGGGTTCCAAATTCCATCTCCAAAATTTAGAAGCTGTGTAACCACAGATGTAATAATCTGTGTCCCCCAAGTCTGCTGACATGAAAGTGACTGGTACCTCCTGCCTTAAGCATGGGAAATTCTTTTTGTTTGTTTGTTTTGTTTTTTTGGTTTTTCGAGACAGGGTTTCTCTGTAACTTTGGAGCCTGTCCTGGAACTCACTCTTGTAGACCAGGCTGGCCTCGAACTCACAAAAATCCACCTGCCTCTGCCTCCCGAGTGCTGGGATTAAAGGCGTGCGCCACCACCGTCTGGCTAAGAATAGGAAATTCTTGATTTTGAAGAATGTGGTCATAGATCTATGATTATGCAAGAACAAAAATTATTACATCATTTGTGTGTGTGTGTGTGTATGTGGCACACGCACACGTGTGTGGAACCAAAGGACAACCGACAGAAGTCGGTTCTCTCCCCCCACCAGGAACCGAAGGACAGAAGTCAGTTCTCTCCTCCACCAGGGACCAAAGGACAGAAGTCGGTTCTCTCCCCCCACCAGGAACCGAAGGACAGAAGTCAGTTCTCTCCTCCACCAGGGACCAACTGACAGAAGTCAGTTCTCTCCTCCACCAGGGACCAACTGACAGAAGTCGGTTCTCTCCCCGCACCAGGGACTAAAGCCAAGACAAGTTTGGCACCCTTATCAGTTGAGTCATCTCGATGGCTCAAGAAAATATCTATATTCTTAAACCAGGCAACATGGCTGGGATAGCAACACTCAAGAGGTGGAGGTAGGAAGGTCAGAAGTTCAAGGTCATCCTCAGTCACACTGCTAGTTCAAAGCCAGCATGGTTTAGACAAGTCCCTGTTTCAAAAAAGTAAAAACAAAATAAAATATTTAGGGATTAATATTTCATGGATTAAGTAAGAAATTACCTAGCCAGAGGTAGTGGCACCCACCTGGCAATCCCAGCACTTGGGTAGCGTAGGCAGAAAGATCAGGAAGTCAAGGCTATCCTTAGGTACACTGTGAATTTGAGGCCAGCCTCGGCTACGTGAGACCCTATCTCTAAACACCAGAATCAGAGTCCCTACCTGAGAGCTGCACAGAGATTTCCCTGGATGTCACAGGTTGTCCGTGTTCAGTAAATCGGAGTAAGCTGTTACTGCCAAGGGTGGCGCTATTACCTCACCAGCCCGAGAAGTTGAGCCAAAGCTACTCTCAGAGACACCTGGTACCACCCCTCCCTGGGGTCCTTGCCAGCTTGTGTCATCAACACTGAAGTCAATGAGGTTAGTGCAGGAAACATGGGGACAGTTGAGAAGCTACCAAAGCCTCTGTTGGACCCTGCGAACACACTGCCACAGCCCCTGATGGCGTGGGTGAGACAGAGTTCCTCAGAGTGCAGAGGTAATCACTATTGGGAAGGGAAGGGGAATGGGTTCTCTTTTGAGGGATGCAGCATACAAAGAGCAGAATTTGCTCCTGACTACTCCAGGCCAGAGTTAGGCCTCTTCCAGAGACAACCGCCAGGGGGCGCCTGCGCACAGCCTCGCTGCTCTCAGCTGACCACTGAATCACAGTCTCGAGACAAGGGGCTGTTGAATGGACCCCTGGTAAGGCTAGGCCAGGGCAGTGAATGAGTGGATTGTTTGGTAACTCAAGGGCCTCAGCCCCACTCTACCCACAGTTGAAGATCTGATTGAGTTCCACCGACATTTAATTTTTTTTTTTTTTTTTATGTATGTGTGTGTGCCACCCGTGTTCAGGCACCTGTGGAGGACAGCAGTGGACATCAGGTCCCTGGAGCAGGAGTTACAGGTGGTTGTGAGCCACCCTCTGTGGGATGTGGACTCTCGATCTCTGAGGAACAGGAGGTGTTCTTAACTGCTGAGCCTTCTCTCCAGCCTCACCAGTGATTTTTTTGAGTGTCTTGTATCCGGGATGGGTCTCAGACTCCCTAGGTAGCAGGGATGACTTTGAAGCTCTGATCCTCCTCCCTCCATCAGTGCCGGGATTACAAGTGTGCATCAACCTTCCAGTCTGTGCGTTAAGAAAAAAGCATTTGTGTCACCCGGAGAGATGGCTCAGCAGCAAAGAGCCTAGCTGCCCTTTCAGAGGGTCCGGGTTCGATTCCCAGCAACCACAGAGTGGCTCACAAGTGTCTGTATTTCCAATTCCAGCAGACCCAATGACCTGGCCTCTGCCGGCTTCGGCTTGCGTGTGGTACACAGATACACATGTAAGCACGCGCACACATAATTTAATAAATATTTTTAAAATCATGCTTGACGTTCAGGGGACAAGTTGCAAGAGCCAGGTTTTTTTTTGTTTTGTTTTGGGTTTTTTTTGTTTTTTGTTTTTTCAAGATAGGGTTTCTCTGTGGCTTTGGAGCCTGCCCTGGTACTAGTAGACCTGGCTGGTCTAGAACTCACAGCGATCCAGCCTGCCTCTGCCTCCTGAGTGCTGGGATTAAAGGCGTGTGCCACCACCACCACCCGGCAAGAGTCAGTTCTTTACCATGTTGAGTTCAGAATAGAGCTCAGTTTGTCAGGCTTGGTGGCAAGTGCCTGCCTTTACCCTCTGAATCATCACTCCGGTTCATGCATTTTTAAACAATAATGACCTTAAATAGTTTAGGTTTTTGTTTCAAAAGCAATGATACTTTTTACATGAAACAATACTCGGGACTTGTTTGTTTTCTTTTCAAGACTTTCTTAGAGCTAGGGCATAGTAGCTCATATCTGCAATCCTGGCATTTCGGGGAGGCTGAGGCAGAAGTATGGTCACAAGTTTAAGGTCAACCTGGATGACCCGGTGAGTTCCAGGTCAGTCGGGGCTAGAGCAAGAACCTGTCTTACAATGGTACCTACACTCATGGGCGATGAGGCAGGAGACCTTTCACTGACTGCCTCAGTTTCCCCTCATGTCCACAGGACCTGCTGTCGTTTCCAAGCCTCTCTTGAGTTCTGCAGGCTTTCTTCAGTGTTCAGGGACAGAGGTTAGGAGTGTCCTTGGCCGCTGTTCCACACCATCCCTCACTCCCTGCCCCACCTCACTTCCAATGCTGCCCTGCCCTCCAGACTCTCCCTGATCACACTGGTCCTGGATGTTCGCAAGCCCCCCCCCCATGAGATCTGCCTGGCATCTCTCACACCACCCTCTAGCATCCAGTGCCACCCTCTAGCTTCCTGTCCTGTGTATCTGAGCAGCCGCAGTGACAAGCAGGACCTGTTAACCCTTCCACTGAGTTTTCAACCAGCCTGAGTTGGGCCTGGGGCAACTTCGGGACTTTCTGAGGGTGTAAAGGAAAGGTCTTGTGGGGAACACAGAGGCTCTGTGGGTCGGTCTCACGCAAGATTCTCAGCAACTGAAGGGGCTGAGGGCTTTCCCCTGCAGGCCTGCATCTCTTCCGCAAAGCCAACAGGGGAGCAGCCTCTCAACCAGGCAGGAGTCATTTGACACACATGCCACATACTGCTTTGTAAAGGCAAGACTGGGAAAGATGCCTTGAAACTGTCGTGTGCACACACACGCACACACATACACACACACTCCACTCAGGGGCTCCAGCACAGGGCTCAGCAAAGAGCAGGCAGCATTTCTCTGACTCCAAGACAGAGGCAGGAGTTGGGACTAATCTCTAGGGGTTCCTTACTCCTGGTTCCGCCTTCCCAAAGTCTAACTGTCAAGGTCAGGACGGAGAGCTTCCCACATGCAACCTAGGCCCTGGCTTTTCTGAATCCAAACTAACAGTCAAGACCCAACTCTAGCCTGAGGGTCTGTGGAGTTCTGAAGGGGCAGTTTCAGCCACAGAACCAGTACCACAATGAATCAGGAGTTACAGAGGGGCCCATCTCTCATTTCTTCTCTGCCATGCATCCAAAGAGCAAAGAACTGCCTGTAGTCAACAGACTTCGGTATGAGACACTTCCGCGGTAGTGGGAGCAGCCTGAGGTGGGCAGAAAGTTGGAGGGAGGAGAGTGAGTGGGTCACTCTCTGGATAGCTTAAAGCAGGAAGAAAGAGTCCTCAGGGGCTGGGGCTGGGGCTGGGGCTCAGCTGGTAGAGCACTTGCCTGGCCTGCACGGAACCCTGGGTTTGCTCTCCAGGGCCACATAAACCAAATAATATCACCCCAGTGCTTGGGGAACAGAAGCAGGAGGATCTGAAGTTCAAGGCCATCCTTAGCTAAATAAGTGAGTTCCTAGCTAGCCTGGGCTACACGAGACCCTCACTCAAAACAATAACCCCCTGGCTCACAAAAGCATCTTCTTCAGAGCCTGTCCTCAGAGCTGGGGATATTGTGGGGTTCCCTCAGCTCAGCTGGGATCAAGGATAGGAAGACAGGGGTACAAATGGGGGTTACTTTTAAACCAGCCCCTACTACCTCTGCTCCATAAGAACAAATAAGAGTCAGGGAGAGGACAGAGACTCCACAGCCATAAAAAGACAAGCTTGACCCTGAGGGAAATCCCTCTGTCGCTAATAACAGAGCAGGGAACTAAAGCTCAGCGCAGTGACGCTGAGGAAAACCGCAGAGTCAGCAGAGGCCACCAGTGACCCCAGGTAAAGGAGGCACTTCACCGTGAGAGCTGGTGGCGTTCTGAGGACCCAGCCACCACCCTGTTCCACTTGGTTGGCCACTTTCGGGGACAATGGCTTGGACCTGTCCAACCTACATCCCTTGTGAGAACTGGGAAGGACCCGTCCAGTCCTCGTATCTAGGAGAAGCATGTCTGGTGACTAAGTAGCCATGGGACCCCCGAGACACAGTGTCCCATTAGAAAAGCTAAGGGCTGTGGCTCTGGCACTCGGGACTGATCTACGATTCTCCTCAGAACATCTGGAGAAAGAGCTGCGTGTTGAAGGAGAGTCAGGGGCCTTGACTTGGGGGTTCGTGTTGCCTCCTAGCATTCCCACATCAGAAAAGGGAGGGGAGGGCTTTGGGTTGCAAAGCTAGAATCAACTTGGAGGCCGAAGACCAGGGTTGAGCTATGTGACCTTGGGTGACTCACTTCCTTTTCCTGAGCAACAGTTTCCTCGCCTGTGAAATGGACTGAGAGCGTGTGGGGTTGCAGTGAGCAGGAGATAACAGCCAGGAAGGCACTGGTGAACGGAGAAGGGCTGGGCGTGTGTCTGGTGTCATCCATTCCCTGCCAGTGAAGGCGTTCAGAATGAGAGGAGCAGCCCCAGCTTGGTGCTAAGTAGGGGACCAGGGTTTCCAGCTCTCGGGCCCTGTCCCCCCAGATGGTTTATAGATGCCCAGTTCCCTCTGCAGGATCACCTACCTCCAAGGGACATACAACCAACCTCTGCTCTGACCTGGGACTGCCCAGCCCAGAAACTCCCTACTTCCTGGTCCTCATGGGGGGGGGGGGGAGTGTAGTTCAGAAGAACTACAATTTATAATCCAGTCTTCAATCAGCAAGCTCTCCAGACCAAGGAGCTGGCTGGTATATTGTCACCCATTTTTGGGGACACCGCCACTCCTTTGAGAAGCTGCCAACCTCAGAGCAGAGCCAACTAAGGTTTTAGGCCTCAGTGCTTTCTCTCACTGCCTGACCTTGAGCAAGGCATGTGATTGTGATCTTCCTGGATTCAATTTCTCTAATAATGGTCCTCCCACCTTTCGGCTGCTGTGGAGACTGAACAGGATAATTGGTGGAAGGCCCCTTGTATAAGCCTGGGTAGGAACTAAGCTGTCCAATTATTTTTTTAATCTCTTTAACTAATATGGAACTATGTTAAAAAAAAAAAGCAATAACTTTTAAAATTTTTTTGGCAGGCTGGGCAGTGGTGGTGCACCCTGTAATCCCAGCACTCAGGAGGCAGAGGCAAATGGATCTCTGAGTTGGAGGACAGTCTGTTCTACAGAGTGAGTTCCAGGATGGCCAGGTCTACACAGAGAAACTGAAAAACGAATAAGCAAACAAAAAATAAACAAAAAGCCGGGCGGTGGTGGCGCACGCCTTTAATCCCAGCACTCGGGAGGCAGAGGCAGGCGGATCTCTGTGAGTTCGAGACCAGCCTGGTCTACAAGAGCTAGTTCCAGGACAGGCTCCAAAACCACAGAGAAACCCTGTCTCGAAAAACAAAACAAAACAAAACAAAAAAAAAAAAATTATTTACTTATTCATCTTTTATTACTTTTTTTTTAGAGTGCCTATGTAAAGACTCACATGGGAGGGTCATTTCTCTTCGTCAACCATGTGGGTCCTGAGGATCAAATTCAAGTTGTTAAGCTTAATGGCAGGCACCTCTACCTGCTAAACCAACCCATTAGCTCTTTGTTATTGTTGTTTTTCTCTGTCCTTGCTGTTGTTGTTTTGGGGGTAGCACTCACACCACAAGAACAGATTTATGCTCCAAAGCTACAGAGAAACCCTGTCTCGAAAAACCAAAAAAAAAAAAAAAAAAAAAAAAAAAAGAACAGAACAGATTTATGACATTGTTTCTCTCCTTCCTTTCTGTGGGCTCTGGGAATCGAACCCAGATCAACAGGTTTGCATAGCAAGCGCCTTACTCAGGAGCCATCTCGCCGGCTGTGATAACTCCTCTAATCCCCACAAGAACCCTTGTAAGAGACAGGAAGTGTGATCACAACATCCACAAGTCCAGCGTGCCTTTCCCAAGTTGATGGCAAAGCCAAAGTTGAGACCCTGGTTCTCTTCTTCCATTTCTCATCTCTCTCCTTCCCATCGCTGGCTTTAGAACAAACCAAAGTCAATCAAGAGAGACTTTACCCCACAGTCTTTGCTCTTTCTGACTTTAGTAGGGTAGAAGGGTACTGGGGCACCAAGCTTGAAGACTCCAACTCCATAATGGACCAAATTGTCTCTCTCCCAAAGATGCCATTGTCGGTTAAACATCATTGAGATGGATCTATTGTAGGATGCCCCCCCCCCCAGCAGCCCCTGTCCCCATTTGGAGCCAGTTACTCTACATCTGGTCAGATGCCTGTCCAGGCTCATGGAACCAACACAGAGCAGAGCCACCTGGAAAATGGAGGAGACTTCCCTCATCCTTGGGAGGACTTGTGGTGTCAAGAGACCTTGGCAGTTTGTGTGCCTGTAAAGACCTGCTTCTGTTCCCACGTCTCTGCGAACGGAGAACTCAGCTAAGCCGGGCTGCCATGGTCCACCAGCTCTGACTGGTTGGTATGCTTCCTCAGGCCCAGATGAAATCTCTCGAGTAATTTCCTCCCATTAGGCCCGTCTGTACCCTCAGGGCCAGCGCTCCTCCAGCCTGCAGACATCAGGAGACTGGACTCTTAGCTGGAGGAGGCTTCCAGCAGGCAGAATGTTCTGGATGCTTCTGCTGGCAGCAGAAAGCAGGTTTCCTACCTTTTCACCCCGGTCCCCACTCTCCACCCACGGATCATGGCACTGCAGCAACTCGCCCAGTCGGTGCCTGGTAAGCACCACTAGGGGCTCACCCCAGCTTAGCTCAGCTGGCTGGGAGCTGCTAATGACCACTGTCTATGGAAGCACCTGCCCTGAACCAGGTACTCCGAACATGTCTCCAGTATGAACTCACCCCATTTCTCAACTCCGACAGACATTCCTTATCCTTACATAAGAAGGTTCCAGAAGGCCTTGCCCACAATGCACACAAGTCAGAGTTCTGACGGAACTAGTTTTGAGCAGCTCGTTTTGAGGTTTGCTTGGTTTTTGTTTTTGTTGTTTTGGTTTTGTTTTGTTTTGTTTGAGACAGGGTTTCTCTGTGAAACATTCCTGGCTGTCCTGGAACTCAGGCTGGCCTCAAACTCACAGAGATCTGCCTGCCTCAGCCTCCAAGTGCTGGGATTAGAGGCATGTGCACCATAAATACATATGGTGTGCGTACATGTGAGTGCCTGGGGAGGCCAGAAGAGATCACTGAGCCTCCATGGAGCTGGAGTTACAGGCAGTTGTAATCTAACCGATCTGGATGCTGGGAATAAAACTCAGGGCACCCCTGCAAGAGCAGCAAGTGCTCTTAACTACTGAGACATGGCTCCAACTTTTTTTCCCTTTTGGGATAGGGTTCCATATAGCTCCAGGCTGACCTCAAACTATGTGGTCAAGGATGTCCTTGAACTCCTGATCTTCCTGTCTCCACCTCCCAAATAATAAGGTGATAGACATAGACGTGTGTAGTGATGAGGTGAGCAGGCCTGCTTTTAGTCCTGCCCGGTTCCCACACAGCTAGCTTAGCCCCGGAAATAACAACACACAAATTGTATTCTTTTAAACACTGCTTGGCCCATTAGCTCTAGCCTCTTATTGGCTAACTCTCACATCTTGATTAACCCATTTCTAATAATCTATGTAGCACCACAAGGTGGTGTCTTACCAGGAAAGATTCAGCATGTCTGACCTTGGTGGCTGACTCCATGGCGTCTGACCTCACTTCCCTTCTTCCCAGCATTCTGTTCTGTCTACTCCACCCACCTATATTCTGATCTATCAGGCCAAGCAGTTTCTTTATTAATTAACCAATGAAATCAACAGATAGACATATGACCTTCCCACATCAGATATGCACCACTGTGCCCAGTTTATTTAATGCTGGGACCAGACCCAGGGTTTTCTACATTCAAAAAACTCACTCCAGCAACCGAGCTACATCTTCAACCCTTATTTATCTTTAGTTTTCCTCTCTCTTTTGAGACAGGGGCTTGCTCTGTAGTCTGTGACTGTCCTGGACTTCCCATATATCCCAGGTTGACCTTAAACTCAAGACCTCTGGCTTTAGACTCTTCTGCACCTGGAGTCACAGACCTGCGCCAATATGCCAGGTTGGAATCCAGCTCTTCTTGATCCCCAAGAGGCAAAGTCACAGCAACCGGAGGACAGAAGACTCAGGGATCAAAGCAAGAGCCTGGGATGGCTTGAGTTTCTGCAGCATGGAGGCCAATGAGAGAGCCCTGAAGGGAAAAAGGACCCCTGCAGACCTGCAAAGGTGGAACAGAGATAGACCTCTCAGACACTGTAGTGATACCAACTAACAAACTGAAATGCTACCACAGTATCCCATGGAAACCATGCTGGGCCTTTGTACAACAGCCGCGTCCTCTGGTGGAAAGCATTTATTAGTTGCAACGTTATCTATGGGTCTATTTACACTCAGAAAAGACTCAGATGGAAGGTCCACTGGAGCCAGTGAGATGGCCCAGCCAGTAAAGATGCTTACTCCCTATGCCTGTGATTGAGATTCAACCCTAGAGACCCCAAACATGTGAAGGAAGAGAACCAGCTCCACAGAGTTGTCCTCTGACCTCTGTGTGTCATAGTACAAACACACACCCATACACTACTACTACTAATAATAACAATAACAATGAGCTAAATTCCTAGACCCCACATGGTAGAAGGAAAGAACTGACTTATGCAGTCTGTGCAACGGTCTCCACATGGGAATACTAGCACACTGGTCACACAAAACAAATAAACAATAATAAACAAAATAAGCAAACTAACTTAACAACCACAGAAGCCATTGAGATGACGCAGTGGGTAGAAGTGCTTATCCTGTATGCTTGGTGACCTGAGTTTAAATCCTTGGAACACATGTGAGAAAGACAGATGGTTTGGCACACATCTCTAATCCCAGCACTCCTATGATGAAGCAGGGACAGGAGAACAAGTCAAAAACTACAGCCAGGCAGTGGTGGCGCACGCCTTTAATCCCAGCCCTCAGGAGGCAGAGACAGGCGGATCTCTGTGAGTTTGAAGCAGCCTGGTCTACAGAGTGAGTTCCAGGATAGCCAGGACTGCTGCACAGAGAATCACTGCTTTGAACCAACTCCTGGCCTCCCCCTCCCCCAAAACCAATCAAACTCCCAGGCTAACCATCCTGGTATACAGCACAACACCAGAAATGACAAATTCTGCCTCAAAAACAAAGTGGAAGTAGACAATCAAGTGATGGGGAAATTGTCCTATGGCCTCATGACATGGCTCCCCTCCTGATAAAAAAATACTATAAGAATAGTGATCTAGGGTGGTGGGCTCGCTAGCTTTATGACAACTTGACACAAGCTAGATTTCTCTAAAGGAGGGAGCCTTTGTTGAGAATATGCCTCCATAAGATCTGGCTGTAATTAGTGATTGATGGGAGAGCCATCCAGCCCATTGTGGGTGGGGCCATCCCTGGGCTGGTGATCTTTGCGTTCTATTAACAAATTAGGCTGAGCAATCCATAATGAGCAAGCCCCTGCCTCAGCTCCTGTCTCTAGGATCCAGCCCTGCTTGAGTTCTGTCCCCAATTCCCACAACAATGGAAACAAACCCTTTCCTCCCCAACTAGCTTCGGAAACCCTAGCTGGGACTGGTGGAAATCCAGTAGCGTTGATAGAGTGCTTGCCCAGCCAGCGTGAAGTCCCGGGTTCACCCCCAGCACCACATAAATGGGGGAGTTTAGGTCTGTAACTCCAGTATTCAGAAAGAGTGGGAGCCAAAGGCCATTCTTGGGTACCTAGCCAAAAGACAGAAAAAGAATAAAAACCATAAGCCGGAATGGCAGTTCATGCCTACTGTCCCAGCCTTTGGGAGGCTGGGGTGGGAAGAATTCAAGTTTCTGGCCAGCCTGGGCTTTATTGTAAGTTCCAAGCCAGTATGGGTTAGATAGGAGAGTACCATCCCTACCAGACAGACAGACAGACTGACAAATATCTAATGATTCCTCTTGCTTCGTGAGGCATGCCTACTTCAGGAGGTCTGGGCAGCCCAAACCACTGTCAATATGAGTACATCTCTCTTGAAGTTGCAGGCAGCTCCCACATCCAGGCAGGAGCTTGGCACTCCTTATAATGTTCTTTGACTTTCAGCTGTGGGTTCATAGCTGTGAACCCCTCATTTGGATCCCTGAAACCATGGAAGGGGTACCTGCAGTTTCTGGATAATTTAGGCCCAGAGAACACAAAGGAATTACTTGGATTTGCTCAACAAGTCCCTGGTAGACTGGGGATCCTGGGTGGCCAGCAAATACTCCAGGCTTACCTTGCTGTCTCTGACCCAGCCCATTCCTTCTGGCGAGTAAATTCCAGGCCCATTTATTAGGAATCCAGTACGGGATTTGGCGTGCGGGAAATAGTGCTACAGGCCTGCTGAACCTGTGGAACAGATTTCTTAATCCCCCATTTTAGGCACAGTTCTTTTGGATTTCATCAGGACAAATTACATAGCTAAAAGAGTTTTATTATTTAGGGTTTTTGTTTGTTTGTTTTTTAACAGGGTCTCACTGTACATCCCTGGCTGGCCAGGGACTTGCTATGTAGACTAAGCCTAAGCTGGCCTCGAACTCACAGAGATCTACCCTGTCTACCTCCTGAGTGCTGGGATTAAAGTCATGTACCACCATGCCCAGCCATTATGCAGTTTTTTGTTTGGTTGGTTTTTGCTTTGTTTTGATTTTATTTTTGTTTGTTTGTTTTTCAAGACACGTTTCTCTGTAGCTTTGGGGCCTGTCCTGGAGCTAGTTTTTATAGACCAGGCTGGCCTCAAACTCACAGAGATCCGCCTGCCTCTGCCTCCCGAGTGCTGGGATTAAAGGTGTGCACCACCACCGCGCGGCTTGTAATTTATATATATTTTTTTTTTTTTTTTTTTTTGGTTTTTCGAGGCAGGGTTTCTCTGTAGCTTTGGTGCCTGTCCCGGAACTAGCTCTTGTAGACCAGGCTGGCCTCGAACTCAGAGATCCGCCTGCCTCTGCCTCCCAAGTGCTGGGATTAAAGGCGTGCGCCACCACCGCCCGGCTGTAATTTATATTTTTATAATAGTTCTTGGTATTGTATAAAACCACCACTATCTCCTCTCCTCCCCTTCTATATTGGCCAGGACCCAAGGTCTCACCACAGTCATGCTGGACAAGCGCTCTCTCATTCAGCTGTACCCCCAGCCATCCCACTTGCTTTTTGAGTTTTTTAAAGAGAGGGTCTTGCTAGGTTTCCTATCCTGGACTTGGACTCACTATGTAGCTCACCCTGGTCCTGAACTAGCCATCTTCCTGCCTCAATCTCTCAAGTGCAGGGCTTATAGCATGGTCTAGCAAGCCAGCTTTTTTCCTTATAACTGTATTGTTATTATTATTATGGTTTATTTATTTATTTTGAGACAAGATCTCATGTATTTCTAGCCGATCTCCAACTAGCTATTTAGTCAGAGATGATTCAAAGGACCTAAACATAAAAACCCACACACGACTTAGCACTTATATTATATATGTATGGATGTTTTGCCTGCATGTATGTTTTGCCTGTACCATGCTCATGTTGGTGCCTGCAGAGGCCACGAGAGGGTGTCAGATATCCTGAAATTGGAGTTACAGATAGTTGTGAGCTACTGAGAACCAAACTGGGATCCTCTAAAATAGCAGACTGTGCTTTTTTGTTGTGTTTGTTGGTTTGGTTTTTCGAGACAGGGTTTCTCTGTGTAGCCCTGGCTCTCCTGAAACTCGCTCTGTGGAGCGGGCTGGCCTAGAACTCAGAGATCTGTCTGCCTCTCCCTCTCAAGTGCTAGGATTAAAGGTGTACACAACCACTGCCCAGCACAGTCAATGCTTTTAACGAGCTCTCATATTTTAAAAAATGTGTGTGTGTGTGCACATGCGCATGTGTGTGTGTGTGTGTGTGTGTGTGTGAGTGTAGACCAGAGGACAACCTCAGAGGTCATTCTCAGGAGCCACCAGCCTCCTTAAATACAGGGTATCTCATTGGCCTGGAGCTCACCAATTGAACTAGAATGGCTGACCAGGAATCCTCAGCTTATGTGGTGCTGTAGACTAAACCCAGAGCTTGAGGCCTCTACCAACCCTCTACCAACCGAGTTACATCCCAGCCCTCATCCTTTTTTTTTTTTTTTTTGGTTTTTCGAGACAGGGTTTCTCTGTGGTTTTGGAGCCTGTCCTGGAACTAGCTCTTGTAGACCAGGCTGGTCTCGAACTCACAGAGATCCGCCTGCCTCTGCCTCCCAAGTGCTCATCCTTCTATATGAAAAAAAAAAATGGCTCCCTATCACTTCTTGCTCCATTTCTAGGCAGCCACATCATGCCACTGTATTGTGTAGCTGTTGTGTGTACAACACAATCCCCCTTACACACACACACACACACATATCCTTACATCACATCCCCCCCTTACACAGACACACAACTTCCAGAGAGTTTCTAGGAACAGACCTGAGTCTGCCCCAGGAACTATGTTCAGCTCTGCCTAGAGAGAAGTTCGCCCATGGGGACGATCTTTCCAGGAGCCTGCAACTACGCTGCAGGCGGCTCCTGGCAAGTCTCAACAGGACAGCAAGTGGGCTGGCAGGCAGGAAGAGGGCTGCTCTCTGCTTGCTCCTGAGTCTCTCTCCCTGCTGTAATTTACTCAATCCATCTGGGGATCCTTTGAGCCATTTTCTGGAAATGCCACATTTCAAGGATCCCCCTGTTAGAAAAGGTCAGAGAGTTCATGAGGGCCTTTCATGTTAAAGGAACTTGAAAGGAAAGGAGAGGAAATGTGTATTTTCAGCCTTAGCTATGATTAAGTGGGCTCAGGCCATGAGAACAGTCAGATGATTTACATGGCATTACATGAAGAGCCAATTAGCCTAACAACTTCCGAAAAATATCGAGCTCACGAGCACCCATTTATTAGAGCCTTGGAATGTGCCAGGCTTTGTGCAGAGCTCTTTTACTAGGAGACAGTGATTCACCCAGACACATGCTAGCATGAGGGAGAGACAGGTCCAGATCGACACCGATTCCACCCACGGGGGTGCTGAGGCTCTGAGAAGGCCAGTGATGGGTCCCATGGGGTACAAACTCTGGAACTTCGTTTCTCCAGCTGCCGAGCCTGAAGGGGTCCTTTGACTCCAGCCTCTGAGGCCCAGCAAGCTCACCTGGTTCATTTGCATAAAGATGAAGTCCCTTTTACAGTCACCACCCGTGGCTTGGCCACAGAAAAATTGAATCTCTCCCAGAGTTAGTCCGGTCCTCCAACCCTGTGGGAACTTCCAGGAGAGTCTCCACCAAAGGACTCGGCCGCCGAGATGCATCATTCTGAGAGATCCCCTCATCTCTTTGACATAGGATCCAGAATGGCCATGAGCTTCTGATGCCTCTACTGAGTCCTAGAACCAGAGACATGAGCCACCACCTTCAGTTTATGTGAGATCAAGTCCAGTGCTTCACGCATGCTGGGCAAACTTCCTACCAGCGGAGCCACATCCCTAGCCCTCCAGCCCTTCCATGAAGTAAGAATCCCCTCAAAATCAGGCCCTTCTATTAGCAATAGCAGGTTCCTCAGCATCTTGTTTGCCAATCACAGATCAGATGTTTCTTCCCAGCACTCGGGAGGCAGAGGCAGAGGCAG
This sequence comes from Chionomys nivalis, assembly GCF_950005125.1. Lineage (NCBI taxonomy): Eukaryota > Metazoa > Chordata > Mammalia > Rodentia > Cricetidae > Chionomys > Chionomys nivalis. The sequence continues at coordinate 34,218,434 of NC_080092.1, read as the reverse complement.
GCAGATTTCTGTGCTTTCGAGGCCAACCTGGTCTGCAAAAGATGTTCCAGGACAGCCAGGACTATACAGAGAAACCCTGTCTCGAGGGGAAAAGAAAGTTCCTCTGAGATCCAACCGGGATCTAAGTGTGGTAGGCAGTTAGTTAGGTGTGGGTTCCGGGGTCTGACAGCCGGGAGCTGGAAGCTCAGCTCAGCACCCCTCATTTTGAAGCTGTGACACCTTGGGTGACTCACACAACCTCTCTGAGCTTTAGTTTCCTCCTTAGGAAAGTGGGGATAATTGTTGCTGCGTCACAGGGTCCGGTGATGATTAAATGAGGTGATCTGTGTGAAGCTCCTGCGGATGCTGGTGCAATCACCTAGGATATGAAGTCATCTGTCAGGTGATGATCAGGGAATCAGTGCTGTCTGGGCAAGGGGCTCCTACTGGGAGATACCTGCCTATTTATTTATTTATTTGCTTCAGATAGACTCTCACCGTGTAGCCCAGGCTGGGTTAGCTTTCCACACCCAGATGAATTTCACCACCCCCACCTCACCCATGCTAACTGCTCCAGGTCTCTTGATCCCACTGCGTCTGCACCCCTGCCCACCATCTTGTGTGAGGGCACAGCAGCGGCTCTTCAGCAAGCCTTTCGACTGAGCTCAGTGTGGATGTGGAGGCGGAGACTCAACCCTTCCGCCCCTGCCCTCCCCCTCCTCACACTCCTAGTTTCCCTTCTCGGCCACCCCCTCACTGCTCATCCCAACGGGGTAGGACTGGGAGCCAGGATCCCTCAGGGCAATGGTTCCCAGGCCTGGGGGCTTTCACAGCTCTATAAAGTCATCCAGAGACACTTGAGGGTGAGAGAGTGAGCAAATCAAGAAAAAGTATATTTTCTTTTGCCAAATAAGGGTATATAAAAAATTCCCTTTCACTGCCCGTTGAGGATAGGCTCCTGAGCCAATAAAGATAACGGCCTTGCTCTTTGATAAAAGGGCAACACCAAACTGGAAAAAAAATTACTCTGAGAGGGGCGTGGGAATCACACCTCCTCTTCCCTGACTTTTCTTAGTGGATAGAGAGAAATTCGACCCTTAATGGCCCGTGTCAGTTGGGACATGAGGGTCTGCCAAGTAGCATGGAAGCAACTTTGGCCAGAACTGGAGTCTCCCATAAACACAGGAGAACCCACAGTGCCGTGGCTTAAGATGATCTCAATTTCTGTGCAACTATCTTATAGAGGTGCTCACCCCAAACCAGCCCTCGGAGCTGAAGTCGAAGAAGCCTCGCCCTCTGACCTTTCCTCTCCTGTAGCTTTCCGTTGAAGCCCCTGCCCTGCCCCCAATCTAGAGAGGATGGGGTCTAAGTCAGCAGCAAGCTGGCACCTGCGGGAAGAAGACTCGAGAGGCGCCAAGGGCGGGGTCTGCACCGCATCTCGATTGCCAGGCTGAGCACTAATGGCCAAGCTCTCCAGCTCTGGGGAGGGGGTAAAATGGGCATCCCGGCCGGGATCTGGAGGACCCAGAAGTCCCGCTGGCAGGGCGCTGATAGGATCTGAGCTCTGAGAAGCAAGGCTCTGTCTCTTTGATCCTTGGCCAGGCAGGCTGGGCCTGGACCGGGAGGGGCGGTGCGGCTGTCTTCCGGCCGCCTTTGCGCCGCTGCCAGGGGTCCTGTGGGGCCCGGAGCCGGAGAGGCGGTTAGTGTCCTCCTCCACAAACTGCCCTCTGTTCCAACTGCTCTCGCCAGAGGTAGAAGGGTCCACACTGACTCCAACACCGAAACGTGCTTGGGGAGGAGGTGTGTGCGCCTCCAGTTTACTGCTTCGCTTTCCAAAGGGCCTAGTGTCTTGCAGAAGCAGTGGCCGCTCAAGGCCACCCGTGTCCTGGAGGTTCGCGTGGACACGGCGCTGGGTGCCAAGGAGATGCTTCTGAAGACGCGGCCCTAATTAGCCTCAGGGTCAATGGGCTCTGGGATGCCACTTCCCGGATTGAGCTGCTGCCCGAAGAGCCCAACACCGAATCGCGTGGCCCACGTGGCCACCGGAAGTCTCAGTCCCTAGGCAGCAGGTTCTAGGCGTCGAACTTAGTTGGGAAAGTCTTAGCAGGCTGGTGAGGGACTGGAGAGCAGGCGTGAGTGGCTACGGTCCTTCCTCGTCCTCTGAGTCTCGGAGCCGCCATGTCATATATTTTCAGTGTTTGACTTGCACATGAAACAGACGCTCAATAAACGTGAGGTGCGAATGCTTGTGCCAATGTTGGCGGGAGGTCTGGAATAAAATTCCCGGTAGGCTCAGAAATGGTGAAAGAGGCAGGTGTGTGTGTGTGTGTGTGTGTGTGTGTGTGTGTGTGCGGGCGCGCATTTGGGTCCACTATCAGCAGACCGGAGAAGCCCTAGGGCAGAGGGGGGGGGTGTGTCTGGGTCCATCCTGCACCAGCCCGGACCCCTAGGAAGCCTCCAGATCAGGCACAGGATGCCGTTCACACCATGGTTCCAAGCCACCTACACATCCCACGGGTCTAAGGAACCGCATTCTTCGCAGCGGGAGGAGAAACTTGGGCGCAAGTTGTGGCTTTCTGGTAGATAAGGAAGCGATGTCCTACGGTTTCGTGACGGACTTCAGGCTGGGAATAGCTCGAGGAGAGCGAGCCCTTTAAGACTATGCCCAGTAGGCCTGTCCCAGTCTCTCCAGGGAGAGGAGAGGCGGGGCCTGGCGCGTTAGCCCCTCCCACCTCGGCCCCGCCCCGGCGCCCGTCCCGCCCCCGGCTCTCTGCCCGCGGCGCCTTTGATGTTCCGACCCGCCAGCTCCCGAAGCCGCTGTGCCCCGCGCCCACTGGCCGCTCAGGCGGAGTCAGCGCGCGCTCCGCCCGCCGCGCTCCGGGCTCGGAGCTCCGCACCCTGGGCTCGCCGCCTCCGCGCCCCGCGCCCCGCACCCGGCGCCCCGGCGGGCGCAACGCACCATGCCGCAGCTGGACTCGGGCGGGGGCGGTGCGGGTGCTGGCGACGACCTCGGCGCGCCCGACGAGCTGTTGGCCTTCCAAGACGAAGGCGAGGAACAGGACGACAAGAGCCGCGACAGCGCCGCGGGCCCCGAGAGGGACCTGGCCGAGCTCAAGTCCTCACTGGTGAATGAGTCCGAGGGCGCGGCCGCAGGCGCCGGGGTCCCGGGTCCCGGCGTCCGGGTGCACGGAGAGGCCGAGGGAGCCCCCGAGGTGAGCCTGGCCCGCTCCTCCCCGGAGGGCCTCGTCCAGGGTTGGGATCGAGCGGACCCGCCCCCCCGCGCCCGCGGCCCTCGTGGGTCCCATCCCCGGACCCCCTCGTGTCTCCTCCGCCCCTCACGACCCCTCTGCTTCGCTCTGCAGGCCCTGGGACGAGAGCACACTTCGCAGAGACTTTTCCCGGACAAACTTGCAGAGTCCCTAGAGGACGGTGAGCTCTGCGCGGCTCGGGAAGGCGCTAGAACCCGGGGTGGGGGAGTGGGGGGCGGGTTTCCCGGGCGCCGCTGAGCTAGAGTCACTTCCGGTGCCCTGACCTTTATAGGAGTAAACAGACCCCCGCCATCCCCGCCTCCCCTCCAGCCCAGGTGACTGACTAATCCTTCGCCTTGAGGAGCCAGCCTTGGCTAAGGTTCCCAGACGGGAGGGTGGGGTGAAGAGTCAAGTCCCGGCCTCTAAGTGGAGGCCTGGACTCTGGGTCTTTCCCCAAAACTTGGCATTGCGGATATTCTCACCCGTTCGTCGGTCCCCGTTCCCTATCAAGTCACGAACTTGAAGGGGACCCCTTGGCAGTTTTCTTGTTTTTCTCTTGATCAGACAGCTTTCAGCCCTTAGGAGCAGCTGGCTGGGCTGGTGTCTGACCCAGCTGTGGTTTTTCCAGGCCTGAAGGCCCCGGAGTGTGCCAGCGGCATGTACAAAGAGACTGTCTACTCTGCCTTCAATCTGCTCATGCACTACCCACCGGCCTCCGGAGCAGGGCAGCACCCCCAGTCTCAACCCCCGCTGGTAAGTGACCCCAGCAGTCAGGTCCGGTAATGGACTGGCTACTTTCTTGCCTATGCAGATGAAGCTTGGATAAAAAAAGGGACTTCTGCCCAGGCTGAGAATTCCTAGATGCCCTTTTCCAGTTCACACTCCGTGGAGTCTGACCCAAAAGGAGAACTCTGGAGTGCCTGGGCTCCGCGCTTCTCACCTACCGTTGGCCTTTGCCCTTCCAGCTTGCCCATGCAGATGCCTTTGTTGGACCTTGCTGGGGCCGGGGGTCAGGGTCTTTCTGAAAACTGTTTTGAGCTGAGCCGGTTTGCTTCCCTAGCGTGATGTGCATGCTCTGAACAGGAGCTTTGCGGTTTTGCTATCTCCAGAGAAGCAAGGGAGCTCTGGTAAGAAGCATGGGTAGAAGACCTCATCTTTTCCGGTTCCTACTAGTGCCTCAGGAGCCACCTTCAACTTCCCACCATGTCCTCACTGGCAATACATAAAAGCCCTTGCTGGGGACCCTGCCACGCAGAATGTACACACCAGGAAGGGTTTGATAGATGTGCTACAAATCAGGGGTGTTGGTTGGGGGTCAGCTGCATGAATTATATGTCAGGCTTTGTGACTTGTTTGTGCTCATCGTGAGCCAGACCGCTGGCCCTTTGCTGCAGGTAGGAGCGTGAGGAGCTGCTTCTGAGCTGGGTAGCAGCAAAACACCACTTGTGAGAAGGTCCTAGTAGGATTCTGGACTGTCCTGAGTTGGGGATTAGGGGTACGGGAAGCATGGAGGTCTGTTGGGTGTAGCCGTAGCCCACTGCAGGTTGGGGCCCTAGGCTAGAGGCTCTGCTGGCAAGTGGCAGGATCCTTGCAGAAGGCAGGAGACTAAGAATGGTGGTTCTGAGAGCAGCTGCCTACTGAAGCTTGTGGCAGTGAGAAGATAGATGGAGGCTATTCTCCAGGAACAAGCTTTGGCTAAGATTCCCTGCTAGAGGGTGGGGTGGAGGAGTCTGGGCCACTTAGAGGGAAGTCTGGACATGGACTCCCATTCTTTACCTGTAAGCTGTGCGGGTCGGGTGTGTGGCCTGCCTTTCTGCTCTGGGGTGACTTGGGGTATATGAGGTGCTTCTCTTGTATGTGAAGAGGTGGCTGGCTCCTGACTCTGACACTTGCTCTAGTGACTAGTTCCTTGTGCAAGCAATGTTTAACAAAGATAACCTTGTAAAATCCCCTAATGGGTGTAAAGCCATTGATCTGGGGGCCAGTTGATATAACCTACCAGTTTGAAATCACTGGCAAGCATTTGGGCTGGGACTAGGCTCACTGTGGAAACCGTGACTAGACAAAAGGCAGCGCCCCCAGGACTTGCCTGGCAGGGTCGGTGTTCAGGACTGCCCAGCAGCACAGGGAGAGGGCAGTGTGATTTGGGGGTTCACTTATAGATTGAGCCAGAGACAGGAGATGCCTCGAGCTGCCAGCAATAGGCGGAGGGGGCTATTCAGCCTAAGGGTGGAGGGTGGATGCAGAGAAGCCCACGAGCAGACCCGTGGGTTCCCACTGTCAGGACCTACCTGACTTAGGGATGTATGGATTTTGCTTTGGAGTCCTTCTCAAGCTGCAGCAGGTGGACAGCTGTGGGTCTGCCCCCCCCTCCCCCTTCCTTCTCAGCCACTGTCTTCACCACTGCCTCCTGGTAACATGGGAAGGGGAGGACAGGCTCTGGTACTGATTTTCTTGGCCATGGCATCAGCTGCTGAGCAGGACTAGAAAGACAGAAGCAGGGGCTTGTGTTGGAGGGATGCTGGGTTTGGGCGATAAAGGGGCATGCGTGTAGAGAGACTATCTTTTTTTTTTTTTTTTTTTTTTTTTGGTTTTTCGAGACAGGGTTTCTCTGTGGTTTTGGAGCCTGTCCTGGAACTAGCTCTTGTAGACCAGGCTGGTCTCGAACTCACAGAGATCCGCCTGCCTCTGCCTCCCGAGTGCTGGGATTAAAGGCGTGCGCCACCACCACCCGACCGAGAGACTATCTTTTGGTGTGTGTGTGTAATGTATCTGAGGACATGCACTCTCAGGCTAACTCCATGAAGTCTGTTCTCTCCACTTTGACATGGGTTCTAAGGCCAGGACTCAGATCATCAGGCCTACACAAGTGTTTTTAGCTGCTAAGCCATCTCCCTGGCCCGCGAGTCTCTAAAGCAAACCCGATAGAAAACAGCAAATAAAAGTTAGGAAAAAGTAAAAGTAGCTTGCAACCCGTGAAGAACTGTGTGGGTGTTTCAAGTAGAGTTTGGTTTTACAAAGCAGAGTTGGTCATCCCATGGTTTGGGAGCACGTTTGTCACCTGACTTCAAGGCTCACTTGTGTGGTGCTGGGAAAGACGCCCTCATTCTCTTAGCAGGTAAGGAGTGCCTTTCAGGGGCCCCGGGGCAGGGAGTCTTTTGCTAAAGCTGATCTTTTCCCACACTCCTCTGTAGGAAGACAGCTGGTAAGCTGCTCATGCCTGCCGACTGGCCTTGCACAAGGCCTTCTCTCTCTCCGCCCAGCCTTTCCTGAGGGCATGCAGGAGATCAGTGGTTATATTGAGATGCCCAAGACCAATGAGTAGGCCTCCCTGGGTATCGGGGAAAGCCTGCTCCAGGGACCTTCTCTGTCCACGTGGTTACCACATCGGAGGCTTCTAAACAGGCCAGCTTGAGCCTGGCCCAGAGCAGTGAGCCACATGCCTGACTCACAGCCAGCTGCTGTGGAATGCAGACTCTCACCCCCTGCCCAAATAGCTTTTTTGGTGTTTTGGCTTCTTTTACACCTTCTCTAAGTTGACTCCTCAACCGGTGCTGGTGGGCATCTCCTGTCGGCTTGTAGGCAGTTAGCAGTCTAGACCAATAGCCGGGGATTGTGGGGTTTTTGTCTGTTTCTACATGCATGTGTGTGTGTGTGTGTGTGTACTCACGCATGCTGGTGCATGTGTGTCAGGGGGTCAGAGAACTTGGGAGAGTTGTTTTCTCCTTCCATGTGGGTCCCAGGGATCAAACCGAAGCTGTGTCAGGCTTGGCAATAGGCTTTGGCTTGGTTTTTATCTTGTGTCCTCTGATTTGAGACTCAGAACAGAGTTGGGGTAAGGAGAGCAGGGAGCAAGCCGATGCGCTAGACTGGGCTCTGGGGGTAGGTGCTGGGCTGAGTAAGGTGTCGTGCCTTAGGGAAACTCAGACAAATGGCTTTGTGTGATGGTGCCATCCCAAACAGGGCAAAGGCAACATGAATCTTTGGCCTTTGCAATGGGCTCTTGTTGGAGCCTATGACCTGGAATGGCAAAATCCAGAACAGTTAGACAGGAGAGCTTGGTGGTTGCCAGGGGTTGCAGGCAGTTGAGGATGGGGTGGGGAGTGACTGCTAGTGGCTGTGGGGTTTCTTTGGGGGAGATAAAGACGACAGAGTGAGATCGTGGTGATGGCTGCACAGGCCCCCATAGCTACTAAAGCCACAGAACTGGTTGCTTTAAAGTGGTAAGTTTTACAGTATGTGAGTTACATGTTGTTTTTTAAGGCTGAGGCTTTTGTCCATGGCAGAGGCCACAGTTCCCTGTCCCTGGTCTCCCTGCAGCTCTCTGGTTACTTACGTATGTGCTCCTCTGGAGGGCCTAACCGCTGGTCCTGTTTGGGAGACACAGGACTCATCCTTAGGTCCCTGGGCTCTGCTGTGTTCCCGGGTTGAGGTCCAGGCTACGGTGAACCCTTGGCGGAGCAGGAGTGAGAGGTTAAGCAGGACTCCTGGGAGCCAAGGAGGGAGGAGGTACTGCCAGCTTGTGTGCTCCCTGTCAGAGCTGGGTGAGGAGGAGTGCCATCAGCCTTCTCCACAGAGGAGGTTTGCTGCAAGCCTTAGTGGTGACTGGGTACCAGTCTAGGTCACAGTGAAGCTTGTTAGGGGGAGGTAGGTGGGGTGTGGCGCCAGGATGCCACATGACCATAAACAGGATTGTCCCTGGGAATGCCCAGCTATTTCAGAAGGCCCGGCTATGGCTGTGAGGGGTTCCAGTGAGCAGCCTTGTAAGCCACTGGTTATTCAACAGAAGACGACAAGGAAGGGCCCAGTGTGGGCCTCCCTCCAGACAGCTGTGTGGCCCAGGGATGCATCTCCAGATACATCTCAGACCTCCCTGTTCTTTACTTTGTCAGGCCACCCACCCAGTATCCACCCTGTTGCTTCTTCCCGATGGCAACAGATGCCACCTCCAGGGTCTCCTTGCCTCCCCCTCTGTCCCTGACCCATACCTCAACCAGTAATCCCATAGCAGTGAAAGGGTTCCTTAGGAACCTGGGTCAGCTCTCATCTCTTGTCTCCTTGAACCACCTAGGGCTTCCACTGCTTGCGGAGGAAAGCCTACACTGCAGCCTGAGTGCCGAGGCTCCCCATCACCCGCCCCCCACGCATACAGTAGCCAGCCCCATGTCCGTGTGGGGCCCATGCCTAGAGATCCCCCCTTACCTCCAACTTTTGCACTTGTGCCCCCAGCTTGCTGTCTCTTCTCTAGCTCTTCGCGCGGGTACCACCTTCTCGTGCCTCATTCAGGGCTTACTTCAGCTGTCTCCGCCAGGAGCCTCTGACTAGTTGGGCTCAGGGCCTTGGCTACCTGGCAGCTCCTCAGACCAAGGCAGTGGGCACTGCTTTCCAGGGCACTTGCTGTATCTGTCTGTTGATGTCACCTGGTTTCACCTGGTTTCCCATCTGAAAGTGGACTAGCAAGCACCCTTCTAGAAGCAGAGCGAAGATTTACAACTTCGCCAGACAGGTGCCAGGGCATTTGGGGGCTGGCATTGACTGTGGTTGACAGTGGCTCTCACGGGCCCAGGAGTGGTTCACGGGCCTTCACATAGCTTCCCATCTAAAGGACCATGCTTCCTCTTCAGACTAGAGAGGTCTGAACCCTGAAGGTATAGGACTCAGGTTCCTATGTGGCACCTGCCCATCCTTACGGGTTATTGGGTGGGATGCACCATTCCTGAAAGCACCCCCCCCCCCTGCACACCACCACCACAAAGGTTTAGTCCATACAAAGCCCTCAGTCAGAATGTGAGGAAATCAGGTTTGTAAGGAAAAGGGAGCAGAGATTTCCCGTCTTTGGCTGCTGAGCCATTCGCAGGCCTTTTCCTGGCCCTGCATACAGAGGCTCCCGGTTTGGAGGGCTCTGTGGAAGTGTAGCCCCAGGCAGTACCCATATGGCTTCCAGTTCTTTACCTCAGCATCTGTTTGGATGATGTTCTTAAAGCACAATATCCAGACTAATTCTAGGACCAGAAAGTAGTGGAGCCCAGGTCACTCGCTGTAGGTTTGTGACTGCTCCCCAGCTGGCACAAAGCCTGAGCACCCCTGGACTGAAGTGACATTTTGTCTTCATTGCTTTGCACTCAGTGGGTGGGCAGTGGAACTTGAAGTTCCCAGGAACTGCATTTCTTTGAAGCCTGGGGGGGCTGTGAAGGATTGGTGTAGCATTTGGACTGTTTGCTGCCTCTCTCTGTCCCCAAGCTGGGAATCTCTGAGGGTGGCTCACACCTTGTTGCTGTTGTCAGGGTCAGGAAATGTGCCTTGCCGTACAGATCCCTGCCCTGCTACAGCTGCAGGGCTGCTTCTGAAGTCCCCTGGGAGGGTAGGGTGAGCTGGCTCATTGGGGCAGATGGACTATATCCTCAGGCTGAGGCCATCACCAAGCCCTGATAGGGTGGTTGCTGGGACCAGTAGGATCCAGTGTTCTGCCCCAGCTCTGCCTGGTTCTGTGGTTGCTCTGAGCTGTGGGTTGGGGTGCAGTCACAGGCGGGTGGGGTGGAGGGTGCACTCGATAGAACCCACAGTCCTCCCCTGCCCCCGAAAGCAGCGAGGTTGAGTGCTAGGGGCGCCAGTTTGAAGTCCTATAACTGAGGTTAGATCAGGTCATGGTGGGCCAAGAGCGGGGGCAGGTAAGCCACAGTCCCTCTGAACCTCCTCAGACTGCTGTGGTCCAGAGCCATGGAGTCACACCCCCTCACACCTTGTGACTGGTGTTTCCTGCCACTGTGTACAAACAAAGCTCCGTTGGAGGAAGCAGGTGTTCTGTCGGGTCGCAGGAGCATCACCACCCCCAGCTGTACTGCGCTCAAGTTCTCAGGAGCACGCTCATGCAGCCTCTCTTCCCGGTGGATGTGCCGCTCCCCAGCCTGGGAAGTCCACAGTTGAGTGGGAGTACACTATAGGCCTGGGACTGAGCCGTGGCAGCTGTGGCCTCCTATACCTCAGGCTGGGCTGGGGTTCCCCAGGCAGCCAGCATCCCCTAGTAGCAGTCCCTGCTAGAACTTGGGTCCACACTCTAGTTCTGAGCCACATGGATGGGAGGTTACCACTGCCCACAGAGCTCAATCCTTGGCGAGACAAAGAGCTGCTGCTCGAGAGTCCCGGCTCAGCTGAGGTTCTGCTCTGCTGGATAGAAGGCACAGGAGTGAAAGGCTGTGGGGGCAGCTGCTGAGGCTTCCTGAGAGAAGCCTCTGCAGCAGAGAGTGGGAGGGCACGCTGGGTGGAGCAGAGCAGAGAGAGGCCTAGATGGGTTCATTTCCTGTCACCTGTACAGACCCAATCCCAGGGTCCTTGAGGAGTTTGAGGTGAGGCTGGGGAAGGCTGCCAGTAAGGGTCCTGCATGTGACCTTGGGACCCAGGCCTCACTTGTTCCAGACCAGGGAGGGCCGGTGGGCACATGCAGTGGGCTGGCAGCTTTGGCAGGGCAGGGCGGTACCCACCACAGATGGTTTGGGTTGGATATGGAGGCGGAGGACCGTGGCAGGCAGAGCTGGCAGCTGAGGCAGGGTGGACACTGGGAGTGGCAGGGTGATTGGAGGAATGTGAGCAGACCGTGGGAGGGGTGAGCTCTGGGCTAGGGAGACCCAAGGGTGTTGGCTGGTGTAAGGCCAGAAAGCCTCCAAGGTGGCGCTCTGTCCTGCAGCCCATTAACGATCCAGTCAAGGTGGAGGAGAGCCTCTAACCAAGGATTCATGAAGCAAGACACCAGGGATTTAAGGAGGTCCCTGGACCCCTGGCAGTGGGACCAGGATCTTTTCCTGGGGCATGAGCTGGCTTTTTGGAGCCTGTTCCATATGGTGGGATGCCTTGCTTAGCATGCAGGGGAAGTGTCTTGGTCCTGCCTCAACTAAATGTGCTAGGCTTTGTTGACTCCCCATGGGAGGCCTTACCCTTTCTGAGGAGTGGATGGGGAGTAGGGTGAGGGTGGGGGAAAGAGAGGAGGGGAGGGGGAAATGTAGTTGATACATAAAATGAATTAAAAATTTTTAAAAAGGAGGTCCCTAGAACTCAGAACATTTTCTGCTGCCTCTTTCAGGCAGTTTGTAGCTTCCCCTCACACACTGACTCTAGTGGTGCCCACGTTTAGTCCCAGCACTCGGAAGTAGAGGCAGGTGGATCTCTTAGTTCGAGGCCACCCTGGTCTACATAGCAAGTTCCAGGGTAGCTGGGACTAAATAGAGAGACCCTGTCTCAAAAAACAACCAAAAACCCACAACAACAAGCCACCTAAAAACAAAAACACATACTCTGAAAAGATGTGGCGGGAGCTCGGTTAGTATAGTGCCTGCCTATCACCCACAAAGCCCTGGGGTTGATCCCTGAGTTCAAGGGCAGCCTAGGCTGTAGACCCAGTCTCAAAAAAACAAAACAAAACAAAAAACCAGACAAGCATGGCTTGGGTGGTTGGCCTCAAACTGGAAAGCTTCCTTAGCCTTGGTGGGCTCGTCACCTGTTTTATTGGGGTTCTCTTTGTTTGTTTTTGGTGGTATTGAGGATTTAAACAGAACTCCTCTACTACTGAGCTATATCCCCAAGTACCCCTCTTTTCTCTCACCCATTCGGCGTCCCCCTGGTTAACTTGGAACTGGCTATGTAGCCCAGGCTGGCATGGAATTTGTAATACTCCTCCTTCCTCTGCCACCCAAGTCCTGGAGTCAATAGTTGTGAGCTACCATAACCGCTTGTACTTTTTGTTTTTAAATTTGTTTCTTTTAAGGTTTATTATTTATTATGTATACAGTGTTCTGCCTGCATATATGCCTGTACACCAGAAGAGGGCACCAGATCTCATTACAGATGGTTGTGAGCCACCATCTGTGTGCTGAGAATTGAACTCCGGACCTCTAGAAGAGTAGTCAATGCTCTTAACCTCTGAGGCATCGCTCCAGCCCATCGCTTGTACTTCTTGAGATAAGGTCTCACTACGCTTCCTAAGCTGGCCTTGCACCCACTCTGGAGCACTTGCAGCTCTTGAGCTCCTCTAGTTTCAGCCCCCTGGGTAACTGAGATTACAGGCTGGTATCACCAGCGCTCAGTAGGGTGTGCTCTCACCAGAGGTTCTGTAACTAGCTACTGCCGCAGGTCCGCTTGGTACACAGGGCTTCTGGAGCAGCCCCTCAGGATGGAGATGCCTCTCACTTGCTGAGGGCCTTTGCCTCAGTAGAGTTGGGAAGGGTGTGAGTTTGGGTCTGAGCTGCCAGGAGGCTGCTCTTGTGGCCTGTCCCACCCATGGAGACTGCCTCCCTGGACTGCACCCAGATTCTGCCTTAGAGCCAGAGCCAACCGGGTGACACAGCCTTCCCTCGAGGCCCCGACTCCACATCCAGAACTCCCTGGAGATCAGAGGAAGCAGACGCTGTCAAATAAATACGCTTCCTCCACAACCCCTCACCTCCCATTAAAACAGCCACCTCCCTCTTCAAGGCCAGGGGAGCTGTCTGGGCCCCACACTGTCTGCTTCCAGATGACGTGTGTATAGCAGAGACTCCAGGCCTGGGTGGGCAGGTCTGGGCCCCAGGGGAACAATGGGTGTGGGCTCAGGATGTGCATGGTCAGTGCTGCCCAAACCCCATTAAGTCTGAGCAGGCCTGAGTCAGTGATGGTAGAGCACTCCCTTAAGCTGGTTTTCCTTTAGGGCAGGGGGTTGTTGTTGGTGGCCTGTTGGCTTCTCTGGGTCTCAGTGTCCTCAATGGGTGGGAATCCTGGCCCCAGCAGGATTCTTGAGGTTCAGAGAGAGAAACTAGAAAGGCCTGATGAGGTGGGCCTTGGGTAGGACAGGTGATGGGAACCCAGGATGGAGCCGCTGAGTAACTCTGACTTGTCTCTGGTGTCAGGGGCCCGGCCTCCTGGCCTGCTGGGCCGCCATCTGAAACGCATTACTGATGCTTTGTAAACTCCCATCATTCAGCCACATGAAAGCTTCAGACCTAAAAATAGCTGCTCCCTGAGGACGCCCCGCACTGGTGGGGCTCAGCTGACCTCTGCACACAAACCCTCCTCCATGCCACCTCCCTTACCCAGGAGCCCCGAATGGCAGGGCTGCACATAACCCACCCACCCACCCAGTGTGGGCAGCCAGTGCCTGAGGCTGCTGTATCTAGACGTGTCTCTTACTCTGTTGGCCAAGGCTTCAGGCCCGAGGCCTTACCAGGGGCAGACTGTCTGGAACAGGAGAAAAGCTGCCGGAGGGTGTGTTGCAGACCCTTCCCTAGGCCTGTCCTTGCCTGGAATCCTATGGGAGGCTCGTGAGCAGCAAGTGGAACCATCAAGGGCACCAAGGCCAGCCTAACATTGACCTGGCCACTGTCAAGTGTGGGCTAGAAGGGTCACTGGCTGAGGTGCTGGGAAGAGAAGGGTGGGCCTGTCCAATGATGGGTGGCGTGGAAAGCCAGCAGCAGAAGGGCCTCCCAGCTGCTAGCACTGACTCCTTGCCCTGCTTTCTGTGGGTTCCTCTCCCTATGGTCTCTGACCAACTGCAAACCACTCTTTTCTCTAAAAATAAACATGCTTATGGGATTGGGGGAGCTTTGTAGCTATCAAAGGAAATAATAGGGTGTTTAAGAAAATTACATTGCGTTTTAAATAACCAGCATGAAAGTCATTAAGTTTGAAGTTTCACTCAGATCAGATGGCTCTGTGGCCGCCTGGTGGCCAGGCAGGCAGAGGGTGGGTGGGCCTGATGCTTAGAGGCAGCCTGTGGGGAGCAGTGAGGTCTTTGCCAGGCATGGCTGGACACTTGGGGTGTGCCAGTTGTGGCAGCCACCCTAGAGCCTGATGGTGGGCTTTGAAGCAGTGTGTGGCCCCAGGAGCTGCCTTGCTGTGGTGGGCAGCCCTTTGGGCTGGGGGTATAGGGAACAAATAAAGGGAGATCCAAGGCAAGAGATTGGTTGCTCTGTGAAGTGAGACATGCAGGGATGGCAGCTTCAATCAGGGGCGGCTGGAAAGGTTAGAGGGTCCAGGCTGCATCTGCCCCTTTCACTCCTAGATTCTCAGCGTCCCTCCTCTCGGGCTGGCACTCACTAGGGGCACAGAGAACAGTTAAACATCTCATGTGTGGCAGGATAGCTTCTTTTGTGCTAGAACTGAAACAGCCAAGTACTTGCCTGGCTCATGGGAAGCCCTCCCTAGGTTCAGTCCCCAGCACCGAATAAACTGGGTGTAGTGGTAGACGCCTATAATCCTAGGAGCAGACAGACCTTCGGGGTTGGGAGGGGGGCTCTTTTGGTAGCACGGCTGTTGTATAAGCAGAAAGACCCGAGTTTCAACTCCTCGGCACCCATGAAAAGCTGGTGGTAGTGTACATTTGCGACTCCAGTGCCAGGGTACAGGCCGACGCTGACCCTGGAGCTTTCTAGCCAGCCAGCCTAGCTGGTGAGCTCTGGCCTTCATGAGAGACCCTGTCTCAGAAAATAGCAAACGAGGAGATCTTTGACCTCTGACTGCCATATACATGCGCACATTTATGCACATGTTCCTACATGAACACGGGCACATATACACGAACAGACATACACAGTTCCTCGGGGGAGCTGGGGCTCATAGAAGACGGTGGTCAGATTTGAATGTGGTCTTACCCTGCTGTACATGCTCTTTGCTGCTTGTCTTCATTTGTTCTAGAATATGAGAGACGGGAAGGGTACAGGCCATGGAGCTGTGTGGCTTTCCTCTGGCCCCAAGAAGAGACTTGGGCTCTCCCTGCCCCTCCTAGCTCTGGGCCTTGGTCGAGCTGGCCCTCCCCTTGGACACCTGGCAAGGCCAGTCCTCTCAGGGTGAAGAGGGCTGCATTTCTTGGTTGGGAGACAAGATTCCCGGACTTTTCCTCTTCAGAGAAACTGTCCTGTGAGAACAGTCTGTAAATGATCCACAAAGTTGAACCAGGTTTGGTGTGTGGCAGAAGATCGTTAGAAATGGCCCACTGTGGGGTTTTCCTTGCCAGCGTGGTCCTCGCTTAGCTCAAAGCCTGCTGCTAGGCTTCCCAGGCCAAAGTAACCCTTTCAGGGATGTCTAGGAATAGCTGGGGTGCGCAGTTGACAGCACCCCAAGGCCTAGGTATGACACCTAGGGACAAGCTTCTTGGGAGCCAGAGCCTCCTGCCAGCCTCATGGGGGCATTCTGAGGACAGCATTTTTGGACTGTCCCTAGTGGTCACTGCAGGCCAGAGAGGAGCTCAGAAGCCTGGTCTGCTGGTGACCAGGCAGTGGTCCAAAGGACATGGAGGGCCTGCAGTCTCAACTTGGCATGAAACTGGCTTTCCTGAAAAGCCTTTGTCTAGGGACAGGACTTGCTTTTGTCTTTTTTTCTTCCTTTTGATCTTAATACAAAAAGAATATTAGCAAACACAGATAAGAACACACCAGGCCTCGGCACATTCCACTCTCTCATGGGCATTTTATAGACTGGGAAATGTGGACCCCAAGAGTGCAAGTGTTGGAGGAAGGATTTGAACCCTGCTCCTTCACAATGCCTTGTTGTTCTGTCGGCAGCATGCATGGTACAGGCGACTGGGTGCTTTTACCTCACCCATGGGAGTTTGGTGTTCCGTGCCCTGTGCAGGAACACTGTGATTTTATATGAGCTCCCTAACTCGGCCTCTTCAGGGGCTTCTTCTCAGGGTTTACACTGGCTGTAGAGATTATGGGGAGCACTCTAAAGCAGGGAGACTTTAGCATCTTCTTTCTGTGCTTTGTCTGTGACCTTGTGGATGAATGGCTGGACTGAGTCTATATCGAGCTCCTGGGCCTTAACCCAAAGTAGCTTGGAGGGTCAGACCTGAATGAGCATCCTGATATGGCCTCCAAGCAGAACTGTCTTCTTGAGGCAGTCTAGGTGTCTTGGAGAGCCCTGGGCTGCCCTTCATGGATCGAATTGGGGCAAAAGCGCAGGCTGCCTGAGCATGAGGTCTCTAAGCTTCTTCTCTTCCTCAGCGTCACCTTTTAGAGCTTCTCTGGGATCTCCCAGGCCAGCCTGAGCTAGAGTTGAGACCTTTTCTTGACCAACCAGCCCACCCAGATTTCCCTGGCAGGGAACTGCCAACGTTAATGCTGCCCACGAGGTCTGGCCGGGTGGTAGAGGACTGGTCACTGCTTGCTGTGACACTTGGGTGGCTCCCTGGCCTGTGCTGTGCTGCACTGTCCTCATCTGTAGACGTCTTCGTGCACAGCACAGTGCCTGGGAAACTGGTAGGAGTCTGGCATAAGATGGAACTCGGTAGCCTGCTGGGTGCTGAGGAGGCCATCACTGGACTGGCAGGGACCACCTGCTCAAGTCTGCCCTTGCTTTACTGTTCTTGGCCTCCCATCTTTACAAAGTCTTCATCTGTGCCCCCCAGAGGCACAAAGTTTCTAAAATGCTTCAGTGCTTCCCTCTCCCTTTTGCTAAGCCCAGCCAGGGTTGAGGCCACATCCACAGTAGACTTGACGTTGGACACTTAGGAGGAGCAGAGTGACTGCCTGCACTTGAAGCATGCCCAGCCCTAGGCTGCTTGCAGAATCCACAGACAGGGTGTTCGTAGTGTTAGCTAGCAGCTCAGCTGCAGCAGCTCCCGGAAGCTTCTATTTTCCCCTAAAAACATCCTGTCCTGAGGGGCGTTTACCTCAAAGAGGAGGAAGGAAAACACAAGCAGACGAATGAATAGAAACCACGAGAGAGGCCGTGGGCAAGGCCACTCAGCTTGTGGGGTTCAGCTCACTCTGGTGGTGCCTCTGGGCTGGGCTGGGTGGAGAAAACTGTGGTTTGCCAAGGCTGCGTGCAGGGACTCTGGTCCTCACCTCCTGTGAGGCGAGTCCTGTTATCTGATGTCAGGGCCGGGAGGCTAGTGGACTAGCCACATACACTTGGCATGACTCTGCGACCGTGGTAACAGCCTTGTTGCTGGTAGGTGGATCTAAACCCCTTTCTGGTCTAGGGTGTGGCCCAGCCATCCCCAAGCCCTTGCAGCTCTGCTGGCCCTAAGGCCATGGCCCTGGCTCCGTGGTAGGCATCTGGCATAGGGCATTTGTGAGAGCTTATAGGTGGTTGTTTCCTGGAGAACACTCTGTCCTGAGGAGTTGGGTCCGAAGGAGCAAGGGCTCTCCTAATCAGTTCCTCCCAGAAGCCAGTCTGTAGTGTGTCTGCAGAAGAGGGTCTGTGGAACCTTCATCCTGGGAAGTTCATCCTCATGGGCTCTGGCACTAGGGAGCACCCCAATCAGACTGCTAAGCACACATGCCCTTGGGGCTGGATGGTATCCTGTTGTGCTCCACATGAGGAACTGGTCACCTGTGTCTGACAATGTGAAGACAAGAAGTGAGAACTGGAGGGGACTTTTTCAGTGGCCACCACTGGATAGTTTAGGGAAGCCAACCTGCACAGTGTTCCCCAAGACAGAGGCTCGGGTGTACCCCTTCTTTCTTTCTCTCTTTCTTTTTTTCTTTCTTTCTCTCTCTCTCTTTCTCTCTCTCTTTCTTTCCTCTTTTTATAATTCATTTGTACTTTGGGCGCATTGTCTGTGTGAGGGTGTTAGATTACCTAGAAAACTGGAGTTGCAGACAGTTGTGGAGCTATCATGTGGGCACTGGGAATTGAACCTGGGTCCTCTGGAAGAGCAGTCAGTGCTCTTAACCATTGAACCACCCCTCCAGCCCTGGGTGTACCTTTTCTAATTAGAGCAAAGACACCTATGAGCCAGTGGCAGGTCTAATTTTGACTTTCTGGTCATTCTCATTCCCAGAGTTCTTCAGATGGACAGAGGCGTGCAGAGATAGGAGGAAAGCAAGGGGGCTCAAATGCCAGACAGACTATGCCCTGACCCTAAAGTAGCCCAGTTCCTGTGCGCTGCTTCCCCAGTGCTGCAGGTCTCCTCTTTGAACACGGGCCTATCTGTACCGCTTCTAGAGAACCAGCCTGGATACCAGCTTCAGCCCAGTGCCAAAAATTAAAGGCATAATCCCAGCACACAGGGAGGAGAGAAGGCAGGTGAGGACACGGCAGGGAAGCAGCCACATGAGGAGGGTGGGAAAGGCCCCCCAGAGGCAGCCTCTCTTATATGAGGTAGCGGCAAGAGCACTCCAGTCTTGTGTGGCTGGTGCAGAGTAAGGAAAGGAAAGTCCAGAGGGGTGTTGTGACTATCTGGCATCCTTGGTGACCCTACGAATCCTTGAAGGGGCCCAGCAGGCTGTGTGCTGTGGATGGCATCCTCTCCTCGTAGAGCCCCACTTCAGTGCCTGCCTGAGACGGGCGCCTCCTATGCTTATACTCCTAAGTTCCGCTGCTGTGCTGTTGGCAAACACAGCGAGCGCCATGGCAGTAGCCCATCTTTGTGCTAACGTCTGCCCTGAAGCACAGCATCTAAGGCAGTGAGTCTGCCTCCCCTTCCACAGGTGGTACCTGGGGGCCACTTTGCAGCTCTGCAGGATGAGCTGGAGGCAGCCTCTTGCCCTGAGGGACTTGGAGTCCTAGCTACACTGACAAGTGTGGGTGGGATGTGCAGAAATTTGGGGCACCAAGAACTCACCAGGTCTTTGTTCCGGGCAGGTCCTCAGGGAATAGCCTGAGTGCAAAGCCTACAGAGACGAGCTCTCTAGGATCCCCAGGCAGTTGCTTGCCAAGCTGGCAGAGCCAGGTTAGAGGTGACCTAGGTCTGTGGAGGAGCCAGCACGGCAAGGAGCAGAGGAAGTATGGAGTCTCGTGAGAGCGGGAACAGTCATTGAGACAGAGCTGGGCATCTAGGTAGGACAGGAGCCTGCCAATGGTGAACAGGGAGATATGGCTGGGGCCTCGTGCGTGTACCGGCTTTCTCCGTCAGATATGTTTTTGACGATTATTTTTAGAGTCAGGGGAGCGTGGACTCAGCAAAGTGTAAGCTAGTCCAGCTGAAGGAAAAGAGTGATATAAGCTCCTTTGCATTCCAGCCTCCTGTTGTAGCCATACTAATCACAGGTCTGCGCTGCAGCAGCTGGCAGCTGAGTCTAGGTGTGACCTTGTGCTCTGCTTTCCTTACTGCCAATGGTGATAGTCACCGTGCCTGCAAATGGTAGGTCTGTTCAAGGAGGTGTCTGGTGCTCAGAGCTGTGCCTGCTCCGTGGCCTGCACTGGATCAGTAGCCAGTGCTCTTCCCAGCCTCAGACATTCTTTGACCTGGTACATGCTAGGAGCTCGGGACACATCCTGATGTTTGTTCAGGCTCATGGGTCCTGGGTGTTCAGGGATGCTTCTTTTGGCTCAGACTCTGCCACAGACTCTGCTTTCTGGAGAGGACCTGTTCTTCCACCCCCATCGAGTTTGGGGCCAGAGGAAACGGCAACTTTCTTCGCTGGGAAAGTGTTGTGGGGCTTAATCACTTGGGGGTTTTTAGAGTCAACCGTCAGAGGCGAGGGAGTTTCTCTGCTGGCGGTGACAGAGGCTCTCAGCGAGCTCACAGCCTTGTGAACAGACCGCTGCGGTCTGCAGGGAAAATGCCGACTGTGTTTATTTTTTACCTGAACCTGCAGGAAGTGGGGGGCCAGAGGCAGCCTAGCTAGGCCCAAGCTCAACTCTTGAGCAGAGAGCTCAGGGGTCCCCCATTTCTACCTTGTGCTGTGTTGCCCTGAGGAGGTATCCAGGCTAGGGCACTAGAGTTGGGGACTTCCCAGAAGATGTCTTTGGGACTGCTGAGGGTGGGTGTGGGGAGTCTTTGAACACCAAGAACATTCCAGCAGCAGGAAGGGAACCTCTGTTGGGAGGGAACTAGTTACCAGGTAGGCTACAGGCTGGATAACTCCTGGCAGGAATAGCTGAGGCACCCCTGGGGCCCGAGTCCTAGACCAGGCTGGTGGGAGCAGTGCCAGCACTCGGCAAAGGCAAGGAATAGGGATGTGGGTGCCTGATGTGGGGGATACCTGAGTGCAGTTGAGTCCCTGACTCGTGCTGTGTGTTTATGTCCCACTGTGCTCTGATACTTGCTGTGTTCTTTCCCTAAGGAGATAAGGGGATTGTGCTGTTGAGGTACTCAGTGCCTGGTGGGGACAGTCAGCCCAACCTGCCTCCTTCCCAGTCACCCTCAAGCAGAAGAGGGAGGTGGAGCTCGAGTCCCTGAACTTCCCATGCACATGCCAAGCCCTGGGCGACCCCACCCTGTCGTCTGGGAAGTCTGGCGCTGAGAAAGCCTTGTGCTGAAGCCCTGGAGCGGGACGTTCTAGCTGAAGGGGGCAGGGAGCCTTGTGCCAGACGGTTCCCCTGGCTAGCAGCATCAGGCATGGAAGGGTCTGAGGAGGTGGGTGAAGAGGCAGACTGCACAAACATGAGAAGGAATGGCCAGGCCCATGGTACCTTTCCTAGAGCCCTGGCCTTCGGTGCCTCTAGCTGCTGGTGGCTTCTTTGCCCCTACTCTGCCACCCAGTGCTTCTACGGTTTGGCTACAGACTTCTAATTAATGAAGGTTTACCTCAAATACCAGGAAACACTACTAGACAGGACAGGCCCACCACTCCCAGGACCCACAACCCTGCTCACCACTCCCAGGACCCACAACCCTAGCCTCACTGCCTTGTACACACACACACACACTCACAGCAAGCAGGCATTGTAGGGTGATGAGCTGGATCTCTGAGGTTTCTTAGGCCCAGCCCAAGCTGCACTGCAACCTGGGGTTGAGGAAGCACAGCTGGGCCTTAGGCAGTGAATGGTGCAGAGCCTTAAGCCAGGGTCTAATACTCCCAAAGGAGTGGGGGGGCCACGAGGCTGCTGGCTGACCTTGTCTTGCAATCCATGAGGATAAAAAAGACTTCAAAGATTGTCAGGAAGCTTCCTATTGTAAAGGGCCTCAGCACTCAGCAAGATTTTTTTTTTTATGAGGTGGGCAGGACTGATTATCATTCCTGTTTAGGAGGGGAGAAGCCCAGCTCAGGATCCTGGAGTGACAGGATCAGGAAGTGGTCAGCAAGCCTAGAGCTTCCAAACTTCCTCCACACCACGGTATCCTCAGACCTTAACCCTGGGTAAGGGTGCTGGGGACTCCTGGGCACTGCACGCAGACACAGTGGAAGGCAGTGCTGTTCTCACACGGCTGTCACCAGGGAAGATTGATGTGATCTGCATCCGCTGGAGCCTGGCTAAGGGGCAGAGAGGATCAGTGGTCCAGGTGAGAAGCGATGGCTTAGACTGTTGGGAAGGAAGCAGGAAGTGGTTAGGGTCTAGATTTTAAAGGTTGAACATTAGAATCTGAGATTGGACACAGGGTCAGTGTCAAGAACGACTACAAGATTGTCTGTTCTGAGTCATCAGTTAATGGAAGGACGGGGCTTCTAGTAACCGAGGACATCCACAGCATGCAGGCAGAGTCAGGTTCTGATTCGAGGGTTGAGGGTGTAGCTCAGTAGAGAGCACTTGCATGAGTATGGAGTTGGGGACACTTTAGGCCTAGAGTTAAGGCACTTACAAATTTACACACAGTGCCCGGCATGTGGCAGGTAGCCAGTGCCTAACATGTCCTCATATTTAACAGCCACCCCAGATCACTCCTCTCCTCCCTAAATGGACACACTGTATAGCTCTGGCTATGGCTGGCCTTGAACTCATCCACTTGCCTCTGCCTCCAGAGTTCTGGGATTAAAGGGGAACTCCATTATACTTAGCTTCCACCATCAGCTCTTGTCTAAGACAGAGGGAAGCCTAGGGAGTCCAAGACTTGAGGGAAGGTGTAGCAGGAATGCAGGGAAAGACGGCAGACCAGGACTTGTGTAGAGATGTACTGGAGCTGTGTCCAGTTAGACACCTTATGCCCCGGCTACATGGGGCTCATACCCAGCCTTCCCTCTGGCTTTTCCCTAGAGCTACAGTAGCTAAGTAACAAGCAAGGGACCTGTGCCAGGCCTCATCCACTTGCAGGAGGGACACACAAGATCTAGGGTCGTTCTGAAACGAAGTGCCCACAGTGGGCTTTACCTGCTCTCCCCATGTCTTGGTTCTTCATTTTGTGCCATGGTGAGCAGTCGTTCCTGCGTGCTGTCGGCCAGCAGCATTCCCACAGACCAGTTATCTGGGTGGAAGTAGAGCCTCGGTTGTAGATGTCCCAGTGCACGGTCTGAAGGTAATGCACTGAAGACACTAGGCCTGGCAGCGACTCCCTGTGGCTGGGCAGAGCGCATTCCCTCAGCCTGCTGAGTCATCTCTCGGCAGAACCATTTGACTGAAAAGTCCTGCAGCTAAGGAAACTGTGTGCGTGTGTGTGTGTGTGTGTGTGTGTGTGTGTGTATACACAGGCCATCCCTGGGGGAAGCCAGGTACCACCTGACCTCACCCAAGTTAGGGGCTAAAGGAGGTCCCTACCCTGTGCCAACACATGCAGTTAGAAGTGAGGTGGGCCGGGCGGTGGTAGCGCACACCTTTAATCCTAACTCTCAGGAGGCAGAGACAGGAAGATCTCTGGGAGTTCAAGGCCAGCCTGGTCTACAAGAGCTAGTTCCAGGACAGGCACCAAAAAAGCTACATACAGAGAAACCCTGTCTCGAAGAAAAAAAAAAAGAAGTAAGGTAGATAGTATGGGGGCTGTCGGAGGAAAAGGCCGCAAGACAGCCATGGGCTTCATAGAATCTGGGCTGAGGGGGGATTTCTGGGACCGGGTGGCCAGGAAGGACTTCTTGAGAGAAGAAACAAAGTGTCCTAGAAGTCCCAGAAGAGGCTCACTAGGAGGTGGGACTGCATAGACAGTCTCCAGGACTGGGACACAGGTGTGTAGACTGCCTTCCTCCCATAAGCTTGTGATTTTGACTGCCAGGCTGACCACAGAGCTCACTCTGTGTCCCCCATCCCAGAACACTCCATGTTTACCAGACTCCTGGTCATTTTTCAGCATAACAAGGCTGGCCAGCCCCCACATGGCGTCCCCCAACTTTCTCCACTCTACGAACATTTCAGCAGTCCACACCCCAACCCTGCACCTGCGGACATCAGCCAGAAGCAAGGTATTGGATGGGGTGGGAGAAGTCCATTGAGGTAGGAACTTGTGGCCCACCTGGCTTCTGAGGTCCCATAGGCTGGCCCACATTTTATAACAGTAGATGCTGGGGCTTTGCAAACCCAGGGCCCAAAGAAAATGTCAGAAAGGAACCAGGTGTAATGGTACACACCACACCTATAATCCAAGTAGTTTGGAAAGCAGAGGCAGGGGATTGAAAGTTTGAGGTCAGCCTGGGCTACACAATGAATTCCAGACAAGCCTGGGCTACAAAAACAAGATTCTGCCTTAGAAGGGAATTTTAAAAAAAGTTAGAAATGGACTGAGTGCATTGCTGCAGCTGTAAAGCTCGAGCCCTTTCTCCCCCAGTGAGAAAATGGAAAGTGGTGGTTGTGATGGCTGATTCACCTCAGCCTCAGCCAAAGTCATTCTGAAATCCACCATTGTCAGCTGTGGGAAACCTGCTGACTCAACCTGGGGCTGGGTGGAGCCCTGGCTCTTCAGGCCAGGTTCCTCTAGGCTAAGGGGCTGCCTTCTACCCAAAGAGCCAGACCATAGTCCTAAGCAGAGGCTCCAAAGACAGAGCAGCAGAGCCTCAGAGCCTCAGGAATTGGTGAGGTCAGACTTCATTCCTGAGTGACTCCAAGCTCCGCCTCTGTCCAGCCAGTGTCCTAAGGCAAGTCACTAAGCACCTCTGTCCTTGGTCCCTTTTGCTTTGTCCTTGTTATTACCCCAAGACAGTTTTAAACAAACTAGCTGATATCTGGGCCTCTAGCAAAAGGAAGTGGGATCTTAAAAGCCCCTGTAGAAGCTCCAAGGTACAGTAACTGCTGAATGTCCTAACTTCCCACATGAGGGTGGACTGCTTACTGAGCCCTTTTCCCCTACAGGAGTTCACAGGCCGCTGCAGACCCCTGATCTCTCTGGATTTTACTCTCTGACCTCAGGCAGCATGGGACAGCTCCCCCACACTGTGAGCTGGTAAGTGTGGCCCATAGAAAAGGGGGCACTGTGTCTGCCCTCCCCATGCTCCTCCTTTACCCATCTTATTGAGACCTGAGCTCTGTATCCAGCAGTTTTAGCCTAATCTGGCTCTGAGCTAGCAATTCTTATGACTGTGAGCATCCCCCACAGGTAGCTTGACATACTTCCTCTAGGGAGCTAGGAAAGCTGCTGGTCTCAATCCTCCAACTAAATTCTTCAGAAGGTGAGACAGAAAAATTGGACATGTACAAGGAGTGTATAAAGCTCCACCAGGAGAGGCTACTGCCTCTCAGCAGCCTGGTGAGCAGACAGGTAGCTTCCTGGTGGCCTCAGTGGTGCTGCTGTAGACACCTGGCAGAACATGCAATATGAGGAACACGGTCCTTCTAGTCTCTGGTGTTTGCTTGAGCCACACTCCTGACCAGCCTACTGGGAAGGTCTGCTAAGGCTAGACCAGGCCCGACTGTGGACCAGTCTGTTCTCAGCTGGAATTGGGTCTCAACGGGCCCCTTGGCCTGCCTTTTACTCATTAGCAGTGTGACATGAACAGGTCTCTAATCAGTAGCAGGAAAGGCCAGACCTTCAGCCTGGGCCTACTGGCCCTGTTGTACTTGCCCATCATCTGTGATCAGCACACTCCTCCAAATATTTCCAGATTGTTTGCACAAAGTTCCATTCTACCCCATGATTACCCCCAGGACCAAGATGGGGCTCAGTGCTCCGCCTGATGGTGCCAGGCCAGTGCTCTGAACAGGCAACTCCCTGGACAGCTCCTAAGTCCCCTAGGCCTGAAGCTCCAAAGACCAGGAAGTCTGAGCCTTGAGAGGATATTCACCAGCTGAGCCTCTGGAGAAGGGTATAGGCCCAGGGAAGGAAAGCTCTATGATCTTAGCTGCTGCCAGGTGAGACTTGGGACAGTTTCACCCTCTGCACTGGGTCCTGTGTGTGCTGGGAAGGAATCTGAGTGCTAGAGAAACACTGCTGAAACTGATTGTGCCTTTCAGAACAAAGTGTTTAGTGGACACCAGGCAAGAAGCCAACAGTTATGGGGCACTGTTAACACTGTCTTGACTTGGGACTAAAGGAGCCCAGAGAGGCACCTCACTCACCTTGGGACTCCTAGGCTTTTGAGTTGAAGTGGCTGAAGAGATGGCTAAGCAGTTAAGAGCACTGGCTACTCTTCCAGAGGACCAAGGTTTGGGTTCTAACACCCACATGGTGGATCCAGGGGACCCAGTCTCATCTTCAGACTTCCTAGAACACCAGGCATACATGTGGTGCACAGACATACATGTAGGCAAAACAATCATACATGTTAAAAAAATAAACATAACGAGTTGAAGTGGGCAGATTGGGACAGAAGAGCAATTCAGACAGTGTCGGTAGAGAGGGCAGATACCAGCTTCTGGAAGGCTGGCGGATGTATGCAGCACTTTAAGAGTCCCACCACACAAGGTACAGAAGTCCTTCCCCATGTCTGGCTAGCAGTCAGACGGCTAACAGCTGTCTCTCCTAACCACAGGCCCAGCCCTCCTCTCTACCCCTTGTCCCCTTCCTGCGGATATAGACAGCACTTCCCTGCCCCCACTGCAGCCCCTGGCGCCCCCTATCCCAGGTGAGTCCCCTATCCCTGCAGCCAGGCTCCTGCTTCCTGTTGCCCAGGCTTCAGTGCCCACACAGGGCTATGTTCAGGCCAGTGCTTACCCTGTGTTAGTTGTTTGTCCATCTGTCTGTCTGTAACCTTGGAGTCCCATGCTGCTCTGTACCTGAAGATACAACTCAACTAGAAGTCTTAGTTCAAGCCACACTGAACAGAGCATCCCAGAGCAGCCAAGGACAGCAGTGCATATGTGGTTAACTCAGCTCTATTGCTCAGCCTGCTGGGGTATTCTGTGAGCTCTACCCAAGCCAAGGCAGTACCCTGGAGGTTGTGTCCCTAGCCTCTGTCCTTCAGAGCCTGCCTGCTCAGGGTTCTTACATCTGGTAAGCAGCAAAGGGCAGAGTAGTCTCCACACAAGAGGAAAGAGGTGTGTGTTGGTGAGTGTACATATGCCCCTTCATTTAGCTCATTCTCCTAGTGACAGACCTACTGTCAGGCATACTATGGCAAGGCATTCAGCAGCCCATGGTAAGACGTAAAGATTCAGCACCAAAAGCTGAACGGGCCAGCTGAACTGAAGACAAGTCCCAAGAAGACCCCAACCAAGCATGATGGGTCAGAGAGGCTTATGGGAAAGCAATTCCTAAGAAAGGTGGACAGGGAGGCTGGAACTGGCTGGGAAATGGGGCAGTGGCTGGGAAAAGGAGAGCAGGAAGATGGAATGAGAGATGCAGTTAGGGGTGCTTAGGTAGGGTTTTAAAAGCCCCAAACAGCAGCTTGAGGTTTATTCTGGTGTCAGGGAGACTTGAGCTGGAGTGGGCTAGCAGCAGTCCTTTAAAAAGTCAGTCTATTGTGTGGAGAGGAGCCTGGAGCACAGTGGGACAGCAGAAAGGCCCACAGGCTCCTGAGCGTGTGGACAGGGACAGGATTGACAACCACCTGAATAGCACATATGTGGGTCTTCTGCAGTGTCCGCGCATACATATCTGTGTACCCTGTGTCCAGGCCAGTGAGTATAAGGTATCTGTCAATTGTGTCCTCTGTGTAGGGACCTCCATACGTGTTCAAAGTCTAGCCCAAATTTCTGGCTTAGTGTTGCCTTTCCTCCTCCCTCCAGGTTCACCCACCCGTCCTTGATGCTGGGATCTGGTGTACCTGGACACCCAGCAGCCATCCCTCATCCGGCCATTGTACCCTCCTCAGGGAAGCAGGAGCTGCAGCCATATGACCGAAGCCTGTGAGTTAAAACACAGGCTGGGAGGAAGGGACAAGGAGGTGTGAGCCGGGCAGGTGAGCAGAGTGGTTTGGTCAGCCAGGATGTACAAGCCTCCTACCAGGTTCAAGGTCTTCTTCCTGGCATCTTAAAGGACTGCCTGGAGGGCCCTGCCAAGCTGTCCTATGGCTCCGGCACTGACCATTGCTGTGCTTCGTAATCTTCAAAAGCAAGAGTAGGTGGGGAAGGGATAAGGAACAAAACTTTTGTTTGAGCCAAGAAGGGAGGGGTGAGTCTCTGTTTTCCCCACTTGGCTGTGGTATTCTTGAAAGGAACAGTTACATTCTCTTCTTACTAATGTGGGGCAGTTAGAAGATTCTTAGAGCCGGGCGGTGGTGGCGCACGCCTTTAATCCCAGCACTTGGGAGGCAGAGGCAGGCGGATCTCTGTGAGTTCGAGACCAGCCTGGTCTACAAGAGCTAGTTCCAGGACAGGCTCCAAAGCCACAGAGAAACCCTGTCTCGAAAAACCAAAAAAAAAAAAGAAGATTCTTAGAAACCACTACATAAAGAGTGGTGGAGCTAGGTAGTGGTGGCACACGCCTTTAATGCCAGCGTTTGGGAGGCAGATCTCTGGGTTCAATGCCAGCTTGGTCTACATAGTGAGTTCCAGGATGGTCAGGGCTACACAGAGAAACCTTGTCTCAAAAAACCAAAAGAAGCAGAGGGGAAATTGTGGCATTAGGTAATGGTCACTGCCAGGGCAGGGATGGGGTCACTCTCTTTCCAAGTAATGTAATTTGATTGTGCACCCCAGGAAAACACAAGCAGAACCCAAGGCAGAGAAGGAGGCTAAGAAGCCAACTATCAAAAAACCCCTCAATGCTTTCATGCTTTACATGAAGGAGATGAGAGCCAAGGTCATTGCAGAGTGTACACTCAAGGAAAGCGCTGCCATCAACCAGATCCTGGGTCGCAGGGTGAGGCCATGGGCAAGTGGGCTGGGAGGGATTGCCCCTAGTCCCTTTCACCCTGGTACAGCTTCCTAACTCTCTGGTTCATCTCATCCACCCCACTTCCTTGTTGCAGTGGCATGCACTATCTCGAGAAGAGCAGGCCAAGTACTATGAACTGGCTCGCAAGGAAAGGCAGCTGCATATGCAGCTATATCCAGGCTGGTCAGCGCGGGATAACTACGTGAGTGGCCAGCACTACACCACAGGCAGTGGGGGACACCTTTGAGATACCATACCCAAGGCAACAACCTCAACGTGGGAAGGGGAATTTTTTTTTGTCTTGATGGTACAGGCAAAGTTACACAGAGAGAGCCCAAGACCTCCCTTGGCTATTCAGAAGAGGAGAGAAAGCTGAAGCGACTTCCTCTAAAGGCAGTTCTCCACTCCAGAATACATTCATTTGTATGACTACTGCCTAGTATCTGGTTTGGCCATGTGAGAAGGGGAAAGAAGGGGCCTAGAAATCCCTCCTGTAGCCGGGCAGTGGTGGCGCACGCCTTTAATCCCAGCACTTGGGAGGCAGAGGTAGGCGGATCTCTGTGAGTTCGAGACCAGCCTGGTCTACAAGAGCTAGTTCCAGGACAGGCTCCAAAGCCACAGAGAAACCCTGTCTCCTAAATGTACCCTATCCACAGTAGCCTTGCAAGAACTACAGCCAAGGAAGAGGAGCCCCAATATAGGAGAGACCTATTGACCTGGAATCTCAAAGGCAATAGGCAGCAGATATCCCAATGTCCACCTCCTAGAACCAACCATCTGTCTTGTTCCTACAGGGAAAGAAGAAGAGGCGGTCAAGGGAAAAGCATCAAGAATCCACCACAGGTGAGGCCTTGCTGGCTTCAGTAGTAATAGAGGTGCCTCTCTCCAAGTTCCTATTGTAAGAGCAGCCTCCTCCGGCCCAGAGGGTGGGGTGGAACACTCAGCCAGGAACCTTCAGGGCCTGAGCTCTCTGCAAACAAATCTGCATCTCTGAAGTCTAATTCCATGCAAGTAACGGTTTTAACTGTATCCTAGGAACAGACCAGCAGAAGCCAACTCTAGTGATAAAACCCTATGCCACCTTTGCCAGCCGTACTCACAGCTAGGTTCCACCAGAGAAGCTAATGAACTGATTATATTGTTCCATGTCTACAGCAAAAATGTCAGCCAGGACCCAATAGTAGTCACAGAGCCTGCTGACAGGTACCTGGTGATTTCTCCGTCACTAGTTCCCATTTCTCCTGGAAGTGTAAAGTGCCGCAGAGAGCCCAGATAAGCCATCCTGCTGCATGCCTCATTCTTGTCCCCAACTCTGATTTAGATGACAGTCTATGACATTCTCAGCTGTGTTGCCGCAAACAGGAAAGCTGGAGCCTAGGATTGGGACAGGACAGGAAAAAGTCCTCTTGTCCTGTGTCTCAGGATAGGAACAGGTCCTTCTTTCCGTCTGTAAGTGTGGAATATTAGGTATTAATATGCTGTACCTTTAGTCTTATTAGGAATATGGACCAGAGGGTGATGGGGTATTGACAACAATGAGGAAAAACTGCGTTAAAACATGCAGGTAGTTAGGGGAAAGGAACAGACAGCCCCAGGATAGGAAATGCAGAAGCCATGCTAGAAGGATCAGTCAAGGGAAGGTAGCATGAGGACTTCCTCTACACTCCATTCTTCCCACTGACTCTTGCCCAACTGGGTGACTGCCTTTTCTCATATCTTGCTCTGGGTCCTAAGGCTTCCCCTGGGGCCAGCTGTGCCATGGAGAGGTCCATTCTGCCTGTGGGGGCTATGGGGTGTCTGTGACTGGCTAACACTGATGTTACCTCTTCTTTCTGGGCCCTGTTCTGCCCTGCTGCCTGCCTGCTCGCCCTCTGCCCTGTTCTGCCCCTCTGGCATGGCTGTGAGCAGACCCTGGCTCGCCTAAGAAATGTCGTGCTCGCTTTGGCCTCAACCAGCAGACGGATTGGTGTGGTCCGTGCAGGTGGGTTTGTCCCCACCATCATTCTCCCTTTGCTTCAAGCTGCTTCCCTTAATGCACATGTTCTGCCAGGTCTGCAGCCCCTCCTTTGGTCCCTCAGTCCCCTAGCAAGCCCTGTAGAGAAGGAAACCCACGCCCCCTAAGAGTATGTCTGACCACTGAACACAAGACAGTGGAGATAACTAGTCAAGGTGGAACAAGCAGAGAGGGAAAGATAGCATTCTAAGGAAAGAAAGGCAAATGCAAGTGGGTGGCTTGGGTACTAGCCAGGTTTACCAGGTCCTCAGAAAACAATTCTCACACTTAGGTGGCCTGAGCCTCTACTCTTAGCCTCAGAGTGATTAAGGTCCACAGACTCCCTCATTTCCTTAAAATGAAATCCCTGTCTAAGAAAAGCAAGGTGATGATATCAGAGACTTCTGGAAATAGTCTGATCACCAGGAAGCTGTGTGCAACTTGCCATCTTGTACCTGTTAACACTAAAAAGGTTACAGAGGCTAGTGGAAGAGAGATATCATAGGGCAAAGAGAAAAGAAATGTGGCAATGAGTGTGTCTGTATGTGTGCACATGCTCACAATGGAGACTCCATCCCTAGAAGAGGTCCTATACCATCCATTTGTGCTGTTCAAGACAAACTATGGCTAGGGACTGGTATACACCTGTAACCCTAGCACTCAGGAGGTAGAGGCAAGCCAGAGCAAACTGCCCAAAGATCTACAGTTGTAAATAGGCAACAGTCACCATGCACTTCTTCCACTAGCCTGGCTGTGAGAACCAAGATTGTCACAAGCATCACAGTCCCCTGACTCCTAATCCCTGCAAGTATATATGGAACAGAAGCTCAAGGACCCAAATGAAGATAGTTCTCCTGGAAAATAGGAGGCCTACCCACAAAAGGTTCCACTTGCCACCTTGTGGCTGTTCTACATAATTGCACTCATCCTCGGTCTGGGCCAGGTGGGGCTGAAGGAATGGGCATAGTTTCTGGGCCTCGGAGAGAGAGGACAAAGTGGTTAGCCAGGCCAGTTCAAGGACAGCCATTTTCTGGTTGTGGTGTGTGACTATGGATTTACCCTCTGTTTACAGATAACTCTCTTCACTATTCCTAGGAGGAAAAAGAAATGCATTCGGTACTTACCCGGAGAAGGCCGCTGCCCCAGCCCCGTTCCTTCCGATGACAGTGCTCTAGGCTGTCCCAGGTCCCCAGCTCCCCAGGACTCACCCTCTTATCTTCTGCTGCCCCACTTCCCCACAGAACTGCTTGCTAGCCCAGTGGAGCCAGCACCAACATTCTCAGGTCACTCTGCAGCTGTCACTCTTCCAGCTCCTGAGTCCCCAAAGACCCTCCACAGCACCCTCCAGAATACACAAGTACAGCAACAGGAACCTCAGAGGCAGGCAGCCTAGCACACACAGGACACCTGGCTTGCTCCAGGGGCCCACCCCTAACTCTTTCAAGAGGAGGCAACAACAAGACCAGATCACGGAACTGGTTAGGGGTCCTCTCCAGGTGCTGAAGATTTCAAAGGCTGCTTAAACTACTCCCAGAACTGGAGGCCATCAAGGCATGTGGTAGGGATCACATCTGTGCAGCTGTATCGTCTCCTGAAGGGCATCCTGGTACCTATGGTAGCCATACCTTTTCTTTTTGTCATACCTTGCTAGCTGGATGCCCCTACAGTTTTTTGGTTTGGTTTGGTTTTTTTGCTGCAGGTCATATGAGCTGGACTGGCGGAGTTCAGCTACCTTCTCTACAAATGCCTGTCCTCTGCCACACCTTC
This sequence comes from Chionomys nivalis, assembly GCF_950005125.1. NCBI lineage: Eukaryota > Metazoa > Chordata > Mammalia > Rodentia > Cricetidae > Chionomys > Chionomys nivalis. The sequence continues at coordinate 34,186,708 of NC_080092.1, read as the reverse complement.
TCCATGCCAATACTTCTTGGACCAAGAATACCTGCTTTATCACACAAGATGATTTTGTGGTTGGTCACCAGCCACAGAAGTCTAAACGCTTTTCTCTTAAGGAGCAGAGAAGCTCTGTTTACAAAGAACAGCTGCTGTTCATAAGCTGGGCCAGAGGAAGCTTCTTACTGTCTTCCCAGGAGCTTGCAAGAGGAGGAAATGGGATAGATAGGTTAGGTTTAAGGTCTTTCAGCCTAGGCAACAAAATAATATCAACCCTACTTACTGGTGGACAGTACTCAGCTTTAATTAGAATGACTTGGAAATCTTTCCTGAGAAACTCACCAGCCTTAGAAACTATAGTCAATAGATTGAAGTTGGCTTAACTCCAGTGTGCACCCTTCCCAGTGCCATTTCCAAGCTCATCTATGTCAGCTGAGTCACAGCTCCTGGGCAGCTGTGGGAGAGCAAATCCCAAATCCCCCAACCGCCAGAGCCCATCTTTCAGCATTTAGAACTGGCCAGCTTCAGTTTCTCTGTGGGGCTGCAGGAAGGAAGAGATCTGTTACAACTAAAGCAAGGAGTCCATAAAACCTCTTGTGGTGGGAATGGTTCTTTGCCACATTCTAGAAACCCTTTTTGAGCCAAACTTAACCCTGAGCCTTGAAAAACAAGTTTTTTTGTTTAACTTTTTTAAAAATACTTTTCACTGTATATCGCCTGAATCCAAAGAAAAGGGGCTACCAATATATTCTACACACATTAAAAAAAAAAAAAAAGCCTTAGTTCCTACTTTAACCACTGATTTCTCAATCCAAAGATCATGTTTCTAGTGTAGTGTGCTACAAGTGTTGAAAAGATTGCTGGAATGTGGTGGTTCACACCTCTAATCCCAATACTTGGGAGGTAAAGGCAGGTGGATCTCTCTGAGTTCCAGGACAGCCAGGGTTGTATAGAGAGAGCTTGTCCCAAAAAGGAGAAAAAACCTGATGTAGTATTCGAAATATTTTTGTATTAATGCATTATCATAGAAAAACTTTTTTAAGCAAGAGAATAAAGATACTTTTTACTGGGTTTGTTTTTCAAAGCCTGACTGAGTAGTAAGCTGATTCAATTAACAGTGCCTTCCTAATGCTCCTTTTCTTCTTAGCTGTTACCAAACATGGAGTGTATTCCCTGTGTATACAAAGATCCCAAGACTGCCAAGCTGCAAAAACCAAAAATCACTCTCAGCATCTCCTACAGGGGCTTGGTCCTGATCACCACAGCTAATCTCACTTTCCAAGCTCTACTCTTTTTTTTTTTTTTTAAATATTTATTTATTTATTATGTATACAATATTCTGTGTGTATGCCTAAAGGCCAGAAGAGGGCACCTGACCTCAACACAGATGGTTGTGAGCCACTATGTGGTTGCTGGGAATTGAACTCAGGACCTTTGGAAGAGCAGGCAATGCTCTTAACCTCTGAGCCATCTCTCCAGCCCCCCCAAGCTCTACTCTTAATCCTTTGACATTACAATCAAGGCAGGCCAGCCTATTCCCCAGTACCTCTGCACGCCAATGAATTGCCATCCAGACACTGGAAAGTCCAACCTGAAATGTATTCTGAACCTATTTTCCTCTAAGGACAGAGAGAAATGAGACCCCATGCTGATTTCAAGGGAAATAAGCAATCCACTGACTTTTTAAAAATAATTTTTATGTATGAATGTTTTATCTGCATGTATGTCTTAATGCCAGAAGAGGGCATCAGATCTCACTATAGATAGTTATGATGCACCAAGTGGTTACTGGGAATTGAATTCAGGACATCTGCAAGAGCAGCCAGTATGTTCTTAACCACAGAGCTATCTCTCCAGCTCCCTATACACAGACTATTTACAAGGACTGCCTGTTAAGGCACTTTTAAGCATTTTCTCCCAGTTTTATAGAAGACCTCTGAAGTCTGATAAACAAGCCCTACCATGTTAAAGTATACTGTGCTGCTAACTTCTAGAGCTCTATCATGAATGTAAATGCTATCAACACCTCAGGTTAACCATTAGATAAAAAGTTTTCAAGGACAGCCACCAGACCATTATCCTGAATTGCAGCTTTCAGTTCACGGAACGTCATTTGGATTTACATCCCAAAGTATGTAGACCACTAGAAACTGCAGTCCTGGACTTTTACCTCTTTTGGGGAGGATACTAAAAATGACCGGGCAGTCTTTAGACACCTGTTCCACTTTAAAATTCTGCTCTGGCTGTTGGCCCAGCTCCCCCCCCACACTCACCTGGGGGTGGGGGTGGGCCAACAAACTACATCCTCACCAGGTACAAGTTGGGATTTTTTTTTTTTATTTGATCTGGTGTGTCCTTTACACTGGATACATGAACAATACACTCTTTGTAGGGTGCAGGGCCGGTATGTGTGGCAGCAGGACACATTGGCAACTTTGTTAGGATCAGAACAACTATTTAGGAAAACAGACTCCAAACAAAATCTGAATCCTCCCAAATCACAACACTACATTCCTGAGACCTGAGGAGGTCTTAAGGACTTGAGAATGCAAACCTAAGTCAACTTCAGATATTATACTAATCTCTTCACATGGCCAGCCAAGAACCAACCCAATTTTCAGAGACATTAGAGAACAGGATATCCCTAGTCTTTCTGACCCATTCCATGACAATTGGCATACTTAAGACTTCCCTGTAGACAGGGTTTCTCCGTGGAACAGTCCTGGATATTCTGGAACTAGCTTTGTAGACCAGGCTAGCCTCGAACTCACAGAGATCCGTCTGCGTCTGCCTCCTGAGTGCTGGGATTAAAGGCGTGCACCACCACCACCGCCCTGCAATCCATTCTTAACTGCTCCCTCTGCTGTAGCTGTTTCCTAGCCTTTGTTGAGTGGACACACTGAGAGTTGAGCCCAGCATGCTATCAGGGCCTTCCTGTACCTGCCAGTCTGAAGGCACAAGTTTTCCTCTTTTCCAAGCTCAGTCACAACTCTCTGAGCTACACCTGTATCTAAACTTCCTTTTGGCTGTGAAAGTAGGCTCTGAAATACTGCCTTTCTCTGTCCAGGGAACAATGAATAGTGATAGAAAGGCCTAGCCTAAATAAAGAGAAACGGGATGGCACTTCACATTCTGTTCTCCTGCATCTCTTTCAAGGAAAACAGAAGGGACAAGAACTGCAAAGCCATATCAAATCCTACTTGTCAAGCCAATGTGTCAAAGAATTCAATTAGGATGTCAAATTAATTACATAAAGCTAAGCTGGCTTTTCCCTGCAGTTAGAAAGGCTATCTTAGTTTTCTTTTCTTTTTTTAAATATTTATTTATTTATTATGTATACAATATTCTGTGTGTATGCCTACAGGCCAGAAGAGGGCACCAGACCCTCTACAGATGGTTGTGAGCCACCATGTGGTTGCTGGGAATTGAACTCAGGACCTTTGGAAGAGCAGGCAATGCTCTTAACCTCTGAGCCATCTCTCCAGCCCTATCTTAGTTTTCTTGAGTCTCTTCAGAGCTTTCCTGATGTTCCCCAGGGGTTCCAGTCCTGTAATCCAGTACTTCGGTGGTGAACACAGAAGAAAACAGTGATACACACTGAGTTGGAGTCACTTCAGGCCAGTGTTAGAAAAAGGGAGGAAAAGCCAGGCAGTAGTGGTACACACCTTTAATCCTAGCACTCAGAAGGTAGAGGCAGGCGGGATCTCTGAGTTCAGCAGAGTCTACAGAGCAAGTTCCAGGACAGTCAGGGCTACACAGAGAAACAAAACAAACAAAGAGTAGAAATCATACTGAGACTTTTGGGCAGTTAAGAGCTCAGCTCCTTGGTAGATGGGAAGTCTTAATACAAGCCAATATATATATAGTGAGACTCATATCTAAGACAGCAAACAAGAAAGACTTTTTAGGTTATAGTTTTCAAAAAGTCAAGGAGAGAACACAAACTCATTTTCTCTGCCCGCTCCATCTTTGGAATACAGATAATGTCCTTACTCCTGCCCTCACAATTCCTGGGTTTACTATTCACAAAGCAACAAAGAATGAAGTCAGATGATGTAAACCACCCCCATTCCAGTCACTGGAGATGCTAGGGTAAGACTATGTCCATGAATTGAGAGATCAGCTTGGGCCACACATCAAGACCTGGTATTTGTCCCTCTTGCCTCAAAAAAGGCTCACAAACTCTTTTTCCTAGTAGCTGACACTTGCTTTATAAACATGGTATACATCAGCAATCCTAGAGCTTTAGTGAAGACTTGGGCTTTTCCTGGCACAAGCAGGACTGCTGGGTAAATGTGCTTACTACAGTAATAACTGGCAAGTGAGACACTTCTGGCAACACTGAATGTTGTTACCTCCCTCACTGAACCAACACAATAGGGTGAGGCATATATATATATATATATATTTTTTTTTTTTTTTTGGTTTTTCGAGAACAGGGATTCTCTGTGGTTTTGGAGCCTGTCCTGGAACTAGCTCTTGTAGACCAGGCTGGTCTCGAACTCACAGAGATCCGCCTGTCTCTACCTCCCAAGTGCTGGGATTAAAGGCGTGCGCCACCACCGGTGGCCTGGCGAGGCATATTTCTTAAGATTAATCACAGAGAACAATGCTGTTTCTAAAAGAATTCCAGATAATAAATATCTTAAACGTTTGGGGCTGCTTTATTTTCAGATAGTTTTGTGTGTGTGTGTGTGTGTGCGCACGCGCCATGTGCAAGTGGCAGTGCAGGAATTGGTTTTCTCCATCTTGTGACTTCTTGGGGACCAAACTCAGGTCAACCAGCTTGGCAGCAACTGCTTTCATCTACTCAGACAATATATTTTTATTTTTTTCAAGGCAGGTCTTTGCTATCCTGGAACTCACTATGTAGACCAGGCTGGCCTCGAACTCAGAGATCCACCTCTGCCTTATCACTACTGCCCAGCTATATTTTTATATTTTAACAAAGGTTTCAAATTCAAATCAAAGAGTATCTTACACTAAAGAAGATAGAACCAGTCTGAAACAGGATTATGACAGCTTTCTCTGTGTAGAAGGGGCTGGAGAAATGGCTCAGAGGTTAAGAGCACAGCACTGACTGCTCTTCCAGGGGTCCTGACTTCAATTCCCAGCAACCACATGGTGGCTCACAGCCATCTATAATGAGATCTGGTGCCCTCTTCTGGCATGCAAGCACACATGGAAGAAATGTTGTTTACATAATAAATAAATCAATATATCTTTTTTTTAAATATTTATTTATTTATTATGTATACAATATTCTGTCTGTGTGTATGCCTGCAGGCCAGAAGAGGGCACCAGACCCCATTACAGATGGTTGTGAGCCACCATGTGGTTGCTGGGAATTGAACTCAGGTCCTCTGGAAGAGCAGGCAATGCTCTTAACCGCTGAGCCATCTCTCCAGCCCAATAAATCTTTTTTTAAAAAAATGAGAAGATAGCTCAGATGCAGAGCACTTAGCATGTACAAGGCCCTAGGTTCAAAAAAGGTTGTACAAGAAAGTACAAAGCTTTCTACCATAAAAGGGAAGCTAGAAATAATGGTTGAACAGTTATGTCTTAGGAACTAAGCAATGCATAAAGGGGGGGGGCACAAGCCAACAAGATGGCTCAGTAAATAAAGGTGCCTCCTACCTAGTGTGACAACTTGAGCCACACAGGTGGCAGGAGAGACTCTCAAAGTCATCCTCTGACCAACACAAGTGTGCCACGGTGCATACACCAAGCATGCATGTACACACATAAAATTAAAATGTCATTAAAATATTTTAATGTAAAAAGAAAAAAGGACTAAGCATTGGTTTCAAGTAATCGCATAAATGTTAACAGCCTCCAGTGAAAGACAAACCACCTAAGATTCTCGTCAACTAAAAATGACTAAACTTAGTTCATTTAAGTGAAGACACATTTACATTCACAAAAGCAACTGTTTACTACCTATTGCATTACTTTTTATTGAAAAGCATCTTGCACTTCAGGATGTCTGTTTTCTGAGTTTTGCCATACACTTTAATGCTAAAGATTAAATTACTTTTTACATGCAAGTAGTGTCTTTCCCCATGTAGGAACAATGATGATAAAAAGATGACATACCACATGAAGTAAGTGTCATTTTTAATTGAAAAGCTAACAAATGTCTAGTTACAGCCCCTTGAAAAGCTAACAAATGTCGAGGTACAGCCCTCCTCCCAAACCAAAATGGGTAGTAAACTAAATCTCTAGGCAACATATTCAAAGCTGAGATTAAAAATTAAAGGGGAGGCGGATAAGACCAAACAAGTCCTCAGATCCAATTAAGAGAGCCCAGCTGTATACAGCTTACCAGCAGCAAAGAGGCTAGAACACATCTTAACAACCCCACTTGCAACATTGACTTCAAGTTCCCTTGTTCCAGTTTCCAACTCATGAACAAAGATCATGTTTTATTAATTCTATTTCAGAATACTTCTCATAAGTTGTTTTATTTACAATGCCAACTTTCAAAGGCTCACTAAAGTTAACTGGACAATGAACTAGGCAGAAATCACTTTACAGAAAGAGGGAAAGCCCAAAATGCCACTTTCCACAGAGAACCCAAAAGTTCAGTTTTATTCAGAATACTGAAAAAAACTAAAACAAAAGAACTTTTGCTCATAGAAGAAACTCAGCCATAGGTCAGATCTGTACTGGAACTACACATGCAGTGAGGACGAGACTGCGTTTGTCTACTGTTCTAATATTAACAATTATAAACAGAGCAGTGCAACTAGCATTTGGAACAACCCTTCTAGTGTTAACAGTGTCAGGGACAGCACTTCACTTCTCTTCACACCACTGGTTCTCTTTGCGTACCTAGAAGAGACAGACAAGGAAGTACCTTGAGTGGTTTTCTGAGATGACTAAGCACTGCCTATACTGTACCATCAGTAGTCTCTGTGATGTGAGAAGGGCAGGTGGAAAGCTGGGAAAATACCAGGCTAATTAAGAGTAGACTTGATGATTCCCACTGTCAAACAGCAAATACAACTAGGAGCTGTAGTCCCACTCTCTAAGCTGGCAAGCACACTAAACTCATCCACTCTTGTATTATCAGGCTCCACTATCTAAAGCCAACATTTATAGCCTGTACAAATGTCCTAGGTAAAAAAAATCTATAATCTGGTAATGAAGAACCCCAAAATCCATTTTTCTTGAGATGGCTCAGCAGTTAAGAGCACTTGACTGCTTTTCCAGAGATCCTGACTTTAATCTTCAACACCCACATGGTGGCTCACAACCATCTGTAATGGGATTAGATTCCTTCTTCTGGTCTGTATGAAGACAGAGCATTCATATACATAAAATACACACAAAAAATAAATCATTAAAGAGGCTGGACATGACTCAGAGGTTAAGAATGCTGTTTTCATTTAGTTCCTGCCCCACAACCACCTGTAACTCTAACTCCAGGGGATTCAATGCCCTCTTCCGGCCACCAGGCTCACACACATGAATAAAAAAGTCTTCAAAAAGCCGGGTGGTGGTGGCGCACGCCTTTAATCCCAGCACTCGGGAGGCAGAGGCAGGTGGATCTCTGTGAGTTCGAGACCAGCCTGGTCTACAAGAGCTAGTTCCAGGACAGGCTCCAAAACCACAGAGAAACCCTGTCTCGAAAAACCAAAAAAAAAAAAAAAAAAAAAAAAAAAAAAGTCTTCAAAAGAACAGTATCCTCTAGGTACTCAGATTCAGAGACAGACCAGAAGTAATGAGAAGAAGAGGTACACATTATCCCTCTGTATCAAGACTTTTGTTGTTACTGGGTTTGTTTTCTCAGCCCTGGATGTCCTGAAACTCACAGTCTGCCTCAGTCTTCCAAGTGCTGAGATCAAAGGCATGTGCCTTCACACCTGGTTGCTATCAAGGCATTTAAAAGGCATCCTAAGTAAGTGCACCAATAAGCTAAAGCCCTAGTCCAAGACTTCATGATAGGCATCCTTTTTTTCTTTTATTTTACTGAGGTTCAGTGTCCTTTTAAAATGTTATCAAAAATACCTGGGCCTCTTCCTCTTCAGTAAAGTCATTTTTGATATTGAAGGTTTTACGAATCTCCTCAGGAGTTTTCCCCTTAATCATATTGGCCACAGTCTTGCATGTGACATCAAGCAAACCTTTGATGTCTAAGTAGTTTGCAGCCTGTAAATGACAGATGGTTTTTAGTCATGTGTACTGAACATTTGAGTGATTAACAATCTACATTGAGTTTAAAATGATACATCTTTTAATGAACTCCATGAAATTCTCTGCCCTTTAATACTAATTACTTTTAATTTCATCTTTCACTAACTTTCCTCTTATATACTGCTTTACATTTATCCCAGATTTTAATTGTTTTATCTCAATTCAGTTAAGAATACTAATTAAAAATTTTTCTTTAGCTTATCAATAACTAGGAAATTACTGAATTTTCAAATATTTGTAATTTTTTTTCCAGATTTTATTTTGAGACAAGGTCTCACTATATATCCCTGAATGTCCTAAAACTTGCTATGTAGAACAGGTTGACCCCAAACTCAGAGCTCAATCTGCCTCTACCTTCTGTATTCTGTCTGGGATTAAAGGCATGCACCACCATACCCAGCTTTAGACATTTTTTATGTTTCTATCACTGAGGTCAGATAAGATACTTTGCATTACTTGAATACATTTAAATCTGAGCTTTTTATGGTCCACAACTTGGTCTATCTTGACCAGAATTTATATGCTGTTATTAAATGTAACAGCCTACATGCCAATTAAGACAAGTTGTTCAACAGTGTTTCTGAACTGGTTTTCTGTCCACTTGTCATAATTACTGAGAAACAATAACGAAATTTCTATGACTGAACAACTGTGTCTTGACCTTTGTGTTTTACTTTTTTCACTTTTTGAAGATCTGCTTCTAGGTAGGTGTTTATAACTATATACTCTTAACGAATCAATCCCCTTATCATTATGAAACAGCCCTCTTTAGCTGCAAAATATAATCATTCTAGCTTTCTTTTGAATTGTGTTAGCATACTCTTTTTCATCTTTAATTCTAATTGTGCCTGTTTACTTAAAGTGAGTTTGACACAGCAAAAGAGTTTTACTTATCTGACCTGACATTTCTACCTCTCAAAAGTGCTTGGACCGTTTAAATTTAATGTAACTACTAATATGTAACATTGCGTGAGTCCAGAGACTATGTACCTAGCAAATTTAACCCTTAAGGGGTAAGGACTGCAACAGAACTACCTTATTATATACAGTAACATACCAGAATAAGTTCGAAAAGTGTTCCTTGGTCAACTTTCAGGAATTCTTGGTCCCAAACAGGAATATCATCTGTCCGCTTTTCTTTGTTCTCATCATCCTCAGGAGGAGGAGGGTCATCCTTGTGATGGGTGCACCACTGAATGACCTACAACAACAAATTCTCCTGACATTCTGTTACAAGACTTTCAGTTTAATGCTGAGAGCATCAATCCTACACTGGGATAAGAACTAGCTAAAGGGTGATCTAACAAAAAGTTAGAGCCAACTTTTAAAAACAAAGTTTGCTTATTGCAAACACACACAGGAAGGTTGGACAACTGAGCCTTTACTTCCACCATGTGGATTCTCAGACCAAACTCAGACCATCAAGCTTGGCAGGAAGAGGCATTACCCACTAAGTTATCTTGCTGGCCCTAAACTTGTTAGTTGCGCCAATTACCTTGTACTCCTGATCCTCCCACTACCCAGCCCACATCCTCTGACAGTCAAGCTCAAAAGATAAAAATGAAGCTTAAATAATCTTTTTAACTTTTAAGGATGAAAGGTCTTATTAGATGTAACCAAATCATTCATAGCATTACACCTGATTCTGTTAAAAACAAAAAAATGGTAGAGGGGCCATGTGTTTTGAGGCATACTTATAATCTAATAAACAGTTGGAAAAAAAAAAGCAGGAGTCTGAGTTCCAGGCCAGCCTGAGATAGCAAGGCTTGTCTCAAAAACATAAAACAATAAACTCCCCACAAACCAAGAGGCTGGAGAGATGACTCCGAGATTAAGAGCATTTGCTATTCTTTTTTTTTTTTTTTTTTTTTTGGTTTTTCGAGACAGGGTTTCTCTGTGGTTTTGGAGCCTGTCCTGGAACTAGCTCTTGTAGACCACGCTGGTCTCGAACTCACAGAGATCCGCCTGCCTCTGCCTCCCGAGTGCTGGGATTAAAGGCGTGCGCCACCACCGCCCGGCAAGCATTTGCTATTCTTACAGAAGACCTAAATTCAGTACCCAGCACTCAATGGGCAGCTCACAACTGCCTGTATTTTCTGTCTTCTGCAAACAACTGAATGCAGACGGCACACTTAACATAACACTTGTACGCATATATAAATAAAAATCAGAGAGGCTGAGCAGGGAGGTGGTGGCGCATGCCTTTAATCCCAGCACTTGGGAGGCAGAGACAGGCGGATCTCTGTGACTTCGAGGCCAGCCTGGTCTACAAGACCTAGTTCCAGGACAGAAACCAAAAGCTACAGAGAAACCCTGTCTCAAAAAAAAAAAAAAAAAAACACAAAACAAACAGAGAGACTGGAGAGAGCAGTCAGTAGTTAAGAGCACCTTGCTGCTATTCCACAGGACATGGGCTCAATTCCTAGCACTCACATGATAACCCACAACCACCTGTAACTCTAGTTCCAGGAGATTTGATGCCCTCTTCTGGCCTCCTCAGGCACCAGGCACACAAAGGAAGGCACGACACCTATATACATATGCAGGGCTGGGGAGACAGTTCAGCCCTAAGAGTGCTTGCTGAAGCTGGGCACAGACATTTAATCCCAGCACTCGGGAGGCAGAGGCAAGTGGAGCTCTATGAGTGAGGCCAACCTGGTCTATAAAAGCTAGTTCTGGGACAGGCTCTAAAGCTACAGAGAAACCCTGTCTTGAGTGTTTGCAGAACAAGCATTAAGGACCCAATTTTGAATCCTTACCATCTATATAAAAAAGCTGAGACAACATGCACTTGCAATCCCTAGAGCTTGTGGTATGTGGGATGGGGAGGGAAGCTTGTTTGTTACCAGTCTAGCTCTAGATTCAGGAGATAAGAGTCATATATCAGGAAATCTGATGTGCTCCTCTGGCTTCAGGTAGTCATTCAAAACACATGTGTACACATACCATACACAAACAAAAACAAATTTATTCATTTACACAAAGAAACAATGGAAAGACCAAAAGTTAAGTTCATTAAAGGTATGGTGGCACATGCCTGCAATTCTAGCACCCACAAGGCAGCAGTATTGCTTCCAAGTTGAAGGCCAATTTGAGCTATCAACCAAGACCCCATCTTAAAAAATCAAACCAAGTCGGGCAGTGGTGGCGCACGCCTTTAATTCCAGCACTTGGGAGGCAGAGGCAGACAGATCTCTGTGAGTTCGAGGCCAGCCTGGTCTACAGAGCTAGTTCCAGGATTGGCTCCATGGCTACTGAGAAACCCTGTCTCAAAAAAACAAAAGAAAAGAAAACAAACAAAAAAACAACCAACCAATAACAAAAAGAAAAGCCAAACCAAGTTTGGCAGTGGTGGCATAAGCCTTTAATCCCAACACTCAAGAGGCAGAGGCAAGCAGATCTGAGTTCTAGGCCAATCTGGTCTACAAAGTGAGTTCCAGGACACACAGGGCTACATAGAGAAACCCTGGCTCAAAAACCAACAACAAAACAAACACAAACCAAAGAAATAAAGCAAGCACTAGAGAGGCAACTGGCAAGCAGATTTCTGTGAGTTCAAGGCCAGTCTTGTCTACAGAGCTAGTTCCAGGACTGGCTTCGTAGCTACTGAGAAACCCTGTTTTGAAAAACAAAGCAAAACAAAACTTACCTGCGCTGGGTGTGTAGCTCAGTATCAGAACATGTTTGAGACCCTAAATTCAATACCCAACACCAAAACAAGAAAAACAAAAAAACCACTTACCTTTTTTAGAATTGCTGCATTAACATTTGGTAAAGGAACAGGATCATCATCTCCCTCATCATCCATTCCCAAATCTAAGAAAACCAGGAAGAGAGAAGCCATTATTTCCCAACTCCACAACAACATACTTAGGACTTCTAGTGTGATAAAACACCAAAAGCAAGTTGGAGAGAATTTATTTCATCTTATATTTCTAGGTAATAGCCCGTAAAAAAGCAGGCAGGAACCTGGAAGCAGGAACTGAAGCAGAAGCCACTGGCTTGCTCCTCTGCCTTGCTCAGCCAGCTTTTGTTTTGCTTTTTTTCTTTCCTTTTTTATTTTTTTTCAAGATGGAGTTTCCCTGTGTGTGCTGGAACTTGCTCTATAGACCAGGCTGGCTCGAACTCAACAGAAATCCACCTGCCTCTGCTTCCCAAGTGCTGGTTCAGCCAGCTTTTTTTTTTTTTTTTTAACAACTCAGGACCACCACCTAGGGGTGAGACAAATAAATCCACAATGGGATGGGCCCACCCACAACAATCATTAATCAGGAACACTCCCCACCCCCACCCCACACTCACAGGTCAATTTGGTGGAAGCATTTCCTCAATTTTACTCCAGCTTGTGCCAAGTAGACCTAAAACTATCTAGTATAGATGGGCACGGGGCACATACCTGTCAGTGATTTAATGAAGTATGAATAACTAAGGAACAATATGGAAAAGCTGAATCCCATTCTCTTTTTTTAAATATGACCCAATTTTTTTTTTATTTGCTTGCTTCTTATATTTGGAGTACTTTGGGGGGGGGATATCCTTGGCCTAAGAGTCTTTGCCATAGTCCTCAGCCACTACACAACTGCAATAAACAACGTTAAAGGGTTTCCCCTCTCCATCAATTTACACAACAGTTTGTAACTCCAGTTCAAGAAGAATCTAGCCGGGCGGCGGTGGCGCACGCCTTTAATCCCAGCACTCGGGAAGCAGAGGCACGCGGATCTCTGTGAGTTCAAAGCCAGCCTGGTCTACAAGAGCTAGTTCCAGGACGGGAACCAAAAAGCTACGGAGAAACCCTGTCTCGAAAATCCTAAAAAAAAAAAAAAAAGAATCTAATGTTCTCTCCTGGCCTCTGTAGGGACTGCATTCACAGGGTGTATATAAATACATGCAGGCAAAACACTTAGGTCAACCTGTACAACTTGTAGGTACTGCAAATCTAGATGAGAACCAAAACAGACATTGCACTTGAGCACAAGGCACTCACTAAGGTCCTTTATAACAAGTTTCAATGGAGTGGTAAAGAGCAGGTCATCTCTCTCCCAGTAACTCCAATACTTGTCTTTCACCCCTTCCCGCCTTAGAGAAAACAAAGACATAAACAAAACAAACAGCCTCAAGTTCATATATAAAATCCCCCCCCAACACTGTTAAGAGAATCTACACGGTAAAATTTTTCTTTATGTAACAGATACTGATAATGTAGACAACATAAAATATTACCTTTATTTAAATATAAAGCTATTTAGAAGAAGGCTTAAGTAATAATAATGCTTCTCTAGTATTTAGCAGTGTTTTTATGAGTTCATATGAAAGTAGCAAAATACATTCCTTTAAGCTATTTAGTTTCAGGGATTTCTGGCCGGTACCTGTCAGATAATGGTATGTGATACCATTATCTTGAACAAATAAGTCAATCCAAATGTATACATATCAAGATTTTCACTTCTAATTACCCTGAGTTTAAGAGTTTCATTTTGTTCTTAAGTCACATGGAACCAACCAGAAACACTGTAGATACAAAACAAAATCAGTAAGAAGCCAAATCCAAAGAACTCCATCCTCAAGAGGCTAGAATCCTATAAGCTGCAGGTACTTCCTATGAAACCACGCTGCTTTGAGCCCACAAATACAGAGGAAAAGACTCCTTTAACTACTGCTATCTATCAGTCTACTTACTTCTCAGAGCAAAGCTGGGCTGTACAAGTTTCTAGACAACTAATGCTCTTAAAATTGGCAAATGCTTCTCTGAAGCAGGATAGGACAGATGAGCACATCAAACAACTGCTAAGATGAAGTAAATACTTCCATTGCCAAAACAAGTATTCAGGAAGCAAGTTTGCTGTCGGTTATTCACCTACCTTTATAAGACACCAGAATCACTTTCTCTGTATTGGGACCATTCCATACTCCCTCAATCAGCAGGTAGGTAACTTGATAAACCATGACTACAGGACATATCAAGGGGTTTACACACTTAATAGAAAGGATCATGCCCGGTGGTGGTGGTGGTGCACACCTTTAATCCCAGTACTCGGGAGGCAGAAGCAGATGGATCTCAGCGAGTTTGAGACCAACCTGGTCTACAGAGCAAGTTCCAGGACAGCTAGGACTTTTACACAGAGAAACTCTGTTTTGAAAAAACAAAAAAGAAAGGACCTACAATGTTTGTTACCAGAATATTGGACTTCAGGTGCCACATGACATGTACCAATTACCAAAGAGAATGTATTCACAGTTTTTATTTTAAAAAGTCACTCACAAGCCGGGCGGTGGTGGCGCACGCCTTTAATCCCAGCACTCGGGAGGCAGAGGCAGGCGGATCTCTGTGAGTTCGAGACCAGCCTGGTCTACAAGAGCTAGTTCCAGGACAGGCTCCAAAACCACAGAGAAACCCTGTCTCGAAAAAACCAAAAAAAAAAAAAAAGTCACTCACAAAGAAGACATTCCCCGTGCAATCAGCATTACAAGTTCTCTACCTCAGGTGAACTTGTCTAATTATGCACAATGCCTTGGGTTCAGGCCCCTGTACTGTAAGAAGAAAAACCCCTACCTCTATTAGTTATACAACCCAGCAAGCATTCCAGTCACCTAGAAATGTTCCCTCTTCCCTTGAAGAAATCTCCCAACACAATTCTAGTTCAAAGTCATTTTTATCTCTAATCCTCTCAAATTCATTTACACCTTCACCAGTTATGGTATTACAATCCTATCCCACCTAGACAAACAGCTACTAAAAACTGTAATTTGGCTGGGTAGTGGTAGCTCACACCTTTAATCTCAGCACTAAGGAGACAGAGTCAGGCAGATCTGTGAGTTTGAGGCCAGTCTAGTCTACAAAGCAAGTTCCAGGATAGCCAGAGATGTTACATAGAAAAACCCTGTCTCAAAAAACAGAAACAAACAAAAAACTGGATTTTTGTTGTTGTTTTTTGTTTTGTTTTGTTTTATTTTTGAGACAGGGTTTCTCTGTAGCTTTTTGGTTTCTGTCCTGGAATTAACTCTTCTAGACCAGGCTGGCCTCGAACTCACAGAGATCCACCTGCCTCTGCCTCCTGAGTGCTGGGATTAAAGGCGTGCGCCACCACTGCCCGGCTTTGTTG
This sequence comes from Chionomys nivalis, assembly GCF_950005125.1. Classification (NCBI taxonomy): domain Eukaryota; kingdom Metazoa; phylum Chordata; class Mammalia; order Rodentia; family Cricetidae; genus Chionomys; species Chionomys nivalis. Next base: position 34,171,427 of record NC_080092.1, on the reverse strand, counting down.
TTGTTGTTTTATGTGGATGGGTGTTTGTCTGCATGTGTTTGTGCACCACTTGCATATCTGGTGTCTAGAGGTCAGAGAGGGTGCTAGATGGCCTGGGATAGCAGTTATAGGTAGTTCCAGGACAGCCAGAACTGTTACACAGAGAAGCCCTGTCTTTGGGAGGGGGGGAGAGGACATGGACAAACAGACAACGACTAGATGTCAAGGCTTGTTTGTGTATGTAATCTCAACATTCTTTGTGTACTGCAGAGACAGAAATGAGAGACCCAATCTCAAAAGAGAGTGGGAGGTAGGGACTGGAGAGCTGGCTTAGTGGTCAAGAGTATGTACTGCAGCAGACCCACTTCAGTTCCTGGCACCATATTGGGCAGCTCACAAGCACCCATAAACTCCAGCTCCAGACGAATCCAATGCCTCTGGCACTTGCAAGCACATCTAAACACACAAATAATTCACAATAAAACCTTAAAAAACAATATAGCGGGGCTGGAGAGATGGCTCAGTGGTTAAGAGCATTGCCTGCTCTTCCAAAGGTCCTGAGTTCAATTCCCAGCAACCACATGGTGGCTCACAACCAACTGTAATGAGGTCTGGTGCCCCCTTCTGGCCTTCGGCATACACACAGATAGACTATTGTATACATAATAAATAATAATTAAAAAAAAAAAAACAATATAGCCAGGTAGAATAGTGTACACCTTTAATTTCAGCACATGGGAAGCAAAGACAGGTAGATATCCCTGAATTCAAGGCCAACCTGGTCTACAGGGAGTTCTAGGACAGTCAGGGTTATACAGACCCTCTCTTAAAACAAAAAGCAAAAACACAACAATAAACCCCAACAAGGTGGAGTAGCGGAGCTGAAAGAAAACTGACTCCTGAAATACATTATCTGGCATAACATGGCATGCCTACACACACAATAAATTTTTTTTTTTTCTTTTTTTGGTTTTTCGAGACAGGGTTTCTCTGTGGTTTTGGAGCCTGTCCTGGAACTAGCTCTTGTAGACCAGGCTGGTCTCGAACTCACAGACAGAGATCCGCCTGCCTCTGCCTCCCGAGTGCTGGGATTAAAGGCGTGTGCCACCACCGCCCGGCACACACAATAATTTTTTTGTGTGTTTGTGGGTCACACTATATAGTCTTAGCTGGCCTGAAACTCATATATCCCCCTACCTCTGCTAAGTGCTGGAATTAAAGGTGTGAGCCACCATGCCTAGCAATCTTAAAAAAGAAAAAAAAAAACTTTAATAGTTTATGGTTTCATTATTCATACAATGCAGAAAGGAAACCACCCTTCTCACTCTCAAGCTTGTAACAGACTGGCTCAAGTAAACCTAATACTTGGAGGTTATATACCCTCCCCCACCAAGATTTCATAGAATTACCTTCCAGCATGGTCTTGATAGTCACAGACTGTTTGGCAATTTCTACATCAACTTCAAATATCTCTCCATCAGAACTCTGCAACTTTATCGAAGGCATCTAAAGAAGGTACATTGAATAATTATTAATTCTACAAGATGTTTCATCAACTAGTCTGTCAGGAAGCAGTAACTTATGAGCTACTGTACAGTTCTAAGTTCTTCACAAACAAAACAAAAAACTCCCAAGTACAGCTCTTTTAAACATCAGCCTTACAGGTCCACTTAAAGGCAGTACTGAATTTACAACTGGTATTAAGAGCTATCTCTATTTGCCGTTTACTTTAGAATATGTGTCGGTGTGCATATACCTCAGCACACATGTGGAGCTCAGAGAACTTTCAGGAGGTAGTTCACTCTTTCCCCTATGTGGATTCCAGGGATCAAGCTGAGGTCATCAGGCTTGGCAGCTGAGCCATTTGCTAACCCCTCACAATTTTTTTTTAAATATTTATTTATTATGTATACAATATTCTGTCTGTGTGTGTGCCTGCAGGCCAGAAGAGGGCACCAGACCTCATTACAGATGGTTGTGAGCCACCATGTGGTTGCTGGGAATTGAACTCAGGACCTTTGGAAGAGCAGTCAGTGCTCTTAACCGCTGAGCCATCTCTCCAGCCCCACCCCTCACAATTTTTAAGATATATGCTTTCCATGTTCCTCCTGTATGCTCCCCACTGAGTAATCACTCAATATGAAAAATTAACTGCCACAGCAACCACCTTTGGATCGAGTGACATCAGTCCAAAATAAACAAAGCTATCAAATAAAAGTAAATTTCTTACAGTGAAACCCTACCAGTGAAAAACAACTACTCCAAAGAGTAGAATAGAGTATGCACACTTAGATAAACAAACTGAAGAGTACACACAAGAAAATAAAAGACATATATAAGCATATGTCAATATAATCCCTAAAGCCCACAAGGAGCTTAAATTTAGAAGAGTCCTTTTTAATTTTTCATTACCTACTTACTCTTCAGGTGTCCAAGTTTGAGATACTCTGACTAAATCCCTACAATAAAAAAATCTGTTTCAAAAATGTTATTTTAAGTCAAGTGTGGTGGCACATGCCTTTCTAAGTCAAGAGGCAGAGGCAGACAGGCAGATTTCTGTGAGTACAAAGCCAGTCAGGTCTAAATGTAGCCAGGGCTACACAGAAAGACTTCGTCTCAAAAAAAAACAAGAGAATGCATTTAAGGCATGGGAGTATATGCCTATAAACTCAGTACTTGAGAAGCAAGGTACAGAGTCAAGTTCAAGTTCAGTCTGGGCTAGATGAGAACCTGTCTCAAAAAAATTAAAAGTGTTTGTCTTTAATCTCAGCACTAGGGAGGAAGAGACAGGAGGGTCTCTGAGTTCAAAGCCAGCCTGATCTATAGAGAGTTCCACAACAGCCAGGATTAGAGAAATCAGTCCCATAATACCCAAGTTTTGGAAGGCTGAGGCCAGGGGGATCATAAATTCAAGGGCTGCCGGAATTACATACAAAGTTCAAGCCAGCCTGTGGGAACTCAAAAATACCAAAGAGGCGGGGGTTACAGCTCAGTAGTGTAACCACCACCTGACACTGTCCTCTCTACCTGGCCAAAAGATGAGCCAGTGCATATAAGCACATATCATAATCCCAGCCTTTAGGCAAGGAGGAGGATCAGGAGTTCTAGGCCATCTTTTTTTTTGTTGTTGTTTTTTTCCAGACAGGGTTTCTCTGTGGTTTCTGTGGTTTTGGAGCCTGCCCTGGAACTAGCTCTTGTAGACCAGGCTGGTCTCGAACTCACAGAGATCCGCCTGCCTCTGCCTCCCAAGTGCTGGGATTAAAGGCGTGCGCCACCACCGCCTGGCTAGGCCATCTTCTTGACACACAGAAGTATGAGGCTGGCGTGGATTTCAATAACTGAACTCAACTGCCAAAAACTCGAAAAAAACCTCATCAATTCAGATAAAATATGAGCCATTAGGAAAAATATAACTTCATATATAAAAAAATTAAGCAAACTAAAACTAACATAAAACTAACATGACTTGAATTTGAGGGAAAGTCAAAAGCAAACAAAACTAAAGCTAAAAGCTCTAAGCCTGTAATTGTAATTTCTTATCTTCAGATCTCTCCCTCATTCCTCCAAAAGAGGAGGATTAATTCAAGACCTCTTTAAACTCACATGCAGCTCTTTTTTCTTTTTTTTTTTTTTTTGGTTGTTTTTTGAGACAGGGTTCTTCTGTCCTAAACTCCCACCTGTTTCTGCCTCCACTACAGAGACTAAAGGTATGCACCACACCTAACTCACAGGCAACTCTTTAAGGTCTGTGATTGTGAGGTAAACACAATTCTTCAGTGTTACTACTATCTATTAACTCAAGGTACCGCTGAAGCTTTCTGATCTGGGCTGTATTAAGAAACAATGTGAATTTTCACAAAATACAGGGTTTGGCACATAAAGTAATTATTGCACCCCTTTTAGAGTCAAACACTTCAGACTCTAATCTCTTAAAATATTCATTCAGTTTTCACAACACTTGTCCCCATCCCTCAAGCAAACAAGCTGGGAATGGGGTGGGGGCGCTAAATCCCGTTCTCCAATCATCCACTGAAATACCCAGCTCTCACTCATCCCTGGTTGGAGAGACTCAGATTTCACTTTTCAACTCAGGAACATGTCTGCTTCTCCATGGTACTTAGTGCTTGCCAATAATGCAGAACAGAGAAGCCCAGAGCAGCAGACCTCCCCTATGATAAGGCAACAGTAAAGTTAACAATAAAGGGAGGCTAGTTTTAATAGCAAAACATGTTCTTTCCTAGTACCTAGCACTGGAATGCACACTCCAGAACAAGTCTACGTAGTTGACAGAATTACTTTAAAAGTAACATCATTCCATATTTCCTTGAAATAATCCACAATAAATAAAAATGTGCTTAGTCATAGTCGAATTCAGGTATTAGGTTGCTTGTACGGGAGCCAGGATCTTATTAAATGACAGGGAGGCAATCGGTTAATCTGTAATTCAATGCACTCTGTAATCCTAGACTTAACTTTCGGTGTTGTGTTGGAATTAAGTGCAAAATTTTTAAGTAATAATGTATGAGATTTCGATTTGACATGCTTTCAAAAAAACCCTTCAGAACTTTGAGCTCCTGGACTTGGAAATTAAACCACCTAGAAAATTCTACTACACCTAAACTTTAAACAAAAACAAACCTGTTTTAAGTGACTCGAAATTCTGACACCTTACTAGTCTGCAGGATGGAAGGGACTGCACTGTTCTATGGCACAGACACATTCTACTGTGACATTCTGAAGAAAAACGACCAGTCCCCAACCCGAACCAGCGGCCTCCATTAAAAGTGAACCAAGGGGCAGGTAGGTGTCAGGCTAGTCCTTAAGAAACCCAGGCGCCTCCTGTTTTAGGGTCAAGGGCTCCTAAAAAGTCACACACCTCAAACGACGGGGTCGGCTAGGACAGTAGTGAGTTCAGAGACGGCAGGACGCGACAAAGCAAGGCAAAGAAATAGCCCGCCTGGATCTGCAGCTTCGGCGGTACAACAGGCAAGACCCATAGGGAGCTAGGAGCGCCAGATACGGGAGGAGAGGGAGCCCCAAATCGAGCAGACTAGCAACGACCCCCACCACCTGGGGCGGCCAGGGACACCCCCACCCCAGCCCCGCCGCCACCCGCCCTGGAGCGCGGGGCAGCAAGCCTGTCGCTGAGGCAGGCCCGGGCCGAAGCCTGGGCCTTGCAGCCACGTTCGGGTCCGACCGGCGCCGCCCTCAGAGGAGCAGGCTCGTCACAGGGCTCGACTCCTCGGGCGAGCGCCGAGAGGCCGCGCGGCCCAGCCCCGGTCGACTCGCGCTCTCGGCGGTCCGGGGTCGGCAACGGGCCCCACGGCGCCTCAGGCTACGCCAGGCCGAGGCGCCGCCGCCTCGTGCAGGCCACAGCCACCTAGGGGCTCCAACCACGCCCGCCCTTCAGGGACCACGTCCCGGTCCGGCTCGCGGGCGGCTACTCACGGTGCTCGGTCTCAAGACCGCGGGCCCGAGGCTGCCGGTCGCAGGCAACAGAGGAGGTACGAGGAGGACAAGGCCACTCCAGCAACGCCGCGCGGCGTCAGCCTTTATAGGAGCGGGAAGCGGGCGCCGAGGACCCCGGGCTCTTGACGTCACACAGCCGGCCGGGCTGGCCGTGGAGATCGCCTGACGGCAGGCGTTGGGCGGCGCGGCAGACCCTGAGCGCCGTCGAGGTCTGCGGAAGGGATGCTGAGGGGCACCGGGTGGAGGGGTGGCTAGGCGGGAGAGCGCTTTCACCTTACTCCCCTGCTCTCAAGAGCGCCCTGCTCTCCTTCACTGCGGACGCCGGCACCGGCTGGGGAACCAACGCGACCCGAAGGGTCTTTCAGGCAGGGGCTGTCTTAAACTGCGTGAAAGACCCCAGTCCTGAAAAGCCTGGAAACAACAAACCGCAAAACCGGTTGTGGGGGTGGTGGTGTGTGTTCCACTTAGAGGGTTCACCTGAGCCTGACCGTCGTTTCCCTCATAATAACCCAAAGAAGCGAGCTTGTGTTTGCCCAGGGGATTCGGGACTTGAACCTTACTTACTCCTTTGATGTTGAATTTTTAAAGAAATCTTATGGCATGTTGAGACAAGGTGTCACTTCTTAAAAGTTTTATTTTCTTTGTTTTTTGTTTTTTTTATCCTTTGAGACAGGGTCCCTTATAGCACAGAGTTGCCACAAGTTGTCTATGTAGACCAGATTGGTCTAAAACTCAGCTCTCCTCCACCTCCTGCTCTGGGATCACAGACCTGATAACTCATTCTGTTTTGTTTTGAAATCGGTCTCACTATGTAGACCAGGCTGGATTTGAACTTAAAGAAATCTGCCAGCCTCTAGAGTGACCTTGTTGGGTATTTTTAACCTTTATTTCCTACCCTCGACCTCTGAAGAGGTTTCCAGACCCCAAATAGCCATTGTTGCAGTGAAGCTCCAAGAAAACATCGACATAGCAGTGAGGGCACATCCTTTGGGCAACCAAGCACTTGGCCCTGCGATGGGGGGGGGGCGGGGAGGGGCAGTGCTGGGGATCCAGCAGAGAACCAGGACAGCCAAGCCCAGCTTGAACGGACTGTGCTGTAGGAGCAGCTCAGAGATGGCTGTGATAAGGTTGCTAGGATGAAACAGCTTTGAAGTAAAGGTAGAGGCCTGAAAGCACCCATCTGGCCTCACCCCAGTCAGGAACTGTGCAATTGCCTGCCCTGCCCTGCCCTGCTGTGTCTAGGGAGCATCGCTGTCCCCACCAAGGCGCCTGGCTCACCTAGCCAGCGAGCACGTGATGGTATTCCAGACACCACAAAGACAAAAGACACTTCCACACAGGGCCTTCTAAAGAAACCAGAGACTACAGTTTTCTCTAGAACAAGACTCGACAGAGAGGCCAAGCAATGGCTTGAATTACCAGGTCTTTGTCTGCGGGCTATGGTATCCAGTGTCTGCCAGGTGCCACAGCTGATGACAGAAGATGACGGCCACAGTTCTCAGGCTTTTCCTCTGCAGAACTGCCTGCCCTTCACAGCTCCTAGCTTTGGGCCTCCGAGGCAAGGCCCACTGGAGAGCTTTTCCTCCACACAGTGGGCATCTTCAGCAGTAGTAGGCAGTGCCAGGTCATAAAGTTAGCCTAAGAACCCAGTACAGGGCTTGGCACAAAATAGGTATTTGTTTTTCTGGATGGATGAGAGCCTCTGATATTAGAATTACCAAGAAATGCTTACAGGAGAAAATGGAGATTTTGGTGCGGAAGCTTACCATGCCCAGGCACTGGGTTCAATCTTTGCCACACCTAGACTATTTAAGATGCAAATTAATTCACAAAATACGCACAAGAAATAGTTTACCTGAAAGAAATGGAACTAAGCAGCTAGGGCAAAAGTTGGGTGATTTTTATATTTTTCTGCTATTTGGCTATGGAGTCACAGGAATGTATCACATACTAATTTTTCCTCTTCCATGAATTAGACACAGCTCTTCAGCTCTCCCACTTCGGTCTGTTGAAAGTCTGTTTTCTGGGTCTAGGGACGTTGTTCAGTGGATGATGCACAAAGCCCTGGGTTTCATTCCCCACACTCCCATAAACTGGGCATGATGGCACATTCCTGTAATTCCAGCACTCAGGACTGGAGGCAGGAGGATCAAAAGTTCAAGGTCATCCCCTGCACTTAGTGAGAGTCTACATAATTTTAGGACAGCCAGGGCCATATAACAAGAACCTGAATAGGAAAAATGTTTTTAAGTGAATAAGAAAATAATTGGCCCAGTGTAAGGAGAGGCAGCCGGGTCTGTTTTCAGTGTAACTAATCTAACCTGGGAGCAGGTTTATCTGCCTTTTAAACTTATCCAAGGTGCTTCAGAAGCTGAGGGTAAGTGGATAAACTTCTGCGGTAGGGCCTCAGTGATAAGGTATTGCCAGGAAGGAGCCAGCAGTATTTATTAGAAAAGATTGAATCAGTGCCACTCTTTTTGAATTAACCCTACCTTCCCTGGAAACCAGACGGCTGCAGGGTTGCAGGGTATAGGCTCAAAGGATGCATCTTCACCCAATTTATTAATAATTGTCAGTTTAGATCAGAAAGGACTGGTGCTCGCTTCGGCAGCACATATACTAAAATTGGAACGATACAGAGAAGATTAGCATAGATCAGAAAGGACTGGCTCCACAGAGTCCCTGTGTGTGTATGTGTGCACACATGCGGTTTGTGTGTATGTGTGTCCGCAGGCACACGCATGTGTATTCCAAAGTTGGCCTTGAGGAGGTTGCGGTCTCATCCTTCATTCTCTCCGTATACATGTAACCAAAACCCCTTGTTGGCCAGGCCTGATGATGCACACATGGACCCTAGCACTCAGGAGGAGAGACAGGAGAAGCGGGAGTTTGGGGCCAAGTCTGGATTACATAATGCATTTTAGAGCAACAAAGACTCTGCCTTGAAAACAGCAAGAAACCTTTCGTTAGAGAGGAAGGAAACCAAACCAAAGAGGAGGTACTGAAAAGCAGAGCTGTGGCTCCAACGTGCAGCGCAGAACTCAGCCCCACCCCTCCAGGGCTACAGAAGAGTCCTGACGTATACCTAGATGCAGCCTCTAGGCAAAATAACCTGGGAGTCAGGTAGGGCACGTGGGAAAATGCAGTTGTTTTTGGTACATTTTTTCTGGAGAGGATCTGCTTTAGTGAGTCCCCACTGCTGTCAAGTGTCCACAGAAAGATTCCTGTGAGGACCAGACTTCTCAGTGGGGTTAAAAAGGGATTTGGGAGCTGGAGAGACACCAGCACTTAAAAGCACCATTGCTGTGCTGGGTGATGGTGGCACACACCTGCAATCCCAGCACTCAGGAGGCTGAGGCAGGCAGATCCATGTGAGTTCAAGGCCAGCCTGGTCTACAAAGCATATGCCAGGACAGAACTGTTACACAGAGAGACCCTGTCTCAAAAAAAATCACACTCACACACACACACACACACACAGAGAGAGAGAGAGAGAGAGAGAGAGAGAGAGAGAGAGAGAGAGAGAAAACTTGCTGCTTTTGCAGCAGTCATAATGATAAAAGTAAAATGCTGCAGGTCCCAGCTGTGTTGCTGGTGAGAGACCAAGAAAGATAGACATGCCATGCATAGTGAGGTTGGATATTTATTTAGTGGGTTATGGAAAGAAAGGGGGAAAAGGGAAGAAGTTAAAAAAAGCAGAGGCAGAGAGAGAAGGAGAACCAGAGAGGGGGTGGGGGAGGAGAGGAGCCATGGCAGCAGCTACCTCTTTGGGAGAGAGACAGAAAGGACAGAGTTCAGACTGGAAGCAGAAGGAAGATCTGCCTTTCTCTGCAACGGATGGGGCAGGGAGGGAGTGGGCAGAGCTTGTCTCTTAAAGGGACAGGACAGATTACATTCCCATCTCTTTTTTATATTAAAAAGGTGGGAGGTTAGGCACAATAGGTTAAAGGAATTGGAATGGCAATTCTCAAGATTGCTTCCTGCTTATTTGTGGGTATCGTCTTGTGGGGGGAGGGAATCTGAAGAAGCTGGATGCTGGTCACATCCTGGCGTAGCTGGTCTCTTTGTTTTGTCTGGTGTTTGTCGTATGGAAATGTCTGATATCTCTCTCTTTTTTTTAAAAGATTAATTTATTAATTATTTATACAGTGTTTTGCCTGCATGTATGCTGCAGGCCAGAAGAGGACACCAGATCTCATTGCAGATGGTTGTGAACCACCATGTGGTTGTTAGGAATTGAACTCAGGACCGCTGGAAGAGCAGTCAGTGCTTTTAACCTCTGAGCCATCTCTCCAGTCCAGTCTGGTGTCTCTTACACCTGCTTTAGGTATTGGCAAAATAGAGGACAAAGGTAAGTTTTAAAAAAAAATTTTTTTTTTAGGACCAGGGAATTGAGAGGGGTGTATCTGACCTGTTTAAGGTGGATCCTTCAATTTGCTCCCTGGAACTCTCAAGAATTTTGGGGAGCTGGGCAATGGTGGCGCATGCCTTTAATCCCAGCACTCAGGAGGCAGAGGCAGGTGAATCTCTGTGAGTTCAGGACCAGCCTGGTCTACAGAGCTAGTTCCAGGCCAGGCTCCAAAGCCACAGAGAAACCCTGTCTCGAAAAACCAAAAAAAAAAAAAAAAAAAAAAAAAAAAAAGAATTTTGGGGGTTTGTGAAAACATAAGTTTATGTCAGAATGACTGGGACAAATATTTTTGCACAACACAATGAAAAGAATTTTTTAAGACTATGAAAGGCAGCGTGAGAGAGAGATTGGATAGCATGCACTTGTCCTCACACCTTTATAACTTGCAGGTACACACCTTACTAACTCGTATTTGTGTTTTACCGAAATCTGTTTGGTGAGGTTGTCCTTTTAAATTGACAAATCCTCTCAGCTGTCAAACTGCATCAGAGGTCTTTGAGAAGGATAAAGTTTCTTGAGTTATTGATTAAAAACAACAGAGACCTTACTTGTTTGGCACCTAGATCCCCTCCTTAGGGTCCTCCATGATCACTGAGGGTCGTATTTGCCTTTTGCTGTTTAGTGCAGGGCCTGCCAGGCTCCAGAAGATCCTGTGGGCTAAGAAAATTGTAGAAAGACGAGCCTATCTTGAACTGAGCAGCTAGGCTGATGATTCCAGCGATTCTGTCCACTATCTGGTGATCTTCAGTTTAGGTGAAAGATAGTTTTGTCTAGTGATCAGTGCTTGGTAATTGAAGTGAATTGCAAATGGATGTTGTTGTGTGTCCATCTGTCTTCTGTCTTCTTTGGAGGAAATAGAGTGCTGCTGCTAGGAGCCAACCTGTCTCTTTTTGTTATGAGAAGCTTTTTAATAATTAAATATTTAAATGCCATATTCCCCAGATCTCTGAGCAGTTGAGGGCTGTTTATCAGGTGTAACTACAGTATAGAATCTGCCTGGAGAGCAGGGTCTGAGTTTGACTGTACTGGCTTTCAACTAAGCAGGTAAGATTTACACTCATAAAAAGGCAGAAAGAAGAAAAAACTGCTTGCAATAGAAGGTTAACAGCAGAACCGAAAATAGTAGAGAATCAGGGTTGAATTAAGAGACTTAAAAGTACATACCTGTTTAAAACATGAGACTTACTGTTTTGTTAGTCTGGAATGAGATATAATGGGCAGACATAACATTTAACAGTAAACATAGGTACATTTAAGTTACATGTATGCACACTATAGTCTGGAATGAGATACAATGAACAGACAATTATAATATTTAACAGTAAACATAGGTGTATTTAAGTTACATGTATACACACACACACACACAGTGAACAGGAATTGGGCAAAGTGAGTGCTCTTGGTGGGCTCTACCAAAGGCATGCCACTGCGCAAAACACACATGTAACAGAGTCAGCACTGGGGAACAGGCAGGGAATACCTCAGTAAAGATGGTGGAACTTGGTCACCTGATCTGGCTCTCAGTTAAGATGGCAGTGAAGTCACTTAACCTCAGTTAAAATGGCAATGGTCACATGTTGTATAGAAAAGCCACAATTTTTGAGCTGTGGGAGTTCTAAACAAAATGACGAGAGACCTAGAGGCATGATCCACTCTTGCTGAGCTACTCACCATAAGCCATGGCAGGGACAAAGGCTGGAATTGAAAACAGCTGCCTTCTGGATCCAACCAATCTTGTTGGCAGTGGTGGCATGAACAGTTTGAGGAAAAGCGGAGCTGGTGGGACACCAGCAGAGCATAGTTTGAGAGTTTATACCATAGCTGAAAACGTGAAAACCCACAAAAAACACCACAGGGCCTATAGAAGAGTGTCCTCTCTCTACAGGCGGCGTGTTAAAACCTGACTGGCTCTGGTCCAGGTGACTCAGAAGTCAGAGAGGCTAGGGCTGCTCTGATCTCTTACAGCGGGGACCACTTACGAGTGGTAGAAAAGAAAAGAAAAGAGAAGAGAAAAGAAAAGAAAAGGAGAAAGGAAAATCCGGGGGACCCAGGGCCCCCAAATCAAATGCACCACACAGCGTGTGCAGTGCTAGCATGGGAGGACCAACTCTGGGTTGTCCGGTCACGTTTTTAGCTCTGGGAAGCAACCAGAGATGAATGTCAGCGAAGAGCTCAACTGTAGCCGGGAAGGCTGTGGTTGAGGGCTGGGAGGGGAAAACTCAGCACCGAAGCTGCTGGTATGCGTACAGGTTGGCGTCTATGAGCAAGCCCATAAACAACACTCCTCCATGGCCTCTGCGTGCTCCTGCCTCCAGGTTCCTGCACTCACTGCTTTTGATAATGAAGTGCTATTTGAAATTGTAAGCAAAATAGACCCTTTCCTTCCCAAGTTGCTTTTGGTCATGGTGTTTCATCACAGCAATAGTAATCCTAACTAAGACACACACACGCACCCACACAAATACTTAGAATAACAAACACTACAACAAAAGCCACACCGGGACTTTGGGGTTAGGGATGCAGCTCAGCTGGTAGAGGGCTTGTCCACAGACACAGAGCCCTGGAGCTCAGCCTCTCGCACTATACAAGCTAGAACTGGTGGTGCATATCCTCCTTCCCAGCACTTGCAGAAGGACCAGAAGTTCAAGGCCACCGTCAGCAAGTTGGAGGCCACCCTGAGATGCATGAGACTCTGTCTCAGATCAGTCAACCAACCAATAAATCAACCAACTGATACAGCTCAAAATTCAGGTCATGTTCCCTTTTTTAGGCATCTACTCATAAGGCAGACTGTATGTAGACACTTGGTGTGTTCTAGGCCAGAGGACAGCACCTAAGCTAAGCAGTTCTTGTGCATGGATTTTCTTAGAGACAAAACATTCCTTCTTGAAGGAACGCTCCTAATGACCCACAATGTTGTTGTTGTTCTTCTTCTTCTTCTTTTTTTCCTTCTTTTGGTTTTTCGAGATGGGGTTTCTCTATAGTTTTGGATCCTGTCCTGGAACTAGCAAACTAGCTCTTGTAGACCAGGCTGGCCTTGAACTCACAGAGATCCACCTGCCTCTGCCTCCCAAGTGCTGGGATTTTTTTTTTTTTTTTTTTTTTTTTTGGTTTTTCGAGACAGGGTTTCTCTGTGGTTTTGGAGCCTGTCCTGGAACTAGCTCTTGTAGACCAGGCTGGTCTCGAACTCACAGAGATCCACCTGCCTCTGCCTCCCAAATGCTGGGATTAAAGGCGTGCGCCACCACCGCCCGGCTCCAAGTGCTGGGATTAAAGGCATGCACCATCACTGCCTGACACCCACAATGTTCTAAAGAAGTGGTTCTCAGTCTTCCTAAACTGTGAACTTTACTATAGTTCCTCACGCTGTGGTGACCCCAACCATAAAATTACTTTTACTACTTCATAGCGAGTCTTGGTACTGTCATAACAATTGTAATATAAATGTCTAATATGCAGGATGGTCTTTTTTGTTTTGTTTTTTGGTTGGTTGGTTTATGAGACAAGGTCTCTCCGTGTAGCTTTGGAGCCTGTGCTGGAACTCTCTCTTGTTGTCTAGGCTGGTGTCGAATTCACAGAGATCCACCTGCCTGTGCCTCCTGGGATTAAAGGCATGTGCCACCACTCCCCGGCAGCAAGATGGTCTTAAGTGGCCCCTGTCAAAGAGTCATCTGACCTCCCTGTCAGGGATCACAACCCATAGGTTGAGAACCACTGGTCTAGAGGCTTGCCTCTGAGAAGAGTTTATTTTATTTTTAAATATTTATTTATTTATTATGTATACAATATTCTGTCTGCATGTACGCCTACAGGCCAGAAGAGGGCACCAGACCTCATTACAGATGGTTGTGAGCCACCATGTGGTTGCTGGGAATTGAACTCAGGACCTTTGGAAAAACAGGCAATGCTCTTAACCGCTGAGCTATCTCTCCAACCCCTGAGAAGAGTTTAGATCCCGTCAATTTTACCTTCCCCATTGCACTCTGGTTCAGTCCACCATACTGTGGGGGGACGGTAAAGTAAGAGCACTGCCATTTCGGCACCCCCAAAGCTGAGCAGTCTCAAGTTCATATAGTCACAGGTGCACAGCCTTTGTGCACATCTGTTCACACCTGTTTCAAACATCTCACGTGATGTGGGATAGGACTTTCCCCTTGCTGTCATTCTTCTCATCCATAAGTTAGACTTTTATAACCATAATAACGTCACTGTTTTTATGAAAATTATGTCACTGAAATGGCTAAACTTAAAAGAATGACAGTATCAAGTGTTGTCAAGGACATGGAATGACTGACACTCTAGAAAACACCATTGGTGGAAGCATGCCTTGTGAACCCCACTAACTGGAGGTCTCTACTAAAGATAAACAACTTCAGTTCTGAACATATATCTGGTAGAAATAAGCGCCCATGTCTACCACAGGTTATGTTTCAATATTCAGAACAACTAACTGTATTAGGGGCCAAGTGCTTAGGGCAATCCCACTTCAGGACAAACACTTTCTGTGGAGAACTAATTCATTCCACAAGAACAGCATTAACCCTGTTCAAGGTCATGCCCATGACCTAATTACTTCACATCAGGTATCTCAAGAAATAAGGGGTCACTTAGAGGTTCTGCTTCCTCCACATCACCACACTGAGGACTGAGCTTCCAGGACGGGAATCCTCAGTGGTTAAGGTCAAGCCATGACAACAGCTTTACAATGAATCAAAAATTAGAAATAACAGCCGGGCGGTGGTGGCGCACGCCTTTAATCCCAGCACTTGGGAGGCAGAGGCAGGCGGATCTCTGTGAGTTCGAGACCAGCCTGGTCTACAAGAGCTAGTTCCAGGACAGGCTCCAAAACCACAGAGAAACCCTGTCTCGAAAAAACCAAAAAAAAAAAAAAAAAAAAATTAGAAATAACAAACCCATCTGTTGTACAAATAACCTGTAGGGTATTCAGGCCATAGAATTTTAAACTGAAAGAGAAACCGATAGAACATGGATGGAACCTCAATGTTTAGTGTAAACAGCTAGGTGCAAGGTGAGTTACTGTGTGACTCTGTTTCCACAAAGACCACAAAGGAAGGCGAGGGAAGCCAATGATGGGGCTGAGGATGGGTCTCCAAGGCTGCCCGCCACTCACGAGAGCTGAGGGAGGTCTCTGGGACGTCAAGTTCTTTCCGTCTTGATCCTGGTGGTGGCTTCACGTGTGGATACAGAAAAAAAAGTTACCGGGAACGTGTGGGTTGATGAGATGTTTCAGTGCTACAAAGCCTGCCAGCCCAAGTTCAAACCCAAGCATCCCATGTTGTAAGGAGAGAGATGACTCCCAAATGCTATCCTGTGGACTCCAGAGGTGTACATGGCATGCACACACACCATGCACACACAAGAAATGTAAAAAAATGTTAATGTTTTAGAGCCAGCAAGATGGCTCAGCAGTTTTCTGACCTCTACATGTATGCCAGGATATACAGGGATGGATGGACACACACATACAAACACACACACATATAGAGAGAGAGGGAGTAAAATTTTTATAAAATAAATGTTAAAAATTTAATCTATGTAGTTTTATATTTATTTATTTTTGTTTTTCGAGACAGGGTTTCTCTGTAGCTTTGGAGCCTGTCCTGGAACTCCCTTTGTAGACCAGGCTGGCCTCGAACTCACAGAGATCCGCCTGCCTCTGCCTCCCGAGTGCTGGGATTAAAGGCATGCACCACCACCGCCCGGCTGTAGTTTTATATTTATGTGTGTATACCTGCATGTATCCCATGTGTACCATATGTATGAGGTGCTCCCAGAGGCCAGAGGAGGGTTCTGGGCCCCTGGAACCAGAGTTAAAGGTGTTTCAATGAACACTAACAAGATGTCTGGACTAAAGGTGACACTGTGTGACTCACTCTGTCCCACTCTCAGCGGTCACACCAAGACGTGTGTGTGTGTGTGTGTGTGTTAGTTTGGTTGTTTTGTCTTTTGAATTTTGTTTTGTTTTTTGGGGGAAGGTTGCAATGGCAGAGGGCAGATAGGAACGGACGGGGAGATGAGATATGGTCTGGATGCATGATGTGAAACCTATCAATAAAGAAAATCAATAAAGAATCAGTAAAGTGAAGAGAAGGTGAACCTGGGTGTGGCTGTCTTACCACAGGCAGCCAGAGCTTCTCCTCAGAAGAGAATGGCCTTTAGCCTGCTCCACCCTGCCCCAGAGCAAAGAATTTTCTGGTACCTATGGGTGCCTCCAAGTGCTCACAGAAGGCTGAACCTTATCCTAGCTAATGCCCCAGAACCACCAGCATTCACTGGTCTGCCCAGCAGGTGGTGCCAGAGGGCCACTTTGCTGTCCCAGAACAGCCCCCTCCACTCCCTGGATCTAGAACCCAGAAGAGTCTTGTCCAGTAGCCCTGTCTGACCGGCAGGGGCCAAATAACCAGCATGGTTCTGTCCTCCAGTACAGGGGCCAGTGTCTCCAAACAAGTTCGCAATAGACAGGGCAGCAGGAGTGTGTGTGTGTGTGGGGGGGGGGGGTTTAGGAGGCTTGAGCTAGGGCAGGTGAATGATGAGAAAATGGCTTTAGAAGTCCTGCTGAGCCGGGCGGTGGTGGCGCACGCCTTTAATCCCAGCACTTGGGAGGCAGAGGCAGGTGGATCTCTGTGAGTTCGAGACCAGCCTGGTCTACAAGAGCTAGTTCCAGGACAGGCTCCAAAACTACAGAGAAACCCTGTCTCGAAAAACTTAGTCCTGCTGATGCTGGGGTGGTGGTGGTGGTGCACACCTTTAATCCCAGCACCAGGTGGATCTCTGTGAGTTCGAGGTCAGCCTAGTCTACAGAGCGAGTTCGAGTACAGGCTCCAAAGCTACAGAGAAACCTTGTTTCGAAAAACAAAACAAACAAAAAAGTCCTGCCACTGGACTGCTGTGGAGGAGTAAGACAATGTCAAGGGAAGCTGTGTAAAGGAAAAGGAAATACCAAAGGTTTGGGTAGGAGGTAAGGAACTCTATTTATTTGTTTACTTATTTGAGGAGGGGTGAAGGTCAGAAGACAACTGGTGGGGATCAGTTCTTGCTTTCTATGCCATAGATTTGGGGGATCGAACTCAAGTTATCAGGCATGGCAGCAAGCACCTTTATCCAGTGAACCAGCTCACCAGCCCCAGGAACTCATTTTGAGATGCTTGCCAGACGAGGCACATCAAGTGGACAGTTGGTCCCTAGCTCAGGAGCTCAGAGAGAAGCTCGCCTGAGGCTACAACCTGGGATGCTTCAGCCTTCTCTTCAGACAGGATCACAGTGGGGAGTAGAGCAGCCTTGGGTAACAGCAGTGATGGCTCAGTGGTTAAAAGTCCTGGCTGTTATTCCAGAGGACGCAGATTCGATTCCCTGCGCCCACATGGTAACTCACAAGTGTCAGCAACTCCAGTAACAGGGAATCTGATGCCTTTTTCTGGATTCCTCAGGCACCTGCACCCACACATGCAGTATACAATGCATTGTGTGTATGCACGCAAAATACACAAATTAAAATTAAGATAGGGGCTGGAGAGATGGCTCAGCGGTTATGAGCACTTGCTGCTCTTGTAGAGGACCTAAGATCAGTTTCCAGAACCCTTAGCAGGTGTCTCCAAGGAATCCAGGCTTCGCTAGCAGCAGGCCCCTCACTGTTCTCAACTGAGTGGAGACGCCTCAACTGAAGCATGCCGCACAAAATGTCTGGCACACAGGAAGCTCAGACACTTAGCTGCCATTTCCGGACTAAACATGCGGCACCGCTCTTCCTACTCAGCCTGCTTCGGGGACTCTTCCTCCTCCGGCACGGAGTCCTGACGTGAGCTGTGCCTGCTGCACCTTCAGGACCGCAGCGTCAAACTGACGCATTGGCAGAAGCTGCAAGTCACTTAGGCTGCGCTTCTGAAGCAGCAAATGGTGCGGGGGCCATCTGGTGCTCGGGCTGAAGACAGAAATATCCCAGTGTTCCCAGGTGGCTTAAGCAAATAATCTCACTTTGGAAAATTCACACGCCCCCAGCCCAGCCCTGTCTTTTAAGGGCTGGCTTCTGACTTCTAGCCTAGTGCTCTGCGCACCTCCTGCCCCCAGGATCCCAGATGAACTTGGAAACTCAAGAGACCTACTAGACAATCCTTAAGATTTTATTTTAGGGAAACTTATGAGAGGGGCTGGAGTTAGCTCAGCGGTTAAGAGTGATGACTGCTCTTGCTGAGTCCCTCTGGAGTTCATTTCTCAGAACCAGTACCTGGAGGCTCACAACCTGCACCTTCAGCTCCAAGAGGACCCAACCCCGTCTTCTAGCATTCAGGAACACATCAGTCCCTGCCAAAAAGAAAACAGAAAGAGAAAGAAAGGAAGGAGGGAGGGAGGGAGGGAGGGAGGGAGGGAGGGAGGGAGGGAGAGGGAGAGGGAGAGAGAGAGAGAGAGAGAGAGAGAGAGAGAGAGAGAGAGAGAGAGAGAGAGAGAGAGAGAGAGAAAGAGAGAGGCCTGTTGTGGTGGTGCAGCAACTGGAAGTGGGAGGCAGGAGCAGATCTCTAAGTTGAAGACAAGCCCGTACTATATACCAGTCTCCAGGCCAGCCAGGGCTACATAGTGAAACTGATTAACACACACACTACAAACATATCTACATATCAATATACATGTAAAAGAGGCCAGTTTTAGTGGTGTGCACCATAATCCCCATCTGTTGGAGACGGAGGAAGGATTGGGAGTTCAAAGCCTCCCTCTGGCCCACAGTGAGTCTGAAGACAGCTGGGAAGAATACAGATGAGGTTTCACAGTCACCTCCCAGCTTCTGGCAGCTCAGAGTTGAGACTGAGAACAGCTACTTACTGAGGTTGGTGACGGAGAAACACGCATTCACGACTGTGCTGGAGAAGAGACTCCCAGAGACTCTGGTTGTCTTCGGGAAGGGCAGGAAAAGCACCAGTGCAGAGCCCACAGAGCCCCTGAGTCAGGGAGAGGGAGAGTGGGGGAAAGGAGCCCAGATGCGGCCAGCATCAGCAGTCTGTGGCTAAGGTGGAGCTGTGCCGGAGACAGTTGTTCCTCGGTGCCGAAGCGCGGTGTGCTGATGAGGATTGTGAAGTTCATTCAAGCTTGCTGCAAAAGGGCAGAGAAGCCACCCTGCAGTCCATTCAGGCACAGGAAACTAGAGGTGAGGCTTGGTGGTTAAGAGCGCTTGCTGCTCTTGCAGAGGACCACCCACATGGTTGCTCACGATCCACTTTAATTCCAGCTGCAGCTGATACAACACCCTTTTCTGGCCTCTGTGGTCACTGCACTCCTGGCACAAACCTATCCACCCAAACAGGTAATTAAAAACCCACCTACAGTGGTGGGTGGTGGAAAGCACAAGGCCCTACCTGGCACCCTAGGTCCTTTATCCCCCTCTTCCAAGCGTTTGCGGGCAACTGAGGGAACTTCATAAAGGGATACCATAAAGTATTCCAGCCAGCCCTGGTCCCACCAGTCACACTGATCAAATAATGACAATAATGGGGTAATATTCCCCCAGCGGCCAGAAGACAAGGATTGTCAAGAGAAGATTGGCAGAAGTGGTCATCCTTGATTGCCCACCACAGTAGGGGCAGTGACACACAGAGTATCAGGAGGTGGTGTATGTATATTTATAAGTTGAGTACAGCACAGAAGGGTATCTGGCCAGGCACCATAGAGTGCCACCTGAACACAGAGCCTAGACAGTGTTCTTGTTCTTCTGAGAATTACTTCCATAATCCATTGTGATCACACCCCCTTTCCTGACTGTTTGAACTTAAGTCTCCACTCCACTCTATTTTCAATAGTCTTTGTTTTTTGCTTTGCATTTCCTACCTTCATTTGCAGCTCTTTGGCCAACCTATTTCTGCTCATTTCTGTGTGGTCGGTGATTATCATGGTGGGCATTTTTCACTCTGTCTGCTCGCTTTGGTTATCTATGTCCATGCACTTTTGGTAGGCTAGGTAGCAGCTCCGCCACTCACCTTCTTTACACACTATTCACCCAACAGGGACAGATCTCTATTTTCCGCGCTAGCCCGCGTCTCAATAGCTGGTCCCAACTGGTGGTGTTCTGCGAGATTGAGACCTGTCTGGCAGACCGAGTCGCAGGGGCAGGCCTCTGAGGCATCTCTGCTTCCTGTCTGCTGCAGTATGACATCTCTTACCCCTGCTGCCATCAATAAGGTAGCCCTGACCACTGTTCCTTTCCCACCCATGGCAGACTGTATTCCTGAGACTGGGCCAGAATAACTTCTTTTAAAGATCAAGGGACATAAAACCCCAAACCAACAACTGGATTCAAGTGAGAGTATCTAGGAAGTGGGAAAAGGGTGGGGCTCAAGATCCTACAACAACAGCAGGGAGGAACACCCTAAGACTAGACACCACCTATCTGTGCAGAATCGGAGGGCAAGCTGCCTCCATACCCCCTCACACCGAATGTTCTTAAAAGATCAGAGGGAATCTCAGAAGCAAGCCCACAGACATCACTGTCTAAACCCATCTGCCTGTTCTACCAAGTACCAACCTGAGGTCTCTACAGAGAAGCACCAATGCAGCATACAACAATCACCCAGGAGTGAAGGGCTCCACTCCAGACATTTAGTTAGATGAAATTCAGGATAAGAAATCCTGGAGAGGCGTATCAAAAAAGATTGAGGCACTTGAGAGGCAGTGTTAGAATGAATACAGGGGCCAACCTGGGCTACACTGAGACGTGTCTCAAA
Organism: Chionomys nivalis; assembly: GCF_950005125.1. NCBI lineage: Eukaryota > Metazoa > Chordata > Mammalia > Rodentia > Cricetidae > Chionomys > Chionomys nivalis. The sequence continues at coordinate 34,150,844 of NC_080092.1, read as the reverse complement.
AGTAAAGCAGAATTAAACAAAGAGAGGAAGCTGACTAGACTAGATGAGGTAGTCAGACTTCGAGGTTTGAAGGTAAGGTTGGTGAGGAAGCTTACAGACAGTAAGAAGAGAGGACGACAAAGAGATCATGCTAGATCTCAAGACACATAAAACAAAGAACAAATCCCAGGCAGTGGTGGTGCAGACAGGCTGGTGTCTGAGTTCAAAGCCAGTCTAGTCTACTGAGTGAATTCACACCACCCAAATGGCCACTCACAGTAAGTTCAGTTCTCAGAAGACCCCATGTTTCTTTCTAGCCTCTGTGGGTACCAGGCATGCATGTGGTGCATTTCCACACACAATGGCAGAACATGCATACAAGTGCTGAGCATGAAGTAACAGACACTGGAGGGTTTTCTTCAAACTATCCCACAATATACTGAGACTTGTCTGCAACATTATTCTATGAGGATCATGCTGGTTGGTTCTAAACTCACTGAAGGACACGACCAAAAAAAGAAAACTATAGACCAATATCTTCAACATAAAAATTCTCAAAATAGCCGGGCGGTGGTGGCGCACGCCTTTAATCCCAGCACTCGGGAGGCAGAGGCAGGTGGATCTCTGTGAGTTCAAGGCCAGTCTGGTCTACAAGAGCTAGTGCCAGGACAGGCTCCAAAGCTACAGAGAAACCTTGTCTCGAAAAACTAAAATAAATAAATAAATAAATAAATAAATAAATAAATAGATTCTCAAAATACTTGCAGACTCAATTTAACAATATTAAAAAGGTAATTAACCATCAAGATGGTTTAATCCCAGGAATGCAAAGAGGACTAATTATGATTTGTTTTAAATCAGTAAAAGTAATACAGAAATCAAAGACGTGTAATTCTAGCACCTGGGAGCCCAAGACAAGAAGATCAGGTCAGGTTCAAGGTCATCTGCAATTAGACCCCAGCATGGGAACGCGCACCTTATATCATCCCAGCACTAGGCAGGCAGAGACAGCCTCATTTTCACAGCAAATTCCAAGTCAGGCAGGTCAGCAGGATTGGACAGTGAGACCATTTAAATATATATGCATATGTATTTTTCCTATTTATAGCGCATATGGTCCTATATTTAAAAAGACCCTGAAGTCTCTAGGAACTTTTAGACCTAATAATTTCAGTCAAGTAGGAAGATTACAAAACCAACATCTAAAAACCAGTAGCGTGGGACCAGCAAGACAGGTAAGCCAGATCACACGAACTGACTTAATTAGTCCTCTGACCAACACATGCACACTATGGCATGTCCATACTCAAAAATATACCTTACACATTAGTGATAAAATCTTTTTATTAAAAAAAATCAGTATTTTTATATAGTAATAACCTACTAAATCTCATTCACAAATCTAAAAAAAAATCTAGCAACAAACCTAACCAAGGAGGAAGATCTTACAACATAACCATGCAACACAGAACACAAGACACTATCAGAAGAATATTGTTAAAATGGCAGTATCAGGCCAAGTGTGAAGGTCCACGTGTTTAATCCCAGTACCTGAGGAAGCAGAGACAGGTGGATGAGTCCCAGGTTAGCCAGGGTTACATAAGACCCCGTCTCAAAACAAAAACAAACAAAAATAACAAGTTATATTACTGGAAGGAATTTACACGATCAAGGTAGAGAATGGAAATGAGAATGGAGGGCCAAAGTCCACACATGTATTAAAATGTCACAATCAAACAATATCCTTACAGCTCTAACAGTCTGACAAGAGGCATGGCCATCACTAGTCATGCCCAAATACATGTATAACCTTGACAATGGTTATTTTAGTATTTTTCAACACAAGGTTTCTCTTTTAACAGCCCTGGCTGTCCTAGAACTTGTTTTGTAGACCAGGCTGGCATCGAAATCAGAGATCCGCCTGCCTCTGCCTCCCAAGCGCGGAGATTAAAGGCATGTGTTACCATGCCTGGCTGACAAGATTATTTTTAACATAGGCACAACTGTGGGGAAAAAAAAAACCCAAATATTAGTTTATAAAAGCTAAAAATAGCCGGGCGTTGGTGGCGCACGCCTTTAATCCCAGTACTCGGGAGGCAGAGGCAGGCGAATCTCTGTGAGTTCAAGTCCAGCCTGGTCTACAAGAGCTAGTTCCAGGACAGGCTCCAAAACTACAGAGAAACCCTGTCTCGAAAAACCAAAAAAAAAAAAAAAAAAAAAAAAAAAAAGTAAAAATAGTCAAAGAACTAATGAGATTAAGAGGTTAATAAAAAACAGGTTTAAGTCAAAAGGACAGAATCCATTTCAAAACTAAGCCTATTATCAAACTATTGGCTGTTTCTAGGAACACATTAGTAAAGTCATTGCTACCCCAAAAGATACCATCACCACAAAAATCCAGGTGTAGTTCAGAAACAAGCAATGTTATTTTTAAGACAGGTTCATGTTAGGCATGGTAATATACACCTTTAATTCCAGCACTTTGGAAAGCAGAAGCAAGTGGATCTCTGTAAATTCAAGGCCAGCCTGGTCTATAGTTTCAAGACACCAAGAGCTACACAGTAAGACCAGACCCTGTCTCTAAAACAAAAAACAAAACAGAAATATCAAAACAAAACAAGATTGTTTCACTATGTAGCCCTGGAACTCAGTGATTCACCTGTCTCTGCCTTCCAATTGCTGATATTATGTGTACCACGCCAGGCCGAGTCAAGGTTCTTAACCCTAGACATACTTATGCCCAAGTTCTCCTCCAAATAATTTAAAATCTCCATGAACATCAAGATTGAAATCCATAGAAATAACTATTGTTTCCAATGAAGCCAGGTCATTCTGAAAAAGAGCACAATAGACATTATGCTCCCATTCAAAGCACATCGACTACAACAACAAATATTTACTATGTAGCCGAGGGGATGAAAACATTGCTCAGAGGCTAAGAGCACTTGCTGCTGCTCCAGAGGTCAAATTTGGTTTTCGGCACCCACACAGACAGCTCAACTCTGAAGCCCTAGGGGATCTGGTGCCATCTTCTGGTGTCTGCGGGCATCACACTGATAAATGGAAACAAATGTCAGCCAAGAAAAGGAAAGCCTTTTGCACGCGTAAGAAGAAAGGTAAAACGTCTCCCAATGGCTACCAATGGTGAAATGGTATCAAGAGGCTCTGATGACCTACTACATAGGGTGACAACCACACCATTATCCACTCTACAATGCATTATAACAGCTAGGATCAAAATGAAAAAATGCTTGAGGCATACTTAACCTGGTGCCCTTTTAATAGGACATTGTTTTTATGTTTTAAAATAAAAATATGCATATTTCTTAAAATATTCAAACCCAACAATGAGATTTCAATCTCAAACTTTTTCATTAAAAAATGCATTTACCGCCGGGTGGTGGTGGCGCACGCCTTTAATCCCAGCACTCGGGAGGCAGAGGCAGGCGGATCTCTGGGAGTTCGAGACCAGCCTAGTCTACAAGAGCTAGTTCCAGGACAGGCTCCAAAGCCACAGAGAAACCCTGTCTCGAAAAACCAAAAAAAAAAAAAAAAAAAAAAAAAAAAAAGCATTTACCTTAAAAATTATGTGTGTGTGTGTATGTATGTATGTGCATATGAATGCTGATGTCCACAGTGGTCAGAGGCACTGGATCCCCTAGAGCTGGAGTTAGGGTCAACCATGAAGCTTCAGATGTGGGTATGGGTCCTCTTTAAGAACAGCACCGGCTAGCTCTTAACCATGGATCCGTCTCTCTAGCACCCAATCTTTTTTTAAACATCTGTGTATGTGGGTATACACATCACTGCTTTTTGTGTACAGACATCAGAGGACAACTTGCAGGAGTAGGTTCTTTCCTTCCACCATGTGGGTGCCACAGAGTGGAGTTTCAGCCTTCAGGTTTGGTGTTAAGTGCGTGCCTTTACTGTCTCACCAGCACTGAGGTAAACAAACTTCTGTCCGGAGTACTCAGATTCTTAAGTAGAGATCCATCATCTGCCTCCAAAAGGCTGGGGTCAGATGTGTGCCATCATACATGACATTTGGAGCTGGAACCCAGGACACAGTACATGCTAGGTAACTGCTCTCTCTACCAACACACTATAGCTGTAGCCATAATTAATACTTCTTTAAAAAAAACTTATTTTATGTACGTAAGCATTTTGCCTGCAGGTATGTATACCATGTGTGCACCTGATGTGGAGGCCATAAGGGAGAAACGAGATCCTGAAGCTAAAGTTACAGACAGTGGGGAATTGATTAACCGCTAAGCAGCTCTCCAGACTCTTTCATAACTCTCATTTTGACAATTTTTTTGCTCTTAATCAAGAAGCTTAAAAAATTATGGCAATCTTATTATAGTACGCATTAAGAAATTCTCTTTAGTGATTTCCATCCAACTCTAATTAGATTTTTAGAAAAAATTATGAAGCTCAGACATTTTATTAATTTTACAGTCAGATTAAAGTATTAACATCTTTAAGTTTAGATGGGAAGCCTAGTAATTTGCTCCAACTCACAATGATTTGGAAATCAACCCATCTTTGCCACAAGCCCCATTCTGAGAATTTATATGTAGCCGACACTCGTCAACTACAGGACCCTGACTCCATTAGAGCCCACTCTATCACTGTCAGGTTCCTCGGGAGCCACTTGGTGTTCATGCCACTTCATTGTCAGATCAGAAGTACGTAAGTTGGGCATCGTGGCATGTGGAGGCAGGATCACCCATGAGTTCCAGGACAGCTTGGTCTATACAACAAGCTCCAAGTCACTCATGGCCACACAGTAAGACCCTGTCCCCCTGCTCGCCCCACACCCCAACCTTGTCTTCTTTCTTTTTTTAATAGAGAAAGTACTGTACATAGATGTTATTTGTTTGGTCAGGAAGAAAAGACAAACTAGCAAAAATAACAGGCTGGAGAATGTGTTTTTTCTCAGAAAAGATAACCTAGAAAAACCAAGGACCTTTTGATGTGGACAATTAACTCATAAACCGGTTTATGCAGGGCAGTGTTGTAACTTCACTGTTGGTTCCAAATTCAACACAATACAAAGCAAGGAAGCATTTATTTACCACACTCACACAGCAATGATTACGCATCCTGTGTCTGCCCAGGCAGCTTAGAATAGCAAATATTCAGTCCTCGCAGAAGAACTCTTCGTTTTCTATGCCAAGTCAAAGAATATAAGGGAAAACCTGCTGAGCACGGCACTCAGGTACCACTCTCGGGTCTGGGACAAAACACAAACACTAACCCAAAAGTTGGCTCCTACTTGGCTTCACTGATTTACCGCTTAAGCAACTTAACACAGGCTAAGGCTCTAACAGCTTATCTGAGACAAATTTAACTCTAAGATCACGACTTGACAAGAAATGTACAAATGTTTGTTAAGAACTTACCATTCTGTCAATCATTTTAGAGTCATGAAATATACATAGCAATATATTTATAACCAGAAACTACACTAATTAGACACATCATTTAGTTTGTTAAGTTCTACCTGAAAACATGCCATTTTAAGTAAAATCCTAAAAACAAACTCTTGAGTTCTATGGTTAACAATCAAGTCCTACTGAAGCAGCAGATTCCTTTCACAAGCGCAGGCCAGCAACAAGACAAACTGCAATGTCAGACAAACAAGTCCCCAAGTTCTTCTGAAGAACGCCAAGGAGTTGCCAGAGAGGTTACACAGTGGCCTTGATCTTTATTTTTCTTTACCTGGAATTCTACAAATTCCGAAATTGATCAATTGATTTATCTTGTGTAATAAACAGCACCAGTCGTGCCCACTGATACAATCCAAAGCTGACTTTCTCCGTTCTCAAGTTTATTATGAAAACACTGCGGTGACTTGCAGTGACGTCATCTTACAGGAGGGGAAACAGTTCTATCCAAAACAACTCACCAGGGTTTCTGACAATAACAAAGAACAACGTGGGGCTGAGATTGGAGAAGGGAATAAACCAAGTGCAGACAAATCATACAATTAAATTAAATGGTATCCCTGAAAAGAAACAAGAGGGGAGGCCTTGGTACTTATTTAAAAATGTTCATTAAGCTCCAATGATTGTTTGCTATCCTCATCTACAGTCATGCTGAGTAAGCTACAGCTAAGTGGAAGTCAACTGGACTCACGGGTGTTAATGTTTACATCCTATTTCTGCAGTCTCTCAAGAAAGCAAAAGTAACTACAAATAGCGCTATGCCAGAAACTGGATTCTTGACCAACAATGTCGCGTCAGCATGCAATGAACTGGTTCATTCTAAAGTGGTCACGGCTGTTGATGACAAGAGGCTTTGTATTTTTATATGGCACATCTTTTGGTCCGTGTGAAAACAAGTTTTTTGAATGTTAACTATTTTCTGACACTTTGAAGTTACTGTTGCTCTTCCCATTTCCATTAGGTCAATATACGGTTCATGGCAATACTGTACAAGTTTAAATTCCCATTACAGGAAGTAGTCTGGGGTACGACGAGTGACATGTGGCTCGCCTCTACGAGGTGCTGGATCAAACTGCAAGCTGAAAAACAAAATAAGGTTCACTGTTTCTATTCTAAGAATACACCATGTATTTATTAAACCGTCCTTTTTTTTTTTTTTTTTTTGGTTTTTCGAGACAGGGTTTCTCTGTGGTTTTGGAGCCTGTCCTGGAACTAGCTCTGTAGACCAGGCTGGTCTCGAACTCACAGAGATCCGCCTGCCTCTGCCTCCCGAGTGCTGGGATTAAAGGTGTGCGCCACCATCGCCCGGCCAAACCATCCATTTTTCAAATGTTACGGTTTATTTCTTATCCAATTTCAGCACATTTTAACAGGTTCAAAAAGTCGGGCACCGCTGTAACACCAGCACTTGGGAAACTGAGGCAAGGGAATCACAGTTCTAGACCAGTTTGGGTTATAAATACAAAAAAAAAAATGAACCCAACTTTTAATTCCAGCACTCAAGAGGCAGAGGCCAATGAATTGAGCTCCAGGATAGTCAAGGTTACATTGCAAGACCCCAGTTCAAGTTGTTGGTTTATTTTTAGGGGGTAGGGGAATGTAGTCAGTTTTAGCTGTCAACCTAACACAAGAGTCATCACCTGGGGACAGTTTAACTGAGGACTTGTCTGAATTAGGTTGGGTTGTGGGCATGTTTGTGGAAGACTGTCTTGATGACAGATGTAGGAACACCAAGCACACTGTGGCCATTACCATTCTCTAGACAGAGCTAACTGAGCCTAAGTAAGGACCCGCACATTTATCTCTACTTTTTTGTTTTGTTTGAGTCAAGGTTTCTTAATATAGTGCTGGCTCTGAAACTCTATATAGACTAGGATGGCCTCAAATCTACAGAGATTCTCCCGCCTCTGTTGGAATTAAGGTATATGTCACTACACCTAGCTCTATGCTCTTGACTGTGGATGTTATTTGAGTAGCTGTGTTATGTTCTTGCCTTCAACTTCCCTTCAATGATGGACTAGAACTTGGAACTGTAGCCCGAACAACTGTTCCCCCTAATCCCATGTTGGTTTTGGTTAGAGCAACAGAAAAATTAGTCAAGGATGTCCTTAACCTCCCAAACCTCCTGCCTCAGTCTCTCAAGTACTAAGATTAGAGTTTTGAACCTGTGTTGTAACCTGTACTTCAGTTCTGGATACTACATTTCCATATAATGGGGCCCCTTCTAATAAGATCAATTAAGTGTCTAACACACTGATCTGATCCATAATAAAAACATGGGTTTATAAATTGAAGACCACTGAATTTAGCGGCAATGGCCTTTAGTACTAGCACTCGGGAGCCAGAGGCAGGTGGATCTCTATGAGCTCAAGGCTAGTCTGGTCTATATAGTGTGAGTTCCAGTGAAAACAGCTATATAGTAAGACCCTGTTAACAACAACAACAACAACAAGAAATTGAAGATCTAATAAATCAATTCAGTCTGGGTTCCAAATAAGAAAAACTAATTTCTGTTACGTGTAGGTTCATGCCCATGAAAACGTAAAGTCAACCTGTAATATGGTTTAACAAGAGCTGGAGAACAAGCAGCTCTAGCTCAGGCAGATACTTACAAAGAATACTTAAGAGTGTCGTCAAGTTCCATGATTGCAGCTTGGTTACCGCAACGATAGCAATAGTTTGGAGCACTGAAAATTGTTACTACATTCCGGTCATGGCACCAGTTATATCCCTGTAAAAAAGAGGCAGGAAAAAAAACCCATTAAGACATAAAAAAATGACAGTTCCTCTCAAAAATGGTTACTTTTTTGTATTATTAAAAAAACCTGTAAAATGTACACGAATATATTTGTTATGGCTAAAATGAAAAAAGTTTGTTTTTAGCATTTAAAAGCCAGCCAAACATGGTAGCATATACTTTTAATCCCAGGAGGCGGAGGCCGGTGGATCTGTGAATTTGAGGCCAGCCTGATCTACATAGTGAGTTCTAGGACTGCTACAACTATGTAACAGAGAGATCATATTCCAAGAAACCAAATAAATAAACAAGCAAACAAAGCCATTTTAAATAATATCCATCACCAAATATTAATCTACTTATATAGTATGTTTCTATAAATCTTTCTTTCATTTACATGACCCTAAACATAATTTTAAAATGAACTTATTTGACACAAGGCCTCACTGTGCAGCCCAGGCTGGTCTGGTTCACAAGGCAATCCTGCTTCATCCTAACTAACAAGGGTGCAGGTGTGTACAGCCATATTTGTCTCAGGATTAGTCCTGACAACACTTTAGTGGAGAAATTGTGGTAGCCCATGTTTTAAGAACCCACTAGATGGGCTGGAGAGATGGCTCAGCGGTTAAGATCATTGCGCGTTCTTCCAAAGGTCCTGAGTTCAATTCCCAGCAACCACATGGTGGCTCACAACCATCTGTAATGAGGTCTTGTGCCCTCTTCTGGCCTGCAGAAGAATATCACATACATAATAAATAAATAAACAAACAAACAAATAAGTAAATATTAAAAAAAAAGAGAAAAAAGAACCCACCAGAGGAGACTTCTTTCCCATCACCTACAGTCCAGGCAGCCAAAGGACTACATCAATGCTTTGAAGTTCCTTCCCTTTCCTACACACAGACATACTGAATATGCATAAACAAACACAATTGCACTTTATTATACCCTTCTCTATCTCTACATCTGAACCCTTTCACCATTAGATCCCAAGTCCCTCCAAGTCATTAAGAATCTGAAGATACGCTAGGTAGTGGTGGTGCACACCGTTAGTCCCAGTACTCAGGAGGCAGATGGATCTCTTTGAGTTCGAGGCCAGCCTGGGCTACACAGAGCAAGCGGATCAAGTACCAGGATAGGCTCCAAAGCTACAGAGAAACCCTGCCTTAAAAAAAACAAAAAACAACAACAACAACAAAAAAACCAGAAACAAAGAAAACCTGAAGATCCATTAAATATATACACCACTATCATCATAAACCTGACTTTCATTTGACTGCACACCTACGGAAAAGGGTTCAGCTCCAGTGGTAGACTCTATGGGAATAAAGGACTGTCATTAAAAAGTTAGTCTGACAAACTAACTTTTTCAAAGAAAAGAACATACCTCCATTACCAGCTGGTGAGCTCTGGACACCAACGTGAGGCCATTGGCATGATTAAATGTCTCAGAAATATCTTGGCCAAAGGTATAACCAGCTCCTCGAGGAGATATCCCCCAGCCGCCACGGTCGTCTGGATCTGACCACAGCAAGTCACACATTGGACCCTAAAAAGCAGGTACAAGTTATAAGCTGACTCTTACCAAAGTGGAAATTCTTGATTTGATAATTCAACAGAAGCCGCACTCCAAGTGCAAATCACTTTTGAGTGGTGTCTGCTAGCGAGGCATGACCTTTGCAGTTAAGCTCTCTCTGAAATGAGAAGCACTTCTAACAAGGCCCAGTGCAGAGCAACAGGCGCGCTCCATCAGTAGGTCATCCTATGGGTAAGCCAGTGCACCTTCACTGTTAGGCAGCATGGGCTAAGAGCAATACCAGAGGCTTCTACATTTCTTCTGAGAAATGCTAAGAAGGCTCATGTGTCACTTCACTTACAATTTGAGTTGACACACAATGAATTAAGCTACAGTTAAACCATTTTCCCTTTTCCTATGGTTTCTGAGATTTATCAAAGAGAAGTCATACCTCATGAGGAACTTCTTGTAGGCGATCAAGTGCTCGGATGTGATCCAGTGTGTCTATGGACGGTGACAGACCACCATGTAGACAGAAGATCTAAAAAGATGGATTACAAATGGTAACTATACCTAGAGAGAAATTAAACTATTTGGGGCACAGTTCAGGTAGGAGCCTCCACCATTTGGTCACATCAGTTTCTAGGCCCTTTCCATTTCAATGAGGCTTGACTCTCAAGAGCTGGCCATAGTTCTGCCCAAGCCCCAAGCACTGAGTATCCATTCTTCTTCTTTACCAATTGTCATGGCTGAGGCTCCTTCAACAAGGAGTTTCTCTAACCTTACCCTACTGGTAGTTACCTTCACACTCAGAAGTTTCGCCCAAGTTTGTAAGTACACATCTACTAGCAAACACCTCTTTTATGTCTCCCAGACTCCTCTACAAACAGCACCCAAAGCTGAATGGGTTACATTTTCCACCCCCATGGTCCCATTCTGTACAGTTAGTTCAGTACCTGATACATAGAAAAAACTTTAACACTAAGAAAGCAGTAACTGGAAAAAAGGGAAGCAGCAGCGAGTTTAAGGCGCACGCACCTGCCCATCCACCAAGGCAGTGAGAGGAAGGTAGTCAAAAAGGTCTGTGAAGTATTTCCAAACGTTTGCATTTCCGTATTTCCTTAAACACTCATCGTAGAAACCATAAACCTGTGTGATCTGTCTGCTCTCATGATTCCCTCGGAGTATGGTGATACGCTCACGGTAACGAACCTACAGTGAAACAGACGACAGCTAGCTCTTTCCCAAAACAAAACAAATCAACTGATATTTCATGAAACTTCCTATAGGGAAACCCATAGTTCCAATTTTGAAGGAAAAAAACCCACATTTCTACATTTCAATGGACCGAAACCATACATTAAAAAAATTTTGTTTGCTTTTTTTGAGACAGGGCTTCTCTGGAACTCGTTCTGTAGACCAGGTTGGCCTCAAACTCAGAGATCAGCCTGCCTCTGTCTCCCAAGTGCTGGGATTAAAAGTGTGCACCACCACATTTGGTGATCATAAACATTTTTTTTAAAAAAGTATTTATCAATATCACTTCAATTAAAACCACACTCCCTGTACCATCTTGTGTGAAAGGTTTTTCTATGACCTTTACTAAATTTACAGTTAGGCAACAATCACACCAAATTTTAGAGACTTGCATTCCTTACAAAGATCTCATGCCTATCTACAATCCTTCCCCCAGCTCCTGACAACCACTGATGTACTTCTGTCTTTTGAGAATGCCTTTTCTAGACATTTAAATTAAGTAAAAAACAACAGAACGCAGCCTCTTGTGCTGCATATCCCTTGGAGAACCACCCTGGAGTCACCATGCTGCAGCGTGGATGGGGACGCACACCTTCACAGGGTGGCCATGTGCCATGGTTTCTGCACTTGCTCCAGTCTTCCCATCTATTAGTTACTGAGCTCATTTGCTCACATACTTTCTATTTCTTGAACACATTCCTAGAGTGTAGTGTATGATTGCTTTATATCCAACTTCATCAAAATTCTTCAAAGTGGCCAGACCATTTTACATTCTTGACGGGAATGGATGAGGTGTCTAATTTCCTGACATATTCATTTATATTTACTGTAGTCACTGTATTAGTAAAAGACACGAATTAGTTGGTATATGTGACTTCAATGTAGATTTCCCTAATTACTTACAATCTGAACTAACCATGTCCTTACTGACCATCTATCTTCTAGGCTAAAGTAGTTGTTTAAGTACTTTGCCCATTTAAAATTAGATTATCTATCTAAGGTTAGGCATCCATGCAGACGGATGAAGAATTTGAGGCTTATTCAAGCTATAGTATGATCCTGTCTCAAGAAATCTGTCTTAGCTGGGTGATGTTGACGCACATCTGTAATCTAGACCCTCAGGAGGTAGAGGCAGGTGGATCTGTGACTTTGCCAGCCTGAGCTACAAAGCAAGTTCTAAGACAGCCAGAACGGGTACAGAGAAAACCTGCTTCAAAAAACAAAAATAAAACAACAAAACAAACAGAAAGAAAGAAATCTGTCCTGACATGGCCGTACAAGCTTATAATCCCAGCACTAAGATGACTGCAGGGCAGTCTTGGCTGGACACCCTGTCACCTGTAAAATAAAAACCCAAATAACCCCCATAAAAACCCCTTCTTATTATTAACAGCCCTTTAAAAAAAGGTACGTGTAGGCTGGCGCAATGGCTGAGTAAAGGCGTCTGCCATCAAGACTAATTTTAAAATTACATTCATTTTTGTAAGTGCATGTGTATATGTCATTTTATTCTGCCCATGTGGGTTCTAATTATCAAATTCAAGACATTAGGTTCCGTGGCAACTGTCTTTAGTCAGTCATCTCACTGGCCCTGATTAGTTATGCCACAAAACAAGTTATGGCTATATTTCATCTGTTACCTACCAATTTGCTTTCTAGGACCCATAAGGTGAAAGGAGAATTGACTTCCATACTTGCTTGATGGCATGTATGTACGTCACACAGTTAAATAAAATTAACAAGTAACTGTAAAAATGTTTTAAATTTGAAGCGAGACTATAGCTCAGGGGTGAACCTGTGCTAGCATGCGGGAGGCCGAGTTCAACCAGAAGCACCAAGAAAGTAATAATTTGAACAAATGTTTCTTCTTTGAAGCATCTTTGAACTGCTCCTCCTGCCTCCATTTCCTAATTGCTAGAATTACACGCATATATTACCACACTTGTAATACTGTGCTGGGGGTCAAATGCAGGGCTTTCTGCATGCTAACCAAGCACTCTAGAAACTTGGTTGCATCCGCAGCCCTGGATTATCGTTCTATGAACACAGCTGAGAAATCTGAGCCTAATCAAGAACAGACTTCTTTTTCTTCTTAAATTTATAGCCTCTGCTATTCATTTAGGCCAACAATCTGTTCTGATGCATTTGAAAAAGGGCCCCTTTCCCCATAGTGTCGTGAGTTTCACAGGAGTCCATACACTACAGAGGTACCCTTCCTCAAGGTGTCAGCAGAGCTGGAGTCTCTTAAAGTCATCTCTTGATTTAGACTGTAGTTTTCTCCATGTGGTCTCTCATCTTCCCTTTGTTCATATACACCTGGAGGCAGCATCTCATTGTCCGGGAGCTCAGTTAGGCTAGCTGGCCAGTGAGCTTCAGGGACTCTTTTGTCTCTACTTCTTCAGGGTTGGGATGTCTCCATGCTTGGCACTTTTAAAAAATGGGTTTTGGGAATTGAACTCAGGTCTTCCAACTGCGCTATCTCCTTAGCCTCCTAATCTCTTTTTATAGAACGACCCATATAATCTCGTTTTATTTAACTATTCATGTAAAGGGCCAGCACCAAGTGCAGCCACACTCTGAGGTTCAGGGAATTAAGATTTGTGCCTATGACATTTAGGAGTACACAATGCAGTCTAGTCTTTAGTATATAAATTTTCTTGCTGTCATTTTTTGAGACAGGGATGAGCCTTTGCTGATGGGAGCTTTATGTGTTAGACAAGGCCTTGGCCTCCATAGTAGTACTGGGATTAAAGTAGTGTCAATCAGGCCCAGTGGTACATGGATTCTTAAAGGCAGCCCAGCCCTTCTACGTGAACCTGGGCTACCAGCTTCTTATCTATAGTCACTGTACAAAGTGCCTACAGTCTACTCTAAACACTCAGTATTCTCAGCACTGTAAATGCTCATCATCAGTTAGCTCTAACTCTGACCACTTCTCTACGTTAGAAAAATTGGTGACAGCAAATTTCTTGTTCAGAATATTCTGCAATAAAAAAGCGAGTCTGTTGCCTAGGAAGAGCGGTAAAATTTCCCACTGTAAAGTCAAACAGCTTCCTAAGGCAGAGGCAGCATTCGACTCTAAATCAATGCCAATGTATTTCAGCGTTGATTCTTCATCTCTACATTTCAGAGCTACAAATGACAAGGACTCTAAAATTTGCTTCTTTTCTTTTTTTAAAGATTTATTTATTTATTAAGCATACAATGGATTGCTGGCAAGGAAGGCACCAGGTCTTATTACAGATGGTTGTGTGTTACCATGTGGTTGCTGGGAACTGAACTTGGGACTTCTGGAAGAGCAGCCAGTGCTCTTACCCTCTAAGCCATCTCTCCCAGCCCAATTTGCTTCTTTTAATTATTATTATTATTTATTTCTTTTTTTTTAAAAGAAAAGGTCTTATTTTTTTTTAATTTTCATATTTATTTATTATGTATACAATATTCTGTGTGTATGTCTGCAGGCCAGAAGAGGGCACCAGACCCCATTACAAATGGTTGTGAGCCACCATGTGGTTGCTGGGAATTGAGCTCAGGACCTTTGGAAGAGCAGGCAATGCTCTTAACCTCTGAGCCATCTCTCCAGTCCCAAGAAAAGGTCTTATTATACAAACCAGGCTAGCCTCAACTCTTAAGGGTTTACCTGAGCCTCACCATAGCTGACACTACTGCCTTCATTTCGCATGTTTAATTGTTATTACTACAAGGGAATAAACTATTGTTTAGGTATTTGCTCAGTCTTGTACACTAAGATCAAATCTCTTTTCTAATATTAAAGACAAAAAAATCTTCACTTAATAAATCTGATCTTTTTCTCTCAATTCCTCCTTCATCAGATTTTCACAGGACTGTCAAATGATGTAAATAACCCAACATAGATGTTCAAACTCTCTGAATACTTAATGCAGTCTTTTTATTTCCATTGTCAATGTACCAAACTAAAACTTGTACTTGATTAGTTTGCCAGTCACAGCACTTGGAGACTGGGCAGGCTACGAACTCTTTGGGTTTGAGGCCAGCCTGGTCTACATAGTGAGTTCCATGACAGTTAGAGATATGTAGTGAGATTCTGTCTAAAAACAAACAAAAGACCCCAAGGTATCCCATGGCACAGTGTTCTGAACCATGTTCTGGTTCCTAATGCAGACAGGATGATGATTAAGTTTGACACTCACATTCTTTGCATTCCTAATTAGGCATGGAAGTTTGTTCTAAAATTTAACATTCAGATGAAGAGAACAAATCATGGTAGGAAAAGAACATTCCAGAGGGCTTTCACCCAGTTCAAAAGGCCCAAACAGAAAAAGTAAAATTACCTTAAGAGCTACAAGCAGTGTAACTGTTTCAACTGAGTAATATCCTCTGTCCACATAATCTCCCATAAACAAGTAATTTGTATCTGGTGATTTACCACCAATTCTAAAGAGTTCCATAAGGTCATGAAATTGCCCATGTACATCTCCACACACAGTGACCGGACATCGAACCTCTTGCACGTTGGATTCCTTTGTCAGGATTTCTTTAGCCTACAAAGAAAAAGTAAAGCAATACATTCAGCATTAAATGGCATCACAGAAGATGCTTTGTTTATATTAATGTAAAGGGCGAACCTGGCAAATATGAAACCACAGGCGATTGCAACCCAAGATAGACATTAAAATTTTTAATTTTAAAATTTGCATTTTTTGTACCGGTTGGTAGAGGTGCACACCTTAAATCCCAGCACTCAGTAGGCCAGCAAAGATTGTTATATAGAGAAGCCCTGTCTTGACCTCTCACCCCCAAATCTATTTTATGTGCAAGTTCTCATTTCACCCATGTGTGTCCTAGTGATTAAATCAATGTCCTCAGGTTTACTGGCAAAAGACTTAAGTCACCTTACTATCCCATTGGCTATATTTATAGGACAAGATATGGTTAGTTTTTCCTTTGGCTACCTTGTGGGAGATATTTAGAGAATATGTACCAAGTTGATATTCAATCATCACTCTCAGTTTGTAAAGGCTATCAAATTTCCATCTCATTAGAGAATGAAGACAGTAGCACCCACACAAGATGAAAACGACCAGAAGGTGGGCTGGAGAGATGACTCAGCAGTTAAGAGCACTGGCTGCTCTTTCAGAGGATTCAAGTTCAATTCCCGGCACCCACATAGAAGCTTGTACCTATTTGTAACTCCAGTTCCAGGTAATCCAAACCTCTTCTGGCCTCTGAGGGCCCTGTACGGAAGTGGTACAGACATACATGCAGGCAAATACGTAAATTTGGAAGAAGAAAAACGAGCACTTAATGTTGTCTCCTCAGGTTGAGATTTCTTGGTCCTGACTTTTTTTTTGGAGTTTAAGACATTTGAATTTTTCTCATTTCATTCTATTTTTTATAACAATAAAGTTCTTGTTTTACAGTTAGAATACTCAATATAGCATACATGCTTTTTAGGCTGCTTTTAGAAGCCATCATTCAGCCAGACAACCACATATGCTAAAAATGTATACCGGGGAAGACAATTATCTGCTAAACCATCTTAATGACTCTGCCTTGTGCTAGTCACTGGACATTGGTGCACGAAATAGGTCATTTCCATGGCAAAGGAGAAGAGAAAGGCTGTAAGCAAGCAAGGGGGAAAAGAAAACACTAAATGAACAAAGTAGACTATCCCAAGTATCACCAGGAAAGGGAGACCACTTTAAATTAAGACAAATGATCAAATGCCCATACCGAAATTTTGCTACCCAGCAATCCCAGTATTCAGGGCCAAGGCAGGAGGCTTGCCACTAGTTCAATGTCAGTCTGGACAATTACAAGTGTCTATCCTCTCTCAAAAGAATCCTCCCCCAACACACAAAGAGAACAATGTTGCTAATGAACCAAGTGGTGACAACCAACATTACCACAATTTATGGCTACACATTTGAAACATGGATCTCTTCTTTCTTCCCCCAAATTTGGTTGCAATCTTTGGAAAATAGAATCCAAATCAGTAACATTTACTTTCCTTCCCACACCTACCAATGCTGTCCCAAGTACAACCAACCATGTTCAAGAATCACTATTTTCTATTCTCCAAAGGCTTGGGGGAGCCTATTTCCAGACACTCACCAAGTTTAGAAGAATATTTTCAGTTTAAAGAAGAAATGGGGCTCTTCTATTAAACAAGATCTTATGATCAGGAAATGTGAAAGCTAAAATGCAATCTAAACAATGTGGAAATTCTGGGAAGAATGCAATCTTTGGGGGGTCATTAGCACACTACCAACACTCAGTATGTTTGGACTCGGGCATCTCACAATTTCATCCCTAGCCTGATGTAAGAGACCTACAGACTCTACTTTCTTCTCCACCCTACCCGTCCCCAGACAGGGTTTCACCCTATAGCCTTGGCTGTCCTGGAACCCACAGAGATCCACCTGTCTCTACCTCCTGAGTGCTGGGATTAGATTAGAGGCATGTGTCACCATGTTTAAATATGGGCCATTCCAACCAACATATCAAGTAAGATGAAATGAAAGCAGGATCATGTGAACTAGGTTTTGTAACTCATTCATGGCAGAATTGTTCAAGGAAGACAATAAGAAAATTCCAGTTGGGCAGTGGCGGTGGCAGCTGGGTCTTTGTAAATTTGGGATCAAGGGTCTACAAAGCAAGTTCTGTGACAGCCAGAGCTGTTAACACAGAAACCCTGTCTCAAAAAACCACACACAAAAGGAAAGAAGTTAGGAAGGAAGAAAGGTCTCAATTATTTACTCATCACTTCCTTAGCGGTACATAGTATTGTCATTTCTAGTTAACTTACACTGTAGAAAAAGCCACCCATCCATTTAAGTTAAAGACTTTAGTAGAACAGGGGTTCTCAACTACTAATGCTATAACTCTCTAACACAATTCTTCATGTTATGACCCCCCAACCATAAAATCATTTCATTGCTACTTTATAACTATAATTTTGCTACTGTTATCAATTACAATGTAAGTATTTGATATGCAGGATATCTGATATGAGACCCTCCCCCACAAAGGAATTTCAACTCATAGGCTGCGAACCACTGACTTAGAAGCATAAGACCCCAACCATGTCAAAATCCTTTTATGCACTTATGTATCAAGCTACTCATCAAAATGACACAGAAATCACATTAGTAATTCTTGCCATCTCTAAAGTCAAATCCATGGCTTTGAAACCAAAAAGGCAGTGCTGAGATGTCCATGACCATGTCTGTCATTCACCTTCCCCTCACTTCCAGCAGTCCTAGAAGCCAGTTTTACAGGTTGTCAAACACCCTCAGAAGGCCCCCATAGAAGCAGGCTTGTCCAGTAGACAATCACCAAACTCCTTTTAAGCAGAGAATCAACCAAAAACACCAGAAGACAGACAACATACTTGTACTCACTGGAGATGAGTACAAATAAGCACCAAACCCAAAAGACCCCAAGGAGGCAAAACCCCACACGGGGAAGGTTAGGTTCGGTTGCCTCCTGATCATGCGATGATGCCCAGGTGGAGCTCAGCTGGCTGTTTAAACATTGTTTTTCCCACCATTAAAAAAAAAAAAAAAAAAAAAAAAGCTGTAAGTGGCTGCAAATGCCTGGCATTTCGGAAGTAGAGGCAGGAGGATGGGGAGTTAAAAGGTCGTCCTTGGCTACTGGTTTATTTAAATTCGTGACACTGTTCCAGAAAGTTCAAGTCCTAGACAACATACTAAGATGGTCTCAAACCAGGCTGATGGCGCAGGCCTTTAATCCTAGCAGGAAGACGCAGGTGGATCTGAGCTCCAGGATAGCCAGGACTGACTATACAGAGTAACCCCGTTTCAAAAACAAAACGAGACAAAAACAAACACATATCTCAGAAACAAACAAAAAACAACCACTGAATCACACAACAATAATCATGATACTTCATGGGTGCCAAAACAAAACAAACTCCTTGTTTCGAAAACTGGCTCAGTCATCTACTGCTTATTTTGTTCTATTTAATATAAATCATGATGAAAGTAGAAGCCTCTTTCCTTCTTAGCCAAGGTTTCTGCCACTCATCTACAGCGCCACCACTTGACTTTTGACACTGGGCTTCCCTAACACTGCATGCAG
Source organism: Chionomys nivalis (assembly GCF_950005125.1). Classification (NCBI taxonomy): domain Eukaryota; kingdom Metazoa; phylum Chordata; class Mammalia; order Rodentia; family Cricetidae; genus Chionomys; species Chionomys nivalis. The sequence continues at coordinate 34,131,820 of NC_080092.1, read as the reverse complement.
GTCTTGACTTCATTTTATGGCCTAGGTTGGCCTAGGTCTTGGCCTCTGCTCCTTTTCTTGAGACTAAGTATTTATATATCATGTAGCTGGGGAGGGCCTCTAACTTAGAGATCCTGAGCCCTTAGCTTACTATGTTAGAATCAGAGGCACTTTTTAGAAAAAGGTTTTTAAGATTTCTTTAAAAAAAAAATTAATGTGCATTTTATGTTTTACCATCATGCACCCGTGTGAGGGTGCCAGCGCCCCAAGAACTGAAGTACAGACAGCTGTGAGCTGCCATGTGGATGCTGGGAATTGAACCAGGGTCCTCTGGAAGAGCAGCCAATGGTCTTAACCACTGAGCCATCATATCATCTCTTCAGCTCCTAGAACTGTTTTCTTAAAGGTGCATGTTTATAGTGTTTTCCTCCAAAACAATAATATACTCTTGGGAGGATGTGGGGGAAATATGCCTGTAAATCTAGCATTCAGGAGGCATAAGCAGCAAGATCTTGAATTCTAGGACAGGCTGGACCATACAGTAAGACCACCTTCTAATGCCCCCATACAATAAATAAAAAAAATTAAACAAGAAAGTACTCCAAGCAATTCCTGTAATAGGTCAAGAGTAGAATCTTTTTTTTTTTTTTGAGACAGGGGATCTTGGTGTATTCCTGGCTGTCCTGGAACTCACTCTATAGGCTGGCCTCAAACTCATATAAAGATCCACCTGCTTCTGCCTACCAAGTGCTGGGATTAAAGGTGTGTGCCACCACTGTCCAGCAAAAGTAGAATCTTAAGGTCTTTAATGAAGGAAATGCGATGCAGCCAACTGGATGATAATGATGTTTTACTACAGAAACAATCCCGTATTTCACAAATTCTGCCCTGAGTAGTCTCTGGAAGGAGACACTAACCATCAACCATCTTATTTAAAGAAGTTAGTGTTGGCTTTCTTTTGTTTTTCAAGGCAGGGTTTCTCTGTGTAGATTTAGTTGTCCTGGAACTTGTTCTGTAGACCAGGCTGGACTCGAAGGCATGCACCACCACTGCCCAGCTAAAACTCTGCTATTAGAGAAGAAAAAAAAAAAATCAAACTAAATCTGTGCAGAGATATGCTATCAAGACAAAGTTGAGCAGTGAAGGCCTAATAAGGACTGGTCAACAGAATGCAAGGCAGAAGCACAAGCCTATCAACGACACAGCCAAGTGTGCAGTCGTTGGGAACTCAACTCCACACTTGCCCTTACCCAGATAAACGAATGAGCAGTCTACAACCAAAGTTTGCAGCCTTTTGCTCAGCCGCAATACAAGAATTATCATCTGTGAGATAAACAGTAACCTGAAAACAAAAATATGTACTCAGAAATATTATCTACACTTAAGAAGACTGAAGCAGGAGGGAGAGAGAATGGAGGAGCAAGCAACTAGCTGGTCATACAGTCACAAATAAAGAAGACTCAGAAACATGCCCTCTGCTGTGTTCATCCACTCAATATGCAACCCCAATTTATAAATAGGTAAAGCCACTGTACTGTGAAAAAATGCAGCTAATCCCAGAATGTTCAACAGTCACCTCTCACCCTCAAACTGGCAATTAGAGAGTTCTCCCTCTTAAGCCAACCCTACTCCTATGAAGAAAGCTATTTTTTTTAAATATTTATTTATTATGTGTACAGCATTCCTTCCATGTGTGCCCGCCAGGTCTCATTATAGATGGCTGTGAGCCACCATGTGGTTGCTGGGAATTGAACTCAGGACCTCTGGAAGAGCAGACAGTGCTCTTAACCACTGAGCCATCTCTCCAGCCCGAAAGAAAGCTATTTAAAACAATACACCACCAATAAAATATTCCCCTCTCCTAAAGCCAGGTCAGCTCATATATAGCTCAGGAATGAGAAGGCTTTTCCAAAGATGATTTTTTTAATTTTTAAAGAAAAGAAATGGAAATAGCCACAGTAGGAGCAAAGTGCTGGTCCCTGTAGCGCCCTTAGAAGACAACTCAAAGCCGGGCAGTGGTGGCGCACACCTTTAATCCCAGCACCCGGGAGGCAGAGGCAGGCGGACCTCTGTGAGTTTGAGGCCAGCCTGGTCTACAAGAGCTAGTTCCAGGACAGGAACCAAAAGCTACAGAGAGGGCTGGAGAGATGGCTCGGAGGTTAAGAGCACTGACTGCTCTTCCAGAGGTCCTGAGTTCAATTCCCAGCAACCACATGATGGCTCACAACCATCTGTAATGAGATCTGGCGCCCTCTTCTGGTGTGTGGGAAGCAGAATGCTGTACACATAATAAATAAATAAAAAAAAAACCCAAAAGCTATGGAGAAACCCTGTCTCGAAAATCCAAGAAAAAAAAAAAAGACAACTCAAAATTCAGTAATTCAGTGTTTATTTTTTCCACACTAAAAAAGGATACTTCAGTTAACTATGACAAACTTGACTTACAATGAAAAAGGGAAAATACTGGTTACAACGAAAAGAATCTGTCCCAGTTATTCCTGCAGGGTGGGAATAAAAGCCTCTTTCTGTGGCTGGGCTTTGAGCTTGCCAGACAGATGCTGTGTGGCTCAGCTACATTTCAAGCTTTTCTTCATTTACTTTCAGACAGGGTCTCAAAACTAAGTGGTTGTTTTTGAGCATAAAATCCTCCTGCCTCAACCTCTGCACTACCAGGCCTGGTTTCCAGGGCCCATCACTGTTGATAATACGTGGTATTTGAACACAGAATCTGGGCCTTTGGCAGAGGACAGGGAGGACTGAGGAATCAGCATGTGAGTATAACTACACCTTCTCATTCAGTTAACCCAAGTTGCAATACCACCCACCCTGTGCTGGGAGCACATGGAACAAACGCGCACAGGTGTGCTGAGGCTTTGAAGATGAAAAGAACAGCGTTCTGAGTGCCAACTGCAACAGAGGCCATCTACCTTTATAGAACATTTTACAACTTAGTCTCTCCTCGAGAGATTTATACTACTTGACAAAATAATGACCCATTGTTTTCATCTTACCAATCTTATCGGAGGGACAAATGAAGTTAGCCACATGCAAATGGGAGAATTACTGTTTCGAAGAGAGGTGGGACAACACTATTGGAGGAATGGAGCTTTGCAGCAGAAAGAACACAATGCCTTCAATTTATGGAATCACTGAGTCCACAATTCAGGATGGCCCAATTTACATGCACCTTCATTATTAACACCTCAACAAGGGTTTGGAAGCAAGATAGGAATCCTGGAATTAGAAGTTGCAACCCAGACAACCTACCCCAGCTACCCTCACCAGCCTCTCAACCTTCCACATAGAGCCTCCGCTTTCTACCTACAACAACAGAGACCACACCAAAGTGAAAGAAAAAATATTCCAACACGCCTCTCCCACCTGTTCCTTCTTAATAGTTTAACTACTGCTATGGAGACAGCCAAACAGCCTTAAACCTAGAAATATAGTACTTCATCTAGGAATTTAATCTTGGGGGACCGGGGAGATGGCTCAGCAGTTTAGGACACCTGCTGCTCTTGCAAAGGACCTGGTTTCATTCCCAGAACCCACTTGATGGCTTACAACTACCCATAATTCGGACCTCCAAGAGCACCAGGCACACACATGGTGCACATACATATAAACAGGCAAAGCACTGATACACATAAATCTTAAAGAAAAAAACGGTAATATAGGTTAAAAAAGTTCTGCTTAGCAAATAAATTAGTAAGAAGCAGTTTCCCTTTTCCACACCTGTGCAGCAAATGTTAAACTAAATGACACCATAAGACTATTACATCTATAATACTTGCAAAGAAATGGACAACCGCATGCCTAGGTCAAAAACTCCTTTGGGGTGCTGGAGAGATGGCTCAGAGGTTAAGAGCATTGCCTGCTCTTCCAAAGGTTCTGAGTTCAATTCCCAGCAACCACATGGTGGCTCACAACCATCTGTAACGGGGTCTGAACCCCTCCACTGGCATGTAGGCATACACACAGACAGAATATTGTATACATAATAAATAAATAAAAAAAAATGTTTAAAAAAAAAACTCCTTTGGGGGAAGAAACTAAAAACATCAATTCTTTACTTGGAAGTCTTGAAAGCACAAAGCCAAAACTGGCATCCAACCCCAAGACACTGCTTGAGTCATATAATAATAAAAGGTCATTTTTATTGTAGTTAGTCCAAAAGCAAACTGATACTTTATTTACTTATTATTCGGGACAGAATCTTTCTAATATAGCTCTGGCTAGCCTCAAACTCAGAGATCCGCTTGCCTGCTTCCCAAGTGCTGGGCTTATTCATTTTTGAGGCAGGGCCTAACTGTACAGTCCTGGCTGACCTAGAGCTCACTATGTAGTCTAGGTCATCCTCAAACTCACCTAAGCCTACCTGCCTCTGGCTCTTGGCCATCCTCCTGCATCAGCTTTCAGAGTGCTAGAATTACAGGAATGCATGACCACACACATCAAGTAGATAGTATTTACTTTTTTAAAAATATTTATTTATTTATTATGTATACAATAGTCTGTCTGCATGTATGCCTGCAGGCCAGAAGAGGGCACCAGACCCCATTCCAGATGGTTGTGAGCCACCATGTGGTTGCTGGGAATTGAACTCAGGACCTTTGGAAGAGCAGGCAATGCTCTTAAGCTCTGAGCCATCTCTCCAGCCCCAGTATTTACTTTTTTTAATCTGTTGATGGAACTGTGCCTAAAATGAAACTGCATATGCTCACCCCAAACACCAAACTCCTTCAAACAGCAAGGTACATATATATACTTGAACACACAGTATGCTTAGCTTGGGTAGGACCGTGAAGTCCATCTTTCTTTTTAATGAGTCAGCAACATAACAATCATGCTCCCCACTGTTATGATACACATCTGGATCCTTTCTGCTTTGAAGCAACACTGCTATTGTGACAAGGTAACAAAAGAGAGTTCTCAAACTGGTTAATTGGAGTGACCACTGGGGTTTAGCTTTATTTTCACGAAAGGGGGAAGGACTTTGAGGCTATCACTCCTTCTTATGAGATCATCAATAGCTGTTTTTGATGGATGTAGTTCTTTAACAAGCATGACTAAACTGACAGAAAATGTAGCTTATTTTCAAATTTTCTGTTAAAGCTGGATATGGTGGCACATGTATCTACACTATATATCTGCAATCCTAACATTTGGGAGACTGAAGCGAGAAGATGTTGAGTCTGAGGTTGGTCTAGGCACAGGAACAGTTGTCTTGCAAATGAAACAAAATAAATGAACAAGTAATATTTAGAAGGCAAACACAACAAAAGCAAATGTAGTTTTCACCTAGAGATAGAATTGGCAATAAAACATTACCTGTTCTGTTTTACTAGGACTTGTACAAGGTATACCAAGACATACATCTCCCCGTCTAAAACATCTTAGTATTGTTTAGGAGATTTACATCATTACAAAAGTTAAAATACAATCCAAATCAAGCAAGTTAGGCAACAACATTCATCAAAAGTATCTATTTCAAGAAAACTTTTTTTTTTTGGTTTTTCAAGACAGGGTTTCTCTGTAGCTTTGGTGCCTGTCTGGGAACTAGTTCTTGTAGACCAGGGTGGCCTCGAACTCCCAGAGATCCGCCTGCCTCTGCCTCCCGAGTGCTGGGATTAAAGGCGTGCAACACCACCACCCGGCTTCAACGAAACTTTGAAATAGGTTCAAGAACTATCATTTTCATTTTAACCCCTCCACCCCCACCTTTTTGGAGATAAGGTTCCACTCTGTAATTCCGGCTGGCCTCTGCTTCCCCAGTGCTGGGATTAAAGGCATGCACCACCAATCAAGTTTTTTTTGTTGTTGTTGGTTTGTCAAAACAGGGTTTCTCTGTGTAGTCATTGGCTTTCTTGGAGCTAGCTCTGTAGGCCAAGATGGCCTCAAAGGTAAAGAGACCAACTTGCTTCTGCCTCCTGAGTGCTGGGATTTAAAAAGCACGTTTCACCACCACTTAGCTCAAGTATTATTATTATTATCATTAATTTTAGGTGTTTTGAGACAGAGTTTCTTTGTGTAGCCCTAGCTGTCCTGGAACTGGCTCTGTAGAGGAGGCTTGCCTCTGCTCCTGAGTGCTGGGATTAAAGGCACGCAGCTACCACTACCTGGCAAGAATTATTTTTATATGGCTCTAAAATTAAAACTTTAGACGACTGAGAGAGCTCAATGGTTAAGAGTTAAGAGTCCATGCTGCTCTTGTAGGGGACTGAAGCTGGGTTCCCAGCACCCAAAAGTCCAGTGGATCAAATAACCAGACTCCAGGGATCCAACACCTCTCTGGCCTCCATGGGCACCTCCACACACATACATTAAAACCCTAAAATCTGCACATATTGAGAAAAAAATCTAAGCCAGCTAGCCTACATCTGAGGTTCACAGATGTGAAAAACATACTGGATCCGTTAAGCTGCAGCCCTCACCCACCCCACCTCTCTACCTACTATCTCTAACAGGCTCTCCAAAGCAAACCCACTCAGTCCATACTTCCTTTAGTTTCTTGTTGCTGCTATAAAGACACCCCGAGATTCACAACTTTGGGGAGAAAGTTTTGTTTTTCCTTCCTGAGACAGGGTTTCTCTGTGTAGCTCTTGCTGTCCTTGAACTCACTCTGTAGACCAGGGATCCTCCTGAGTGCTGGGATTAAAGGGACACACCACCATGCCTGGCTTGAAAACAGGTTATTTTGGTTCAGTTCCAGTCCATCACAGCAGGGATGTCACAGTAGCAGGAGCTTGAGGGGAGGTACTCACATCACATAAAAAGAAAGGGAGCAATGAATACATCCTCACACTTTTAATATTACATTTATTTGTTTGTACAGGTCAGAAGAGTAAGGTGTTTTACCATGTAGGTCCTAAGGGGTCAAACCTAGATCACTGGAGACCTCTCCCATACGGAGCTTCCTCTATGCTTATACAATTCAGGACCCCTCCCCTCCCCCAACCTGGGAACGGTGCCACCTACAGTCGGTGTGTCTTCTCATCTAACATAATGAAGGTCTCCTAAACCATGTTCATAGGCCAACCTGATCTAGACAATTCCCCAGACTCCAGAGCAGCAGTTCTCTACCTGTGAGCTGATGATCCTTTTACAGGGGTCCTGCATAGCTGACATTTACAATACGATTCATAACTAGCAAAATTACAATTATGAAGTAGCAACAAAAATGATTTTATGGTTGGGGGTCACACATGAGGAACAATTCCATTTAAGGGTTGTAGCATTAAGGTTGAGATCCACTGTCAAGTTGATATTATCATCATAGTCTTTCCAACTAAATTAAAGTTTCTTGAGGATATGTATAATTTATTCCTCATTGTCTTCCGATTCTCTTCATAATAGCACGCAATCTTGGAGACTCAGAAACACAAGTGCTAGTTTAGGACACAATCCCATCAGATTAGAAGTGACCTCAGAACATGTTTTAACTATTTTATAGTAACTGGACTTATGAAAACCAGTTACAACCATTTAGTTGGGAAACAAAAAGTAGTGGTGTTCCAGCCTGAGTGGTCTTTCTCTTTCTATACAAATGACTGCCATTTAGCTAACTCAAAATGTTCAGAGTCAGCAACCAGAAACCAGGACCTGGCAATATATTAGATTTGTTTGTTTGTTTTTTGAGACAGGGTTTCTCTGTAGCTTTGGTGCCTGTCCCGGAACTAGCTCTTGTAGACCAGGCTGGCCTCGAACTCCCAGAGATCCGCCTGCCTTTGCGTGCTGGGATTAAAGGCGTGTGCCACCACCGTCCGGCTGTTTGTTTTGTTTGAGTACAACAAGTAAATTTTAAAAGGTTTATTTCTAGCCCGGACGTGGTGGTGCCGCATTAAAAATCAGCACGGGGGGGGGGGGGGGGCGGCGGCAGAGGCAGGTGGATCTCTGTGTGTTCAAGACCAGCCTGATCTAGAGTTCCAGGACAGCTAAAGGGTACACAAATAAACCCTGTCTCGAAAAACAAACAAAATTTATTTTCTTTTTTTTTATTTTTTAAGGTGATTCTTTTTTTTATTAATTTATTTAATTATTAAAGATTTCTGCCTCTTCCCCGCCACCACCTCCCATTCCCTCCCCCTCCCCCAATCAAGTCTTCCTCCTCAGCTCAAAGAGCAAGCAGGTTTCTCTGCCCTGTGGGAGGTCCAAGGACCACCCACCTCCATCCAGGTCTATTAAGGTGAGCATCCAAACTACCTGGGCTCCCACAAAGCCATTACGTGCAATAGGATCAAGAACCCATTGCCATTGTTCTTCAGTTCTCAGTAGTCCTCATTGTCCATTATGTTCAGCGAGACCGGTTTTGTCCCATGCTTTTTCAGTCCCCGGCCAGCTGGCCTTGGTGAGTCAAAATTTATTTTCTAAACCTTAAAAATACCACCTCGTTTGATTTGAGAGAAACAAAACTCAAAATATTGGATTGGTGTAGCATACACATGTAACCAATCCCAGCACTTGGGAAGCTGAGACACAAGGACTGCCACACGTTCAAAGCTACATAACCAGTACAAGGGCAGCCAGGGTTACCTGGGAGGGAAGGAAGCGTTTTTTTGTACAGAGCTGAGGTAAATAAACCCACGTCTGTCTTAAGTCCCAATTATTCTCAGCAGTTTCTGAAAAACTGTGTCGTCAGAAAATATTCATCAAACGCAAAAACCTCCTTTTTACATCAAACCACAAAGGAGTGAGCATACAGTGCTCCAAAAATTCTTCCTAACACAAATTACTAACATAGTCCTTAATTTTGCACTAAAATTAAATGTTAAAGTAACCGTGAAAAGCGAACACAAAACAGAGTGGAGATGAACATTTTATACTAGAAAACTGCATTAATAAAACTTGAAAAATACCACACGACCGAAAGCTTAGCAGCCTGCTCTCCCAACTCTTGGGGGAAAAAAACCAATGGAACGAGCTAACCTTAGATACAAAGCGTAGTCACCACTTGGCTGTGTCGACTCAGCACCCTGCCTGAAACACAGGAGGTCAACTCGGGGATCACTACCACTACTTGTAGCCACAAAACACAAGAAAGAAACTTTCAACCAAGAGAGGACACAACATTTGATTCTCTTCCAGTCCGTGTTGCTCATGCTAAACATAAATGGCACCATGCCAAGTACGTTAAACAGAGGATCTCACACTACCATTTGAGTCAGCATATACATCATAAATTAAAATGCCACTGGATTTCCAATCCCGAAGCTCTCCGTATAGTATGACTCACCAAATCCTCCATTTCTTCCAACTATGAAAACTTTATACTCCTCCCTTGTAACTACCACTATGACCTTCGTAGAAATTGGGCTAGCGGCTTTTATTTTTGTTTGGGAATCGTTAAACGCACACTTTAAACAAGGCTCAGAGGAAGCCGACCCGAACGCGATGACCTTTCCACACAGGCGCTGGGCACGGACTGGCCTCAGAGCCCGCCTGTAGGGGACCCAGTGGGCATCGCCAGCTCCAAGAAGCAAAGCAAGCCCGGCTGCAAGCGCAATGCCTCTTCTCCACCTCGCAGCAGCTCCAGGTCCCGCTCCCAGGCCCAAAGCAGAGCCAGTCCCTGGCCGGACCACGCAGGGTCCCGGCCGCCTTGTTCTACGGCGTCGGGCAGGGCCGGGAGGCTCGGAAGCCCGGAGCCCGGCGCGCGCCGCCATCTTAGGCCGCGGCGGCGGCGCCATCCAATCAGCGCGCGGGAGGCGGGGGGCGCCGGGTCGCTCGCGGGTCCCCGCGGGCAGCGCCGGGAGCCGGTGTGCGAGGTTCGGGGGGCCTGGCCTCCGTGCCGCCATGTTGCACCGTCCCCGCGGCCTCCTGAGGAGCCGCACTGGGGCCTACCCCCGCTCACCTTCTCGCAGAGGCTCTTGACCTGGGACTCGGAGAGCTGCTTGCACTCGTTCAGCTGCTCGATCCACTGGTCCAGCTCCTTGGTGAACAACTTCTCATCCATGATGACGCCCGCCCGAACCGGCTGCCTCTCCGCGCTGCTCCCGCGCCGCGCCCGCACCCGGGCCACACGCACACGCCGCCGCCGTTCCCCGGGGTGCTTCCTGCGGCCCCTGGCGGCTGCTAGGCGCTGGCGTCGGACCGCTGGCTTCGCTCCGCAGTACTCGGCCGCCGGCCGCGGTGCCTCCTCCTCCGCTCGCCCTAGCTCGGGACCAGGCTTTCTGTAATGGCGGCCGCCCGGCGTGGTGACGTCACGCCGGCGTCGGGGGCCGCGGGGAGGGCGTCGGAGCGGGGCCCGGACCCAAAGCGGCGTACCGTGGGGCCCGGCGCAGGCGCAGCGGAGCTGGATGCCGGAGGAAATGCCTTCGATTTCGGGGCGTGGTCCTCGCGGGGAGGGCGGCGGGGGGAGGGGGAAGAACGGGGTTGGAGCAAGCGCAGTGCTCGAAGCGGCGAACCCGGTTAATCCGGGAGCCTCAGGCTCCGAAAGACGCCTGCGCGGACTCGGCGCATGAGCAGTCCGGGGAAGGCGAGGGCTGTGTCTGTGCCCTGGTCTTGGGGGAAGGCCGTCGGGTAACACCTCTCAGATACGGTCTTGGACCTGGCAGCCTGATCACTGAAACAACAGTCACAACCTTAAGGCGCGTACGCCAGAAGCTCTGGGAACCGCACGGGAGTCCGACGTCTTTGAGGACAAGAACTAGCTCCTAGAGGCAGACTGCCTGGAGTGACCTTCCCCCACTTCCGGGCGTTGCAGGCTGCTGTAATTAGGTCATTCGTAGGCGGAGGAAGGTGTACCTGCTTGGGGTGTGTCACTCGCTCACCTGACACCCCCAGCAGACACCTGTCACGGCGCGATGGCGGGCCCGAGGTCAGGCCTTCGATCCTGGCCTTGTCCCGAGCCTAGCTAGCTTCCTCTCCTGTGGCCTTCCACAGCTCCGGTGTGCACTTTTCTTCAAGTCCTGTGCCCACTGGAAATGATCCTGGCCTCCTTTCTAGAGGACAAGCAGGTATAACGTGAACATATCGGTCCTGGCTGTCTTCTGGCGCCAGTAAAAGCAGCTATAGTAAAGGAAGCTGATACTCGGCCTTGACCTGGTTATTGAATCTCTTTGGGGTTTTCGAAACTTTTTCACATTGCACTGTCCCTGCATTTACAAGGATACTTGGCTCCACAGAGCGCCAACTATTTACCAGATCCCATGCCTAGAGGACAGAGGGGTCATGTGGACAAACAAGGGCGGCTGCTGCCCTAATTGAGCTTGAATTTTCCCAACAATACCGCAGGAAATGGATGGAATGGACTGAAGTTATACATTGCTCTCCCCAGAGTTTGAGAGGTATAGAAGCCAAAGGATGGTTAACCATGAGGGCAAGGCAAGGGTTGATCTTCTAAGCTCTATTGTGGGGAGCAGTCAAGCCTGACACATGCCGGGCAAGACGCAGCTCCTAGGGCATCCCCCTGACCTATGAGCTAAGAGAGGGCCTCAGTGGCCCCAACCACAAATGGCAGGGCTGAAAATCCTCCTGTATCAAGGACAACCTGCTTGGCCAGGAGGACTGGCTTAACCAATTCTGCTTTCCCTGGGTACCTCCCTCTAGTGTGCCCGAAGAGAGTACCTGAGATCTACTCTTCTAGAAGCCTTCTTACACACTTGTTCTTCCAGGGTGGGGAAAGGTCATGCCAGCTTAATTCTGACTCTGGTTTGCAGTGAACAACTCCAAATTACAGACAGAAGTCTAAAAGTTAAGACTGTGCTATAATAGAGGGATGACTGTCCAGTGCCTGTGGTTAGAAAGCCACGGTAACCGTGCTGCCTTCTCTTATTCTTTGCCATCGTCTTGGACCCAGGTGAGAGCTGGTCCTGTCTCAAAAAGTAGGAAGCAAGCAGGGACACACAAAATGGAAATGGAAGGGATTTCTCCAAGGTCAGTGGTCAGGCTTGAGAACGTCATACTGACAAGGTCTTAGCCAGATTCATACAGCTCCTGATATACACAAGAGGACCAGCATGCATCCCTTATCCTACAGGTTTTTCACCTGCAAAGACCGTGATGATGTTAGTTTGGCAGACTGAGATGTACTAAACGCCCACTATATATGCTAAGGTTCTATAATGAGGGTTCTAGCTAGGCACTCCTTGCTAGTAGCATTAATATGTTTATTTTCTCTTGATGCAGGTTACTTGGCTCACCACCCTCACAAACTGGAGGGAAGATATAATTACATGTACTTAGAACATCTTGCCAGCCAAATAATTAGATGCTGTGACTTAACTTTTTGAGGAATGACTTCTAGGAAGCTCTCATTAGCATTCAGGCAGTGGGATAAGGTAGACCAGATCATAAACAATACAGAACTATGCTAACCAGGCTGCCATTCTCTCAGCAGAAACCAAGAATGCTTTCGTACTCTGTAGAGCCTCAAAGTAATCAAAGGGTCTGAAAGTTAGATTTGATTAATCTGGTCTCAACTAATGTGACCCAAATGACTCAATATGAGAACTGATGAATTTTTAAACAGTTGGGAGTGATATCGCATGCCTGTAATATCGGCACTAAGGAGGATGAGGCAGGAGGATTTCCTCCATCTCAAGGACCTTGCCTGGGTTACACAATGAGTCCAAGGCAAGTGGGATTGCAGCGTTAGACCCTGTCTTAAAGCCAAAAGATAATTTAAAAGGAAAAAGAATTATCCTTTTACCTTCTGGACAAAACAAATACAAATCATTAATCTTTGAGAATCATGGCTTAGATGATGAATCCAGTGTGCAGTGACTCTGTGTTGCCCAGGATGTTTAAACACAGCTATAAATAACAATCATCTGACGATGGGGGCGGGGCAGGAGGCGGATAACCTTGAGCAAATAGTTTTATAATAGGCACTCTTAGTGAAGATATTAAGCTGACATTAAACATGGAGAAGGAATGAGATGTACTTCGCCAGCATTCTCTCCAACTAAAGTTTATTTTGTTGGTGGTCCTTCCCCGACTTAACACGTCTGACACAGAAAGCAGAGGCATGTAAGGAACAGCTCTAGGGTCAATGGGACTGGGTTCAAATCCCTGTTTTGCAGACCCTCCCTCTCCCTTTCCTCCCTCCCTTCCTTCAGTCATTTCTCTTTTTCTTGTTTGCTTTCAACAGGATCTTACTGTGTAGACCAGGATGGCCTCGAACTCACAGAGCTCTGCCTGCCTCTGCCTCCACAACCAGTGTCATTAAATGAGATTATAAAGGCATAGCACTGAGCAGCACGGAATGCATAGCCAATAATGTTTTATGTCATTTTTATTATAGGTCCAATTTTAAATATGCCCATTGCCCATTAGAGTCCCTTAGGTATATAAAAAACACCACATATAATCAAATCATAGCAGCAAGTGGAGATGGGAGAGGATATTCACGCAAGAAGGTAGGAATAGAACAAAAGAGCACCCCCTCCCTTCCCTCGTCATCAGACCTGCTGGATAGAGACAGTTACTTAGAAATAAATCCAAGAATTAATATTTTGTCAGGCTCATGTTCCTCTTAGCTCCAAATTGTACATCTAAAAAGAGCACCTGACCTAAAAAGGAGATCATGCTCTTAGCACCTACGTCTCCGGTGCCGCAGGAGCCCCAGCCATCTTCCTGGCCTGCTCAGGGAAGAAGGCCTACGATGCTCTGGCCGACTGGACCTGCCTACCCACCAGCTTTCTGTATCCCACACACCCAAGGCAACCGGTGATGTCTATCTCTTCCTTTTTGTAGTCTTCAGAAAAAAAAGATGCCATTTCACCTAGACGGAGTTTTACAGATGTGGTCAAAGTTTGGTGGCCAGGAACTTTGTCACAGATACACTAATGACCTTCCTCCCAACTCCTGTCACTTGACTAAAGACAGGATCACATCCCTGCCTGATGCCCATGACGTCCAGGCAGTTCTCAGTTACAGTGGGAAATAGCACGGAGAAAGAAAGGCAAAGTTCACCATGCAGAAAGCAGGACAAGCCTCACAAACACTGCCCCAGCCCTGCAGTTCCCAGGGGTACTGTCGTATGTCTGTTGACACAGCTGACTGTTACAGTGTAAAAGTACCTTGTAAACCAGTAGGTTTATCTGGGTGTGGTGGGGCACACCTGGACACAAAGCACGAAGGAGGCCGAGGCAGTGGGATTGTGTGCTTGAGGCCAACCTGGGCTGCACAGTGAGAACCTGACTCTAAGCAAGCAAATAGAAACAACAGTCATTTGTATGACACAGCTTCATGAAGCGTCTTTTACAAATACATGCTTTTGAGAAACTTCAGCAAACTACACAGGGGGTGGTAGTAGTGAGTGGGATTTTCTTTTTTTTTTTTTTAAGCCTGTGCTTACTTGATTCTTCTGTAATAAGTACATATTACCTCTGTGACCATGAAAAGAAAACATCCAGGACATCCGAGTAGACAGAGCATATCCTCGGAGAGTCATAGGTTGGAAGAACTCACAGCTAGGGGCCCAAGAGATGGCTCAGTGGCTAAGGCACTTGCCACCAGTCTGAAGACCTGACCTTGATCCTGGGAACCACAGGGTGAAAGGAGAGCACTGACTTCCTGAAGGTTGTCCTCTGAGCTTATGTGTGCTAAGCATGTGCACATATAACAGACGAAAAGTAAAATGCAGGGGAAGAAATAAAACCTCATAGCCAGGAGGCCAGCTAACGATTCCACTGCACCTGACCCTCTTCTTTTTTTTTTTTTTTTTTTTTTTTTGGTTTTTCGAGACAGGGTTTCTCTGTAGCTTTGGTGCCCGTCCCAGAACTAGCTCTTGTAGACCAGGCTGGCCTTGAACTCCCAGAGATCCGCCTGCCTCTGCCTCCCGAGTGCTGGCATTAAAGGCATGCGCCACCACCGCCCGGCATGTACCCCTTCTTTATGGGAAGGAAAACCAGATCTGTTGTGGCCTTCTCATTTGCCTCCTCACCAGGCATCCCAAGATTCCAACTTGTTGCCCACAGTGGTGGCGTATGCCTTTAGTCCCAGCACTCAGGAGCCAGAGGCAGGCAGATCTATATGAGTTTGAGGACAGCCTAGTCTAAAATGCAAGTTTCAGGACAGCCAGGGCTACACAGAAAAACACTGTCTTGAAAAACCAGAGAGAGAGAGGATTCCCAACTTGTCTTTTCTCCTGCCTTTCCTCTCGCAGGCTCTGTGCTCACATCTTGGGCTTCTTATTGTCCCTCCCCTCTGCCCCTGAGCCCAAGCTGTTCTTTCCCATGCATTCCTACACTTAGCCTTTGCTTTAGGATGCTCCCTTGTGTCTGGATGAAACTCTCTGATGACTTTAGGTCTCTCTTCCTCATCTTTTTTGTTTTCTTTTCTCCTCATTTCTTTCCTCCCCTCCACTCCCCCTCTTGCTTTTTTCTTCCCTTCTGTAGCGCTGGACATCAAACCCAGTGCCTCTCCCATGCCAGGCAAATGCTCTATGATTCATAGGTCCACAGAGCTTTCCTGTCTCTCTTCTTGGGAATATTTGCTCTCTAAGGTCACAGAGGAACCAGCAAACAAGATGGTTTTATTGCTTTTATTACTATGTATTTATTTTTAAAATTTAAATTGTGTGTGAGTGAGAGGGCCACTTGCAGGAGTTGGTTCTCTCGTTCCACTGTGGGAATTCCTGTGGTGCCAAGTGCCCATTGAGTCACCTCCCTAGCCTTCTGTGTTCACTGCTAAATTCTGATTCTGGGGGATGACAATGGAGTTGAGTCCCCAAACAAAAGAAGGAACAGATAATGAATGCAGAAGAAAGTGATGAGTGACTTAGTGTCTCCAAGCTGAAGGTCACTTCTCAGAGGAAACATGCTGATCACTTGCCTTATCTTTGGAGGGAACAGACAAAAGATTATGCGTCTCTGTCAATCACTAACACCAAGAAGAGACAGCATTTGTTTTCTGTTTTTGTTTAGTTTTTGCTTGTTTGTTTTTTGAGACAGGGTTTCTCTGTGTTTAACAGTTCTGGCTGTTCTGGAACTCACACTGTAGACCAGGCTGACCTTGAACTCACTGAGATCTGCCTGCCTCCCAAGTACTGTGGTAACAGGCCTCCACCACCCAGCCTGTTTATTTGTTTTTGTGAAGCTTGGTTTCTCTGTGTAGTCCTGGCCTCCCTGGAACTTGTTCTGTAAACAAAACTGTCCTCAAACTCAGAGACCCACCTGCTTCTGCCTCCCAAATGCTAGAATTAATCACGTGCACCACCATGTCTAACACAGAGCCAGCATTTGTTAATCACTGCTGCTCATCTCTGAGCTAAAACTTCTAAGTCACCTTGCTTGCAAATGACACCATCCCTGAATACCAGCAGCCTGGGAAGGAATGAGAAGAGAAAGATTAGTTAACTTTTAAAATGAATTGTCAAAAACAAAATAAAATAAAATGAATTGTCTTTGCTTGATACTGCTGTTTCCCAGGATAGGGAAGTTACTCTGAAGTATTTATCTGTCTTGCCTTTAAACAAGTAAACAACTGAGTTTGAGGCCAGCCTGGTCTACAAGAGCTAGTTCCAAGACAGGCACCAAAGCTACACAGAGAAACCCTGTCTTGGAAAAACAAAAAACAAAACAAAAAACTAAAAACAACAAAAAACCCACCAACAAATAACAAAAAACAATGTTGGAAGAAGTTGCTAGTTTCATTCCTGGCTGCTCAGCCCCAAAATAACCACACAGATACTGTATTAATTAAATCACTGCTTGGCCCATTAGCTTTAGTTTCTTATTGGCTAACTCTTACATATTAATTTAACCCATTTCTATTAATCTGTGTATTGCCATTTGGCAGTGGCTTACTGGGTAATGTTCCTAGCTTCTATCTCCCATGGCTCCATGGCTTCTCCCAGGCTATAGGCCAAGTCAGTTCTTTCTTCATCAACCAATAAAAGCAACACATAGACATAAGGACCTCCTACACCAAAACAACGTGTCACAGACAGCACTCCCTCTGGAGAGCCAGCTCTTCTATAGGGAAAAGATAGTTGGGATCATCTCCCGTCTGCTCCCATCAATCTGACTAACTTCACTCTCATGCTTTCAAGCCAGTTTCTCTGTCAAACAATGTGGAGACTGTATACATTTAAATTCTCAGTCCTCTAGGGTGGTGGTGTCGCACACTTTTAATCCCAGCATTTGGGAAGCAGAGGCAGGTGAATCTCTGTGAGTTTGAGGTTAGCCTGGTTTACAGAGCTAGTTCCAGGACAGCAAGGGCTACACAGAGAAACCCTGTCTCAAACAAACAGTATCTCTACATTTATCCATGAATTAAGGACTGAGAATTTTGTTGTTTGTTTGAGACAGGGTTTCTGTGTATCCCTGGATGTCCTGAAACAAGCTCTGTATACCAGGTTGACCTTGAACTCACTCACAGAGATCCACCTGCCCCTGCCTCCCAAGTGCTGGGATTAAAGGAGTGCCCCACCACCGCCTGGCTTGTTGTTGTTTAATAGACATTTTTTATTAATTTTTTTTGAGCCAGGCGGTGGTGGCGCACACCTTTAATCCCAGCACTTGGGAGGCAGAGGCAGGCGGATCTCGGTAAGTTCGAGACCAGTCTGGTCTACAAGAGCTAGTTCCAGGACAGGCTCCAAAACCACAGAGAAACCCTGTCTTGAAAGACAAAAAAGAAAAAAAAATTTTTTTCATGTTTTGAGATATGGTTTCTCTGTAGTTTTGGAGCCTATCCTTGAACTAGCTCTTTTAGACCAGGCTCGAACTCACAGAGATCCACCTGCGTCTGCCTCCTGAGTGCTGGGATTAAAGGCATGCAGTACCGCCACCCAGCTATTGATAAATTTTAATGATTTATTTATGTTCATTGGTGTTTTGCCTGCATGTATGTCTGTGTGAGGGTGTCAGATCCCTTGGAACTGGAGTTACTGACAGTTGTGAGCTGCTATGTATGTTTGGGAACTGGACCAGGGTCCTCTGGAAGAGCCGCCAGTGCTCTTAACTGCTGAGTTATCTCTCCAGCCTGAGAAATTTTAGATTTATATACAGCTGTAAATATAATCTGGAGAGATTACCGTTGCCCAGCACCGGCATCTTGCAGTGTTATAATACAATGCTACAACTTGGCTACTATCACTGACTCAACCAGCATGTGTGACTCACATTCCCCAGTTTTAGATACACATTTCTGGGTTAGTCTGCTTATAGTGTTCTACAAGCTGGCATTTTCTTTTTCATCTACTTTTCTTTCTTTCTTTCTTTCTTTCTTTCTTTCTTTCTTTCTTTCTTTCTTTCTTTCTTTCTGTAAAAAGGACCTTATCCTTTACAATTATGATTCTCTCAAGTACCTGCTTTCCAAAAAGGGATTTGGTTCCTAGCTCCAGAGATTCTAGAAGACTAAGATTCCAAAACTTTTATAGCTCTCAGTTCCAATAATCGGCCTAAATCATTCCGAGGCAATGCCTGACTATATTGCCCAGAGTAGCCTCAGACTTGCTCTGTAGCCTAGGTTAGACTCAAAACTTGTGATTCTGTCAGCCTCCTGAATTCTGGGACTGCAGGTGTGTGTCATCATGATAGGCGTAGGGATACAATGAGTAAAAGGTGACAGGAAGATAGAGGGAAAGGGAGGAAAATTCAAAGTCATAATTCATAGCCTGTCATGGCTTGAATTCAAAATGCCCCTCACAGGCTCTTGTTTTAAGTACTTCTTTTCTGGTTGGGCTGTTGTTTTGGCAGGTGGTGGAACCTTTAAGAGGTGGGTCCCACTGGTAGAAGTAGCTTTCTAGAAACAGGCCTTTGAAGATGCTAACCCAGATTCTTCTTCCAACCTTCTCTGCTTCCCAGCTCACCACTGGGGTGGCCTAAATGAGAAATGTCCCCCATAGGCTCATGGATTTGAACACTTGGTCCCCAGTTAGTGTCACTGGGGCAGTGACAATCCAGCCTCAGGAGCTCATGTGATGCCACTACATGGCCATGAAGCAGCAGGCCTTGTTCTCCTGCTCACTTTGGGTCTTGATTTGCTACAGCATGCTGCTGCATTCCTGCTCTTCCCGCTCTGTGCCACTGTGTGTTGGGAGTACTTACTTTTGTGTTCCACGATGTCTCACAGGTGAGAGATTGCCTTGAGTCCCAGAAGAAACTTTGAATTTCTGAACAGTGGTGGGTGAGTTGTTATACTATGTGGAATATTCAGGTTGAACTAAAAGCACTTTGCATTAAGAGATGGCCATAACCCTTTGTGGGGCCATGACAGAACGTTATCATTTAAGTCTGAGATGTGTCCTACAGGCTCTTAAAATTTGTTGTTGTTGTTGTTTTCCAAAGTGCTTGGATTATAAGCACGCACCACCATGCCTGGTCAATCGCAGTGTTTGTTCCCTAGCTCTAGGTATTATTCAGGGAGACTTTAGGACCCTTATATGGTGGGCCAGGCTAATATAGCTCACAAGGGGCAGGCCTTATGCAGCAACAGCTCAGATCCTGGTTCCAGCTGTGCCTGCCCAGCCACATGCCATCTCCATTACAAGAGATGCAACTTCTGAAACCATGAGCCCAGATGAACTGCTCCTCCCTATCAGGTATTGTATCCCGGTGCTAAGACATGTAACTATGACACAGTACACTGAGCTCAGGTTCCCGCAGGGAGGCAGGCAGTCCAATAGGTAAACAGATCATTTATTAATCATGCACCCAAGAGAGAGGACATTGCTTGGTGACATTGGGAAAGTCTTTCTGCAGAAGCTGAGGCTTGAGCGCCATCTTGAAGGAAAACCCGGGATTCTTTTTTTTTTTTTTTTGGTTTTTCGAGACAGGGTTTCTCTGTGGTTTTGGAGCCTGTCCTGGAACTAGCTCCGTAGACCAGGCTGGTCTCGAACTCACAGAGATCCGCCTGCCTCTGCCTCCCAAGTGCTGGGATTAAAGGCGTGCGCCACCACCGCCCGGCAAACCCGGGATTCTTTAGCTGAGAAGAAAAGAACTGTTAGAAATTATTCCTTCTTAAAAGCATATCTAGTCTATTCTCAGTGCCTGGAGAGAACACAGGAAACCATGTCTACATTTGTTTACAATATTAAGGTGTCAAATTCTTCAACCCCTGTGTACAAGTGCTGAGGCCAAGAGATTTTTTTTCCCCCTTGAGTCTGTTTTCCACTATCTTGTCCAAACTGGACACCAGATCCTGTCTGCTTAGTCTGAGAAAGGCATTTTATCTCTGGTGCTTTGATCACATCAGAGCTTATATTTAAAGCATGAGAGATGAGAAAAGACTGCAGCTATGCCCTTGGCTCTGTCTCATGGCTGCACCACCCCCCTCCTCTCTACTGAAGACTCTGGGAGTCAAGGTTGGTCAAACCATGAATAAAGCATCTTAGCCCTCTAATTAATGAGTTTTCCTTTCATCAAGGGCTCATAAGAACCCCTCGGAGGCATGGGGGCCCCGGCCCCTCATGTCTGTTCTCCATCTTTGCTGGTTAGCTACCTTGTGTGTACTCTGGCTCAGATACCCCTAGGATTTCTGTGTGGGCTTTAGGTTCCCCATAAGGCTGCTCAGTTCTCAGCTCTGTTCTCACAGAGACTGCACTTTCTTCTATAGCCATCTCTGAGTCTGGGACACGGACTCCTAGGAGACCCACACTTTGAACAGCCCCTGGAAGCCATGTTTAAGGCACTTTTAAAAACTGATCTCTGTGTTCTATGGGTTATTTAACCCCAAACTTCAGCACTTCCTCCGCAGCACCATTCTTACAGGGTTAGTTTACTCTTTAAATAAATGACCTGAGTGGGTGTGGTGGTGTACACCTTTAATCCCAATTCTCGGGAGCCAGAGGAAAGTAGATCTGATAAAGGCCAGCTTGTCTACATAGTTGATCGAGGCCAGCTTGTCTACATAGTAAGTCCCAAGACAGCCAAAGTTACATAGTGAGACCTAGTCCCAAACAAACAAACAGCCTATTTCAGAGAGGTGGTTAAAAGCATGTACTACTTTTTCAGAAAACCCCAGTTTGATTTCCAGCAGCCATATCAGAGGGCTCACAATTGCCTATAAGTCCATTTCTTAGAGATCTGTACACTGAGGCCACCTGCATATATCCACACAAAGAAACACATGTAATAAAAAATAAAAATTTTAGAAAGACCCATATAGCTGGGACATAGTGGTGCACACCATTAATCCCAACACTCAGGAGGCAGAGGCAGGCGGATCTCTGTGAGTTTAAGGCCAGCTATGTAGAGCGAGTTCCAGGACTGCTCCAAAGCTACAGAGAAGCCCTGTCTCAAAACACACAAAAAATGCCCATGTGAAGGTCTTAGCCTGTGGTTGGCAGGCTAATTATTAAGCTGTTATTAACATTATTTTGAGATGGAGTCTCAGAAAAAAAACATACACATACACATCACACAATTCATACCACACACATACATAAACAGTTGTGCCTGTCTTTCTGGGTTTTTTTGTTTGTTTTTTTTCTTTTAAGGTGATGTCTCTCTCTATATATAGATCAGGCTGGTCTCAAACTTTTAATTGTCCCATCTCAGCCTCTCAAATGCTGGGATGACAGGTATATGCCACGTGCCTACCTCTCCGGCTTGTGTGTGTGCTTGCATGTGCCCATATACTCAGAGGAAAGTGAAAGCTGAGTTCATATTTTGTGGCCGTTTTATTCATTTAATGGATAATGAGTACTGCCTCATGTGCTTAGGTACTATGTGACAATCATATATTCAGCTACTGCCTGGGTTTCTAACACGTTGATATTCATTCACACAATTCATAGTGCATTATCTTGGTCCTTAAAATGCCTCCTATTTTCGTGTCTGTATGCAGTGCTGTGGTAAATGTCCTCGCTCATAAGTTTGTTTCTCTGGCTTTATCTCAGGACAGATGCTTAGGAGTGGTGCATCTCTACTCAACTGCTGCTTTGCTAACATTAGGGATGCAGAATCGCACCATAATCCCTGGATCATGACTCAGTCTCATAGTTGGAAAGTGGATGGTCCAATCTTATTGTATAGTTAATACATTATTTTAATAATGTAATCAGTAATCAATATCTAACCACAGCCTGTTATCTCCCTCTCCTCCCCCTCCAAGGGCACCATCTTGATATTTGTTCATTCCCTTGCTTTTCTTTTCATATTGTTTCATTGTTTCTATATATATTCCTAAAGAGTACTTTTTTTAAAAAAAATGTGTTTAGCTTTACAAATAGGGTACTGGTTGCATGCAATTGTTTAGGACTTTTTCTGTGTTTAATATTAACTGACTAACGTCTAACCACATCACTGCACTCACACTGATGGATACATCCAAACCATAAATGTACCATGGTCCCTCATTCCCTCTCTCTCCCATGGATGACCAACACCATCTCCAAGGCTTTGCTCTTCCACACAGAACTTCTGTGATGTCATCAACAGCTCCTGCACTCGCACCAGCCAGAGACCCGAGACCCTTTGGATATTCACTCTCTGGTATTCATGCTTCTCTGATCTGAGAGCCATGTTGTTGTCAGGCCACTCTCTAGACGGACAGCACAGTTTGCTCCTCCCTTAGTAATACAATGTGCACCTTCCCACACTCTTCCTAATGACAGAATCAGTTAAGCCATTTTGACCATTTCACAGACAAAAGGTGACCCTTCCTGGCTCTGTGGCCAGGTACTGATTCCTCTTGAAGCTGAGAACAGGTTTTTGATTCTGAGAATTGTCCCCAGTCTGATAACGTCAGTGATTTCTGGAGCACATTTCCCAATGGCTCAGCTGCTTTCCTGTGTACGGAAAGAAGTGACACTGTTGGGAAGAGGCTGTGAGGGAGCCAGGGTGGGAGATGTGCCCAGCTTTCCACAGTGGAAGATTGTCTCCTGGTCCCAGCCCCTGCCAGTGTCCGATCACTCCTGATGAAACAGGCTTTCTCTCTCCCTACTCGCTATCCTAGAAAAGCCAGCATAATGCTACCCTTTGTTCTTTTTTTTTTTTTTTTTTTTTTTTTTTTTTTGGTTTTTCAAGACAGGGTTTCTCTGTAGCTTTGGAGCCTGTCCTGGAACTAGATCTTGTAGACCACGCTGGCCTCGAACTCACAGAGTCACAGAGATCCGCCTGCCTCTGCCTCCCGAGTGCTGGGATTAAAGGTGTGCGCCACCACCGCCCGGCTTACCCTTTGTTCTTGAATTGATAAATTTAAACCTCCTGCTTTGCTCTGCAGTAAAAGAACTTTCTATTTTGGGCTCGGTGACATAGCCAAAACCAAGCAAGAGCAGCAGGCTGCAGCATGAGTTAATAGCTTTCTTTAGGGGAGAGAGGATTCACAAGCAAAAAGAGAATCTTCCAAAGCGTGTCTTCTGCATAGCAACATGCAGCCCATTTGTCTATCTTTCTGCTGACAGATGTATTTCAAGACTGAAATACATCAAAGTAAACTGGGGGATCAACCCTGAACTGACAGTTCCCCTCCATCCCTCTTGAAAGTGTCTCCTGTAGTCAAGGCTAACCTCCAATTCCTAATCCTCCTGCCTCGACCACCCCAGTCCTGGGATTTACAGGCACCATGAGCCACCATGCTCGGTTTGGATTTCTTAGTCAAATGCAAGAATTTGCTGATGGTTCCTGTGTCCCTAGCACTCAAAATGCACTGTCAAAGAAGACAGTTCTTTCCTCAGGGGATTTGTAGTCACAAAAAAAAAATGCTAATTTAGGAGTGTTCTCCTAGTCTGCTTCTGTGTGAGAAACCCACCACACTTGGGTAGGGATCTCCAGAAGACTCAAGCTTCCAGAAAAAAAGACATGTTCAAATCTCTAAGCCTGGCACCAGTTAGCACAAACCCAGGTCTGGAAGAACCGGGCAGCAAGGACTGGTCCTGTCACTCTCTCTTGTTAACATTCCTCTTATTTGAAGCTTCAAGTGTGTTCAGAAGGACAGATGGCAATGAGATCGGCTCTATTAGCTATGTCTGGTTTCAGCAATTATCAACATTGGTCAATCTCATTCCATCTATACCCAACCACGCCCCCCACATATCCATTTTAAAGCAAATTAGAGTCCTTTTCATCTTTTTATACTTTATATGTACCTGTAGGAAAACAGACTTTTTTCAACAATTACTGTATAGAGGTTGAAACAATGATGATTAGTGTCATCTTGGGTCAGAGGTTAAACTGCCTTGGTGCTCCTTGTTCTTCACTGACTTCCTGCAATAGTGTGGTCTGACTCAGAGCAAAGCAATGTCACTTGAGCAGCTGGAGTTGTATTGCCTATAACTGCAGCACTTTGGAGGTGGAGGCAGGAGGATTAGGAGTTCAAGGCCTTCCTCTGTTATACACAACAAGTCCCAGACCAGACTGGGCTACTTGAGATCTTGTCTCAAACAAATATATATAAAATTAAAATAAGAAATAGGCCTACAAAGTGACTTAGTTTTTGGACACTTGTTGCCAAGCCCAGGAACTCACACAATGGAAGGAGAGACCTCTGACTTCCACATCCCAACACTGACTAACTATAAATAAATGTAAAAACATAAGACTACCACTTGCATTATTTGTTGATGTGGCTCATCACCAAGGCCAAGCAGAGAGCAGATTTCTAGTCTTTGTTCATAGTTTTAGTTTATAATTTTTTAAAAATTTTATTTGTAACAACATCCTCCACCCTTGCCTTTACTTATTTGTCTTTTGTTTGTTTGTTTTTCCTTTTTGAAGCTGTCTTACTCTGCAACCCAAGTTGGCCTCCAATTCATGAATAAACTTCTTGCCTCAGTCTCCTGAGTCCTGGGATCACAGGTAGGGGCCACCAGGCCTGGCTAGTTGCTCTTTCTTACTGTCCACTTTCTGGGAGGATTGAAGACAACAGGTCTTTTAATTGCTATGGCTATTTGACAGACTACTCTAGTCTAGCGGTAGAAAACAACCACCAGTTTATCGGACACACTGGAGCCAACCTGCAGGAATTCAAAGGTGGCACTGTGGAGATGGCCTCTCTATGTCCCATGCTTATTTGGGGACTCCTCTGGGAAGGGTCAGTGTCTGCAATGA
Source organism: Chionomys nivalis (assembly GCF_950005125.1). Taxonomy (NCBI): domain Eukaryota; kingdom Metazoa; phylum Chordata; class Mammalia; order Rodentia; family Cricetidae; genus Chionomys; species Chionomys nivalis. The sequence goes on along the minus strand of NC_080092.1, from coordinate 34,106,906 downwards.
TGTCACATCTGAGATCTAGCAATACCTGAAGGTCAGATGACCCCTACATAGGACTGCAGCGGGAGCCCTGACACGCATGCTCTCTATGGCTCAGTTTGCTGGTTTGCTGGTTTGCTGGCAGCAGGGTGGATTCGAGAGACTCGGACTTTGTGTTTGATTATGTTTTATGCGGATCAAAGCATTCCAGTCAACAAGCCAGAGGCTGTATCGTTCTTTATGACCACATCTCAGAGCTTAGTGTCAATCTTGCTGTGCTCTAGTGGGTAAAAGTCCTGAGCCCTCTTAGGTGGGATGGGTCAGACTCTACCTTTAGAGTAGGAAAGACCCCAGCAGAGCATGGGAGATGACCGAGTGGGAGGTCAGGATGGCCAGTGGAGGTTGCCTTTCTTGTACCAGCCAGGAAAGATGTTGTAAACGGAGGAACCCTGGTGGAGGAGAGAAGAGAAAGTCAGGCACACCCCACAGCTGTACACACTGCACTTGATGACTGAGCGGCTGGCTGAGCTGAAACTCGGTACCGTGTCCACATCTCCTGTAGGAACAAGGGTATTCCCCACTTCATGTTAGCCACGACAGCACGGCAGGCACCTGATGGACTGCAGCCGTTTGAGGCATGCGTCCTCCTGACACTGGGCAACCATTGAACACAAGTTACTGTGGAGCATATTAAGTCTTTTGTGCATGAAGGTAGACCCACTAGTTAACCATAAAACTTGAAGCTTAAACATTGTTTTAAATTACATGTGTGTAGCCGGGCGGTGGTGGCGCATGCCTTTAATCCCAGCACTCGGGAGGCAGAGGCAGGCAGATCTCTGGGAGTTCGAGGCCAGCCTGGTCTACAAGAGCTAGTTCCAGGACAGGAACCAAAAGCTACGGAGAAACCCTGTCTCGAAAATAAAAAAAATTTAAAAAAAAATTACGTGTGTGTGCTTGTGCATGAGTGTAAGTGCCCGGAATCCAGAAGAGACCATCGCATTCTTGAGAACTAAAGTTACAGGGGGTTGTAAGCCACTCAGTGTGGGTACTGAGAACTGAACCCAGGTCCTATACAAGAGCAACAAGAGCCATAGCCTCTGAGTCATCTCCCAGCCCTCAAACATTGTTTTTAAATAGCATGCACTTTTAGCTTATAGGTCTCTCACTTGTTATCGCTGTATTGATCTAGAATGCTATAGCACTGTCTCAGAAGTTGAGACAACGTGTCCTAACATACAGGGACCCTGCCCCGACCTGACCCCTCTGCCACCAGGCTTAGCTAGACACAAAATATGGACATAGAATTTCTAGGAAACCAAGCCAAACATAACTGAGGCTTTTCTTTCCTTTTCCTTATTAAAATTTTCAGTCTTCATTATTTGTTAGCATAGCTTTGGTATTTGGGATAAATACAAGAGTAAATACTTACATTCCACTCTGGATGTCAGGGAGCTAATATATAAAGTAATTTCCTGGGGGCTGAGAGGTGGCTTAATGGTTAAGAGAACTGGCTGCTTTGCTGGAGAAGCTAGGTCAGATTTCCAGCACCACGTGGCAGCTCACAACTTTCTGTAATATCAGTCCTAGTCCTAGGGGATCCATCTTCTGACCTCTGCAGGAACCAGGCATGCATGTGGTGCACAGACATGCAGACAAAATACCCATACCCATAAATAAATTATTTAATTTAAAAATAAATACATTTCCATGCCTTAAAATATGTTTTTAATTATGTGAATGGGTGAATGTAAATCCCTCAGAGTCCAGACAAAGGTTTCAGATCCCCTGAAGCTGGAATTATAGACTGTTGTGAACTGCCCAGTTCTCTGAAAGAACAGTACATGCTCTTAACCACTGAGCCATCTCCGCAACCCAATTCCTAAGCACTTTATAAAACTGAGTAGCATTAGACTTCCACACCTGACAAGGGCAGGTGGGTACCAAAACACTCCCACAGAAGCCACATCTAAAGTCTTCTCAAAGAAGTCTGCAGACACTTTTAAGGTGGCACACACTTTTAATCCCAGCACTCCAGAGGCAGAGGTAAGCAGATCTCTGTGAGTTCGAGACTAGCCTGATCTACATACAGAGCAAGTTCCAGGACAGCCCGGATTATAGAAAGAAATTCTATCTCAAAAAACAAACAAACAACAAATTTCTTTCAATAAGATTATCAAAATACAGTGATGATACTGATAAAGTCAATAAAGATGGGGATAAACATCTGTGTAAGGAAAGCCTCAAATGGCATGGTCTGGATACTTAATTTTTATTTTCTTTAGGATTTTAATGTTTTTCTAACTCATTAAACCTCAGATAGAGACCATCATCACATTTTACCAGTACATAGCACATTCTACCCTAATCAGTCCATGCAAGGCTCCTCTCTTCTTTCGAGTATTAGTATGTATGTATGTGTGCATACATTAGTATGTATGTATGCATGAATCTGTGTATGTATGTAGTAGTATGTGCATATGCATGTACCTGTGTATGTATGCATGCATGTGTTTAAGTATTAAGTAGTAGTATGTGCATATGCATGCATCTGTGTACATAAGCATGCTCACATTTATTTGTCCCATTCCTGAAGGAGGAAGGTCATTGTTTAAAAAATAAAGAAACTGCTTGGCCCTCATAGGTTAGAACATAGGTGGGTGGAGTAAACAGAACAGAATGCTGGGAGGAAGAGGAAGTGAGCTCAGACTCGATAGCTCTCCTCTCTGGGGCAGACGCGATGAAGCTCCGACCCAGGATGGACGTAGGCTAGAATCTTCCCGGTAAGTGCACCTTGGGGTGCTACACAGATTATTAGAAATGGGCTAAATTATTACGTGAGAATTAGCCAAGAAGAGGCTAGATATAATGGGCCAGACAGTGTTTAAAAGAATACAGTTTGTGTGTTGTTATTTCGGGGCATAAGCTAGCCAGGCGGCCAGGAGCTGGGAAGGAATGCTGCCAGCAGCTCCTACAACACATTCCTCTCTCTGATCTTCTCTTTCAAGCAAACATTCTAATCCACTTGATGCTTCCTGGCTTATATGTGTTCATGTGAGGTGTGTGCTATGGTTTGCATGTATTTTCATTCTGTCTTCCTTTCTTTTCACTCATCAGTGATATTTTCTAGGCCTGCCCATGTTTCTACCTATACATTTCATATATCAGACCAACTGCTGAACAGCATTCTGTAGTATACACCCAAGACATCTGTCATCTCTGTTTCCCTAGTCATGGGTACCCCAGTGCCTACAGCTCCTCTTCCCAAACCAATGCTGCCAGAAGCAGTCATCTGAGTGACCCATAACAGACTCACACGAAATCTTTCTTATTTTAGTTACATTTTTCTAACTTACCATTATTATCATGTGTGCATGTGCATGTGTGAGCGTGTGCATGTGTGAGCATGTATGTTGTATGATTGTGTGTGCGCATGCTTGTGTGTGTGTTCACACATGCGGGCATGCAGACAAAGCATGTGGAGGTCAAAGGACAGCTTCCAGGAGTTTGCTCTCTCCTTCCATTTGGCTGAGGCAGGGTCTATACTCCAGAGGCTGCAGGTGAAGGCTTCTCCTTATTAGCCCCTTGCTCTAGATCCCCTGGACTGAAACAAAGGGCTTAGGAACAGTACTGCCTCATGCTATCTTGATGTAGATACCTGCTCCCCTTACCACTGTTGCACTCCTTTGTGTGGACACAGGAAACAACAGTAGCTTTTGCCATAGTGTGGAGACCTGGCCCCAGCCATCCATATTTGCCCCTTGGTAAAAGTCTTTTGATAGAAATAAATAAGGGTGGTTTCCACCTAAGGATATCAAAGAATAGGCTTGGCTATAGCCATTTGGTGAACTTTTAAAACTGGCCAGGATTGAGATCCAGCAGAAGCTCTTAGTGACTGTACAGACACATGTAAGCCCTCTTAAAAATGACTGTATGTGAGCTGGGTGGTGGTGGCGCATGCCTTTAATCCCGCACTCGGGAGGCAGAGGCAGGCAGATCTCTGGGAGTTCGAGGCCAGCCTGGTCTACAAGAGCTAGTTCCAGGACAGGAACCAAAAGCTACGGAGAAACCCTGTCTCAAAAATCCAAAAAAAACCCAAAACAAAACAAAACAACAAAAAAATAACTGTATGTGGAGAAGAAATATATAGACATAAAGAAAGCAGCTATTGCTTATTTTATATTTTTATTGATTTATTTTGACTTTTTGAGATAAGATTTTACTCTTGTAGCACAGGCTGGCCCAGAATTCAGGGTCCTCATTCTCAGCATACCCAGTGCTAGTATTACAAGTGTGATTTATCCTTCCTTAGGGGATGGCTGCAGCATAGCTTTGTCCTTTCCTGGTAGAGGATCTGAGTTTGGTTCCTAGCACCCACACTGGGCACATTGCAACAACCTATAAGTCCAGCTCCAGGGGATCAATGCCTCCTTCTAGACGACAGGGACACTTGCACTCACACCAAGAAGTCTCAGAGTCTCTAATGCAGCGTGCTGGAGAACTGAAGACCAGAGAGGACACCTGACATCCAGTTCTGTCAGTTTCAGAGGGCACAGATGAGTGTCCACCCAGCACCAGCAGGCCCCCTCCCCTTGGGTCAAACCCTGGGGTGAGAAAGTTTTGTGCTGTTGTCTTGGCAACAGCCATCGACTCCTAGGTCCACATACCGGACTTCTGAGGCCTTGATGAGTCAGCTCTGCTTCCTCCTCTACTTCCTTAGCACCAGCATAGCTCAGCTGCAGGCTGGAAGCAGGAGGGCTGACAGTATCACCCACTCCCCACGGTGACTCATTTGGTTGTCTCAACAGCTTGCTTGAAAGACAAGTTACTCCCCAAAATGCTATTTGGAAGGCCAAGCTAGAGATCATAGTTCTCAAAATTTGCCACTCTAGTAACCAACCAATCACCTGATTCCCCAGAGCCTCTACAAAGATAAGGCTGAGGTTGGCTGTGGTAATGTACTGTGGAGGAGACCTGGCATGACCTCAGGTAAAGTCCCTGTACACTTAAGGACTCTGGATCATATTTAAGAAAATGCTATGACGTTAGCTATAGTATTGTCTATAACTTTATGATAAAAGTGGACTTAGAATTGTTGGAATAGCTGGATCACCTCCCTCTCCTTTTTCTTCCACCCAAGACTAGATTATCCCACCCCTCTTTGGCTTTTTAACATTTTTTTTTTGTGTGTAGCCCAGTCTAGCCTCAAACTTACTATGCAGCCTTGAACCTCTAATCCTCCTGCCTCTACCTCTCCAGGTGTTTGCCCCCATGCCTATCTATGTTAGCTAGTTTTATGTCAACTTGACAAAAACTGGAGTCATTTGGGAAGAGGGAATCTCAATTGAGAAAATGCCCATACCAGATTGGCCTGTGCTGCATTTCTTAATAGGAATTAATGTGGGAGGGCCCAGCACATTGTGGGTGATGCCACTCCTGGGCTGGTGGTCCTGGGGTGTAAGAAGGCAGGCCAAGCAAAGCATAAAGAGTAATCCGGCCCGGCGGTGGTGGCGCATGCCTTTAATCCCAGCACTCGGGAGGCAGAGGCAGGCAGATCTCTGTGAGTTCGAGGCCAGCCTGGTCTACAAGAGCTAGTTCCAGGACAGGCTCCAAAACCACAGAGAAACCCTGTCTTGAAAAACCAAAAAAAAGCCGGGCGGTGGTGGCGCACGCCTTTAATCCCAGCACTCGGGAGGCAGAGGCAGGCAGATCTCTGTGAGTTCGAGGCCAGCCTGGTCTACAAGAGCTAGTTCCGGGACGGGCACCAAAGCTACAGAGAAACCCTGTCTCGAAAAACCAAAAAAGTAATCCGGTAAGCAGCTCTTCCATGGCTTCTGCATCAGTTCCTGCTCCCATGTTCCTGCCTCGAGTTTCTGCCCTGACTTCCCTGGATGATGGACTACAAGCTGTAGGATGAAATAAACCCCTTTCCCCAATTTGCCTTTGGTCGTGGTGTTTTTCACAGAAATAGAAACTCTAAAATGCTGTCTTTAGATTATTTCTATTTTGCAGGAAGAAAAAAATCATGCTGTGATCCTCTAGTTTCAGAGAGGATGCTGTCAGTGTCGATATGAACTCAGGCATTCTGGACACCGAACCTAGCACCAAATAATCACCATTTTGAGAATATTAGCTTATATTCTTGATGTCTTATCTTATCCTTAATATATCATTTTATACTCTTGAAGATACTATAATATTCAGTCAGGGTCAAGGATGAGTGGCTGGTTAGGAAGAAGCTGTGTAAAGAACGAGAGAAACCCGATGTGAAAGAGCTCCAAGAACACAGACAGAAGGTGCAGACAAAGGCACACATAGCTAGACACCACTCAGTTGGCTTAGGTTGGTCCAGACTTGACTGGATGGCTGATGGGTGAAGAGAATGCATACATGAAGATGAAGTGTTACTGGAAATAATCACCAGTAGTTCTTTTTCTCACGGTACTGCTGTGAGATCCAGACACAACTAACCCTGCCCTCTACCTACAGAGTGATCACTGAAAAATTATGTATATTTTCAAACATTCATAATATGTATCTATATATAATTAAACAAATGCGACATGTATAATTTCAAACATCTCTAAAGGTCATAATCACTCACTAATGTATGTAACAGAGTGAACAGTATGATGACTTCACTTCCCCAGGCAAGACCCCATAATCTGCCTCCATAATCATCAACTCAAAGCCATTATTACTTTCCTGCATTCTCTATGACGCTCACCCTGGGCTATTCTGAAGTAAATCCCATGCATTGAAATCTCACTTGATATTTAATATCTATCTCTAAAAGAAAAATTTTGCCAGACAGTGGGACATACACCTTTAATCTCAGTCCTTGGGAGGCAGAGGCAGGTGGATCTCTGAGTTCGAGGCCAGCATGGTCTACACAATGAGTTCCAGGACAGCCAAGGATACATACAGAAATCCTATCTCAAAAAAAAAAAAAAGATAAAATATACAATTTCAATCTGATTGCTGCTGTACTTAAGTTAGCAGCTCCATAACACCCAGCTGTCTTAATCTGAGGCAGCAACTGAAACGCCGGCGAAGGGAGAGCTGTAGAGTGCAGTCAGATGGCCCCCATCCATCCCATATGGATGAAGCCTGACTACTTAAGATTTCAGAGGTTTTCAAAACCTGAAAACTTTGTATAGACTTTTCAGGTTGATCATCTCCAATCTAAAACTCACAAATGTTCTAGTTTCGCACTTTGAGACAACTGTGCCACAAACCCCTGGGCACTTATTTCAATGAAGGGCATTGTCAGATCTGTTGCTAGGACCCCAGGGTGGGCTATGAGATTTCAAGAAGTCCAATGTGTGTTACAGTCTACACTTGGGGTGGGAAGTCATGGGGACACACTCACCACAAAAATATTAGAGAATCTGTCTCTTCATGAGCAATCCCTTTGTGACTATGCCACGGTGACACACATTAGTGACACATACGGCTCAGGAATGTGAGGCAGTACAAAGGGCGAGGGAGGCACAAGTGCATCCAGAACACAGGCAAGAAGCAGCAGTCTGTGAGAGCTTGGCAGAGTCCAGTTTTGCTGGTTTCTGTCTCCTTGGAACTAGGAACACACACTTATTTGGCATGTAATAACACAGTGCCATTCAAAGGGCATAGAAGAAAGAGAGTCAGGCAATAAAGGGTTTTGGTTTAAATGATGCATGTGTGTATGTTATCCATATTCTTTAGAAGGATTGGTGGGTAGGCCCTAAAGAATACCACATAAACAGGTCTGTTCACAAAATTCCTGAAGATCCATGTGCAAAAATTTCTCTAAAACAAACTCCCATTTGATTCTGTTCATTTTGAGACAGGGTCTCGCTGTAATCCAGGCTTCTCTGGAACTCAGGATGTAACTCAGACTGGCCTTGAACTCATGAAACTCCTCCTGAGTGCTGGGATTGCAGGAATGGGTCACATCTGTCCAAATTCTAGTTCTAAAGTTGTAGAGTAGAGCAGCTGCTGGGTTTCATGGCTCCTGTCCCGCCCTTCCCACCCAAAGCACATAGCTGGTCCTGTCGCTTCATTAATAGGTATCTAAAGTACCCATTTGCCTTCTACAATTCCTTCACTTCCTCAGCACGGCAGCCAAAGTTCCATGATTCACCCTGACTTAGAGAAGAGCCCACCGCTCTCTGCCCACCGCTCTCTGCCCACCGCTCTCTGCCCACCGCATACTCTATCCCCCTGACAAGCAAAGCTTTCACAACAGAGCCATGTTTTCCCACGGAAGTGAACCACTGAATTTACTCCTAGAACAAAGAACAGGATAGCCCAGTATTAAAAGCTACCCTTCTGGTCAGACTGGCTTGAACCTGCCTGTGTCATTCACCAACTGTGTGCCTCTGAGAAAAACCACTTAATTTGACAACAATTTCTCCAGCTCTAACCTGGGAGAATGATAAACGATAGCACACATCTCATTGGGTTGCCAGGAGGGTTCAGTCGGATCAGGCAAGAACATGCTTAGCCCGACAGTCCCACACATGAACATCCAACCTACAGTGACTCATTACCTGTGTTAATCCATCTGCTGCTCAAACTTCAGCTCAGAGGACTCCACCATGGAGCCCCCAGAACCTCACTGCTCTCCTGACTATTCTCAGTGTGCTTCCTCCTGTGCTATAATTAGTCACAGACACAACTGCTGTGGAACAGTCTTTGCACACTGTAAATATGTACCACTCTCATTGGCTGATAAAGAACTGACTAGCCTGTACCTGGGCAGGAAGAGACTGGGCAGGAGAGCCAGACTAGGAGGACGCTGGGAAGAAGAAAGGTGGCATCCCAGGAGTCGCCAGCCAGACCCAGAAGCAGCAGCATAGAAGTACATAGATGAGGTAAACGGGCCATGGGGCAGCACATAGATTAACAGACATGGCTTAGTTTAAATTGTAAGAGCTAGCTAAAAACAAGTCTAAGCTATTGGTCGAACTTTCATAATTAATAAAGTCTCCATGCGGTTATTTGGGAGTGGCTGGTGGGACAGAGCTGACAAGGAGTCCTGAAGAAAAACTCCACCTACACACAACTTTACAACATGCTCCAAGAATAAGAGTTGAGGAAACTTTGATCCTTAATTGTGGAAAACCTAATTAACAGACAGACACCAGCAACTCGGGCTGAATGAAGCAGTGGCTCGCTGTCATCTCTGTGACACTTAGTTGTCCTGAAATTCTCTTTATGACACAATCTTAGCTAGAGTTAAATTCCAAAAAGGGACTGATTCTCCTCCTGCTGGGCAGAGTTTATTCCCCAAGAATAAAACCAGTAAATTATAGTTGACCAGTGAGAAGCTTCGTGGGCTGTCAAGGGAAAAATGACATCAGGTTCAAAGGAGCCCATCAACTATGTCTTTCCCATTCCCAAAGTGTTCACTATAAGAAATACAGAGTGTTGGAGTTACAGCACAGCAGAGGGCTGAAATCACTACCAGTCTCTCTTGCCTGATGATACGGCTGTGACGTTGTTTTGTTGGTGTACACATGACATTGAGACCAGGTAGTGTCATCTGCAAGGCTGTGCTGCACCTCACACCCCCATAGCCTGTCTACAGACACTCAGAGTTATGAGGCAAAGGGTGCTACCTTGGGCTTTGGCTACAGCACGCCATTAATCCTACCTGCTGCAGGAGTCATGCACCTTACACTAAATGACACCTCGTCACTGCTGGCTGCTCACTGTCATCAAGAAAGCAAGCAAGACTGTTCAAGCTCCGCCTTACCCAAATACCAGAAGATGACACCCACAACGTCTACCACAAGAGGAAGCCATGCACTTGGGCAGCATATTTTGACCCTGTGAACTGAGTGCATGTCATCAAAGTGACTTCTCATGAAGTGACTTCGCCGGGCTGGCAGAGAAGTGGCTTGCCTGCTGGGCACAGCTGCCGACTCTCTTCCTGCTGCTGCCTCCATGCCTGGCTGGTGGGCCACTGTGACCTGGCAGCAGGGTCTGCCTGGTTGCTTCACTCTTGTCTCCAGATTTCTAGCTCTGCCAGGAACTACAGGAGAGGAAGCTTTAGCCAATCATGGCCTGTTCTGTTTCTGAAAGCAGTATGTTTCTAAAACATGGAAGTCAAACAGTAAGGACAGGTCATTCTCAGAAAGCCAGACTCCATGAGGGGTCCCACTACATCTCACGTTCTAACCACAGTATCAAGCAACAGGCAGCTTTCCTTTCTTCCCTCTCTCCTTCCCTCCCTTCTTCCTCCTTTCCTTCCTCTTTCATTCTCTCCTCTTCTCTCCTCCTCCCTCCCCCCACTTTCTCTTAGGTAGCCCAGTCTGGCTTAGAACTGAGTACCTAAGGGTGACCTTGATTCTCCGGGACCAGGATTACAGGTGTATGACACTGTAACCAATTGGGGTGCTGCAAGTCAATCCCAGGGTTTCTCCTGCATGTTAGTCAAGTATTCTACCAACTGAGCCACATCTACAGCCTCAAACAGTGTATTTTGTTTTTTTAGACTGTTTTAATTTTATTATACTCTGCGATGGAATACGGAAGGAACAGCACGTGACTAAGAGTTGAGCTGGGCCTTTAGGTCCCTGATCTTGGTGCTTTGAAGGGGTGAGCCTTTGTGAATAGTACAGCATTGCTGTGGATGCTGCTTCTAGCTGCACCTGCAATGGCCTTGGTCCCCTCCTGTTCTGTTCGTTTCTGTTCTTCTCAAACAAGAGGGTGGAAAATCCAACTGCCACAAAGCATCACAGGGCTTACAGTGGGATCAAATCAGCAAGACTGCATCAGGGACCTGGCAGAGGATGACCCACTGCAACAGCCCAGACGGTAGGGGAGAGCCTGAACAGTCCCTGATGAGTAAACGGGGAAGTCTCCTTACAGTTAGTACCAAATCTAAAGGGCTGAGTGACGAGGCTGCCTGTTCTGCTTTGTGCAGGACGCGCAGGCCACGATTCACTTTCAGTGCCTTATCTCGTTTGCTCAGCACTTCAGGCTTCCCTCTCAACCCATACCCTTCTTAGTTTCATGGAAGAACAAGGATGGTAAGGCCATGCAAATCAGTATTTGTTTAGCATGAATTATTAGTAAACAAATATCATTTGTATTACTTGATACAATAAATAAGAAACTACAGACATTTAATGAGATGGGAACAAGAAAGACATTAAAGGAAGCCGGGCGGTGGTGGTGCACGCCTTTAATCCCAGCACTCGGGAGGCAGAGGCAGGTGGATCTCTGGGAGTTCAAGGCCAGCCTGGTCTACAAGAGCTAGTTCCAGGACAGGCACCAAAGCTACAGAGAAACCCTGTCTCGAAAAACAACAACAACAACAACAACAACAAAAGACATTAAAGGGCATTTTTATAAGACCAAAGAAGGAAAAACAAACCACAGTATCTGATACGCATTACATCAGAACTATACAAACCAGGCACCTGCGGAAATGACTGTTGGTTCCCACAAGTCATGTAAAGTCTAGAATCACAACCTACCCCATGGGCTGAACAAGCTCCTCTGTGCCTACAGTGACATCTTCAGCACCAACTATGGACAACAGAACCTCACTCGGTGCCTTCAAGGGATAGCCCCTTACCAATTTAAAAAATTAAATGCCACTCGATTCCAACAGAATGCAAAACATGACACATGAGAAACTTGGAAGCTTGAAGGTTGACTAGAATTTTGATGGTTTAAAATGACTTGTAGCTGTGAAAAGCGATTACAAATTTTTAAAGACACACTTAACTTTTACAGATACATTTAAAAATATTTAGGGAAGAACTACACAATACCTAGGATGTACCTCAAAATAATGCAAGAGAGAAGGAAATGCCTGAGAGAATAAAGGGGACAAAAACTGACCATATGTTGAAGATTGTTAATGCTACACGGCGAAGGGGTGGGTGGGCTACCTCCTGATGAGTTATTGGTCAGGAGAGCCCCTAAGATTCCCCAAAACAATACAAAAATTTGCTACAGCTGTTGACTGACCAGAACTAGACTTTACCACTGATGATGCCACATGCTTTGGTCACAGAACTTAAGAGAAATTCGATTTAAATGTGCTGGAAGCTTCCTCCTTGCTGGCTCATAGTGCTGGAAGGTGTGACACACATGGCTAGGGAGACCTGTCGTCAACAGTCTCAGTCAGCTGTGGACCCTGTGTAAAGTCACTAAGCACCAGGCGGGGTGACGTTACTCAGAGCAATAGTGGCAAGCCTGTTATAGGGTAGCCAAGGGCTTTCTGATGGGCTGGAGACCCCTCCGCAGGAGTCATTCATGCCTGGAGTTGGAAGTCCAGTCAAAATCCTCTGACTGGGGACATCTTAGGCCCTATGGGGAAGGGGCTATAGTTGGCTTTTTCGGTGGGCATGATATGCCTTCTAAATAACCATTTCCTGCCCACAGGATAATGCTCTTGTCACCTTTAGTCAGAGAAGCTTCTTTCCTTCCCCTGCAGCAGCGGAGTCTGCAGAGGCTCAAAACTGGTTAAAAGCATGGAGAATACATAAAAATGGGACATGGGTAGAACCCCTCCCAAAGCTGAGGAGGCATGGTGGCAGGAGGGGTGGGAAAAACGTTAGGAAACGGGACAGGACATGCTGGTCTCTAGGCCTGCTGTGACTGTGACACTCTCAACCCACAGAAGCTGTGACCGCCTGCCTAAGAGCTGCAGAGTTGGCCCTGTCAGCACCCTGCCATGGGTGGGGGAGGGTTCACAGGGCCTACCAGTTCTGCTTCCCGAGGATATTTTTTTTTTTTTGGTTTTTCGAGACAGGGTTTCTCTGTGGTTTTGGAGCCTGTCCTGGAACTAGCTCTTGTAGACCAGGCTGGTCTCGAACTCACAGAGATCCGCCTGCCTCTGCCTCCCGAGTGCTGGGATTAAAGGCGTGCGCCACCACCGCCCGGCTTCCCGAGGATATTATATGCCAAAGAAACATTTTCTTCAGTGGTGTGTCCACTAGTAAGGTGCACATGTTCCTACGAAGAACCTGAACAGAGTTCACCAGACCACACAGGCATACACAGACACGGAAATAGAAGCAGGGTCAGGTAGGAAGACGAAGACAGTTATCAAACATGGGTAATGGGGAGAATATGATGGAACTGTATTATGGACATGTATGAGAATTTCATAGTGAAATCCATTATTACATATAGCGAATAGAAGTATGTAAAACATTTTTTTAAAAGGTTTACAGTAAGTACATGGAATGGATCACTATGAGATTCTATTTTTTTCAGCATGTGAGATTTACTCATAGTAAAAAGTTTTTAAAATCTTGGAGGATTGGATGCAAAAATTAAAACTGGATACAAAGAATTCTGTCATATCCCCCCCCCACACACACAAAGGAGTTGAAAATGTCCCACGTTATACCATTATTAAAATGCCAACCTGGTCTACAGAGAGAGTTCCACAACAGGCAGGGCTACACAGAGAAACCCTGTCTCAAAACAAAAACACCAAAATGCTATACACAGCTTGGTGTTTAAAAACACCAGCTCTTCTCACAGAGGACCTGGTTTCAGTTCCCAGATCCAACATTGGGTGGCTCACAACCACCCATAACACCAGTTCCAGGGGATCTAATGCCCTCTTCTGTCTAATTTGAGCATCTAACACACATACACAGATGCACGATACACACACACAAAATGACAAATATGCCAAACAATATATATGTAATCTTAGATCCAAACACAGTGATGCTACCCAAGTTCCAGCCAGTCACGGTTTCACAGTGAGACCCTGGTTCAAAAATTTAGTTAAAATGCGTTTGACTTAGACACATGATATCGTAATATGACTTGCTTTTGTTGTTGCTTTATTTTTAATTTAAAAACCTTTATTGCATTTTGTTTATTGTGTGTATGCACACATGCACTTGGCAAAGGACACATATGAAGGTCAGAGGACAACTTAGAATCAGTTCTTTCCTCCCATATGGGCTTCAGTGATTGAATGAAGGTTGTCAGGGTTGGTGGCAAACACCGTGCTGCTGCCCCAGAGTATATTTTAAAATTTTCTTGTATATGAGTGTTTTGCTTGCATCTGTCCGTATAACATGTGTGTGTGCCTGGTACCATCGGAGGTCAGAAGAGGGTTTTGAGAAACAGGTGTTACCCACTGAGTCATCTCTCTAGTGCACTAGATTTTTTTTTCCAATAGGGTTTCTCTGTGTAGCCCTGGATGTCATAGAACTTGCTCTGTAGATCAGGCTGGCCTCAAACTCAGAGATCCGCCTGCCTCTGCCTCCTCAGTGCTAGGATTAAAGATGTGTACCACCACTGCCTGGATCCTCTAGATTATTTTTAATATTTTACACTGACTTATACAAGCCCATTTCTTTGCAAGTAAAATACATTTTTGATGAGATACTCCACTACCCTCAACTTTCACACAGCTCTCCCTTCTCATAACTACATTTTTATAAAAAACTAAGCTTTATGCATGTGAACGGCTGTAATTGCAGTTCATTTCACTGTGGGAAATGACCATTCATTAATACATTTGTTGATAAGCTGCTGCAATATTTACAGATGTTGCTGTAATAAACACAGCTGGGAACATCATCATACTCATCTGAGCCCATGTGCAAGGCTTTTCCGTAAGGTACAGACTTCGGCAGAGAATGCCAGGCTGTGTTCCAGAGAGGCGGGCCCACATTCCACGCCCACCAGCAGCACCCCGCTTCCAGCTGCTCTGTGCCATCCTCACCGACATGGGGTGCCAAAGATTAGTCCTGCCAAATGGGTGAGCATGAAAAGTGGAAGCTACAATTTTCCTTTCTACCTTTCTGCTTTCTAATAGTCTTTTCTTGTTCTTAGCCACTCATCTTTGGTTTTTGTTTTTGAAAGAAAGGGTCTCCTGTGTAGCTCTTGACCAAACTTGGTCTGGAACTTGGAGATCTGCCAGCTTTTCCACTGAACACTGTGATGGCCACCCTGCCCAGCTTATCTGCTCTCCTTTTCTGCTGTGTTGGTAAAGAAATTTTAGGTATTTACTATATGCTAGAGATAAATGTATTAACTCTAAGTTTCGAGCAGTGATTTTTCCATTCTCTTTATTGTTCTGCAATGAAGAATAACCATATACTTTAAAGAGTTTTTGGAGATTTTTTAAAATTGTAGACATGTTTTGTCTGCACCATTTATCTGCAGAGGCCGGGAGTGGATGAGGGATCCTCTGGGACTGGAGTTACAGACAGCTGTGAGCTACCATTTGGGTACCGAGGCCTCTCTGCAAGAGCAACCGGTGCTTCTAACATTGGGCCCATATATAACCATAAAGTTTTTCTGTTTGTTTTGGTTTTGCTTTGGGTTTTTTTTGTTTGTTTGTTTGATTGATTTTTCTTTTTTTTTTTCTTTCTTTCTGATTTTTATTAATTAATTAATTTAATTATTAAAGATTTCTGCCTCTTCCCCGCCACCACCTCCCATCCCCTCCCCCTCCCCCAATCAAGTCTTCCTTCCTCCTCAGCCCAAAGAGTAAGCAGGTTTCTCTGCCCTGTGGGAGGTCCAAGGACCACCCACCTCCATCCAGGTCTATTAAGGTGAGCATCCAAACTACCTGGGCTCCCACAAAGCCATTACATGCAATAGGATCAAGAACCCATTGCCATTGTTCTTCAGTTCTCAGTAGTCCTCATTGTCCATTATGTTCAGCGAGACCGGTTTTGTCCCATGCTTTTTCAGCATCCCCCTGAATATTAACCTTCATCAGGCGATGAAAGAAGACAGAGACAGAGACCAACATTGGAGCACTGGACTGAAGTCTCACGATCCAAAGGAGGAGCAGAAGGAGAGTGAGCACGAGCAAGGAACTCAGGACGGTGAGGGGTGCACCCACACACTGAGGCAATGGGGATGATCTATCGGGAACTCACCAAGGCCAGCTGGCCGGGGACTGAAAAAGCATGGGACAAAACCGGTCTCGCTGATTTTTCTTTTTTGAGGCAGGGTTTCTCTGTGGAGCCCTAGTTGTCCTAGTACTTGTTTTGTAGACCAGACTGGCTTCAAAGTTACAGAATCTGCCTGCCTCTGCCTCCTGAGTCCTGGGACTAAAGGTGTGTGCCACCACTGGTGGCAGATAATCACAATTTTTTTAAACTTATAGTCATATTAGGTATATTTTCAAAGCAAAACAGATATATTTAGATAGGTATATGGTCTTCAAATACTTCAAGGACCTACAGAATATGGCATTTAACATGTTTAATAACCTAAGGCTTTACATGACAGTTAGACATGTTTACTCCTGACAGCACCAAGTTGCTTCAAAAGAGGATGATGGGCAATGAAGAAACTCCATATAGAGTTATGGGGTTTGTTTTCTTTTTTGTTTGTTTTTTATTGATTTTTTATTGAGCTCTACATTTTTCTCTGCTCCCCTCCTTGCCTCTCCCCTTCCTCCTTCAATCTTCCCCCAAGATCCCCATGCTCCCAATTTACTCAGGAGATCTTGTCTTTTTCTACTTCCCATGTACATTAGATCTATGTAAGTCTCTCTTAGGGTCCTCATTGTTGTCTAGGTTCTCTGGGATTGTGGTTTGTAGGCTGGTTTTCTTTGCTTTATGTTTTAAAACCACCTATGAGTGAGTACATGTGATAATTGTCTTTCTGTGTCTGGGTTACCTCACTCAAAGTAGTGTTTTTTAGCTCCATCCATTTTCCTGCAAAATTTAAGCTGTTGTTATTTTTTTCTGCTGTGTAGTACTCCATTATGTAAATGTACCACATTTTCCTTATCCATTCTTCGGTCGAGGGGCATTTAGGTTGTTTCCAGGTTCTGGCTATGACAAACAAAGCTGCTATGAACATAGTTGAGCACATGTCCTTGTGGCACAATTGAGCATCCTTTGGATATATACCGAAAAGTGGTATTACTGGGTCTTGAGGAAGGTTGTTTCCTAATTTTCTGAGAAATTGCCACACTGACATCCAAAGGGGCTGTACCAGCTTGCATTCCCACCAGCAATGCAGAAGTGATAACCATAAGTTTTAACAGTTCAATTTGTCCATCATTTTTCCCCTCTCTTTTTTTCTTCTCTTTTAGGAAGTATGTATCTACCCCAAAGTATTAAATATATTTTAAGGCCAGTTAAAGGCACTTCCTAAGCAAGCCTGATTGTCTGCTTGAGTTTGACCTGGAACCCATTATGGAAGGCGACTCTTGAAGGGTCTCCCTCTGATCTACACACACACACACACACACACACACACACACACAGGTCTAGGTGGTCTAGATTTTCATTTTAAAGTTTTCAAGTTTCTCCACTCACAATTTTTAATACATATTTGGTGTTTGTAATGAGGAAAGAGCCCAATTCCTCTGTCCTTTTCCCACTGTCCAGTCCCACTTTTAAGGGCGTGTCTTCTCCCTGGTGACCAGGTTTATCAATGGCTGAGCTTCTGAGCATGAACGGGCCTGTTTCCAGGCTCTTCATCAGCTACGCTGGCTCATTGTCCACCCTTTCATCACTTCAGCAATGTCTTAATTACAGCCTCACAACTGTCTTTGGTCTAGTTAAACAAGTTCTTCTACTCTGGTTTTTACGATGTGCTGGCAGATCTCAGTCCTTGGCTGCACTGTGTGAGTTTTAAAGTAGTCAAGTTCCCCCATGCAAACTGCTGGGTTTATTAACATGCCCTGTGATAGGCTGACTCCTTTTTGACATTGAGTTCCTGTTGAAGGAGGAGAGAGGTTGCTCAGAGAACCCTTGTCTTCTTGCTGATCCCTTGTGTATGTATGGTATCTCAGTGGGTTTTAGTGTAGATCCCTTTTTCAGACTCATGAGGCTTCCTTCCATTTTTATTTAAGTGTTTTTCCTTTTAATCAGGAATAGATATTGAATTAAATACTTTTTTCTGCAGTGACTAATATAAATGTGCCTTTCCTTTCCCTCTTTCCCTCCCTCCCTCTCTTGGGATAGGTTCTTCTGAAGCCCAGGCTGGCCTGGAAAAGGCCAAAGATGACCTTAAACTTTTAATCATCCTGCCTCCACCTCCTGAAGGCTCAGATTATGGTGTATACCCCGGGTTTACGGCGTGTTAGGTATCCAAACCACCAAGGCCTCATCCATTCCAGGCAAGCATTCCACTGAGCTATACCCCTACATTCTGGATCATTCTTTGGTCTTTCCTTACTATTTGTGGCCTTGCTCCTTAGAGTGTTACAAGCCATCATCATTACAATGTCTTCACCTAACACTTTCTCATATTTAGAGTTGAATCACTTACTTCTTTGGCAGGAACACCAGTGAAATGATGCTATAATGTTCTCCTTGCTGCAGACTGTTCAATGTAATAGCATGTTTTATTTTTATTTACATGTGTGTCTGCTGCGCTCACATCATGATAGTGCCCTCGGGCACCTGAAGAGGGGGGTCACAGGTACAGTCAGATCCTCTGCAGGAAGGGAGTGTTCTTAGCCAGTGGGCATCTCTCTAGCCCCTGGTTCACCTTATTCTAGGCTCGCTCACTTTGATGGAGTTACAGATGCCTTTGAATACTCTCTTAGTACAAATCACCCATTTCGTGTATGGAATCAGATGCTCCCTGTTATGTGGGAGCCAATCTACTCTAGTTTTGTCACTATAACTGCTTTAGTACCCCATAATTGGCTGTTAGACGCTCCTTCTGGTTGGTTTCTGTGTCCTTTTGATATGCCTGCATAATTTATTTAGTTACTCATTCTTTCTGGCATAAAACATTTCCACTACACCTAATAAAAGCATGCCTTTATTCCACAATATATTTGCCCAACCCTTACCTAGAATATACATGCAATTACAGTAATATGTTGCATGCACTGTAATATATTAGTAATTTCAGAATTACTAACACATACTGGTGTGAAACAAATTTACCAACTAGAGGGCAATAGTGACACACTATTCTTTTTGTTTTTAGCCTTATAGTACATTGGCAAAATTTTCTTTTCCAAACTCACTTATCTTAGTCTCTTTTGGGCCAGATAAACAGTGCAGTGGGTAAAGGCGCTGCCAAGCCTGATGACCTGAGTTTAATCCCCTGGACCCATATAGTGGACAGAGGGAACTGTCTCCTGCAAGTTGTCCTCTGACTTCCAAATGAATGTTGTGACATGGGCATGCCCACAACACACACATGTGCACACACAAAATAAGATAAAATGCTGCATCTAATTTCCTCACACATAACACACACACACACACATTAAAGTGTAATACATGAAAAAAGATTGGTCTTTTTCTCTTTTTCTTTTCCAAGAGGTCACTGTGGTGGAAAATGGAAACTATTTTCACTGAGTAACAATGAAAATAACACATATTAGACCTCTTCTGACGGAGCTGGAGATGGCCCTAGAGGCAAATTCGTGGTATCGCCATGTTTTTGATGAACATAAACGAGCAGCAGCTGTTATTCAATGAGCTGTGCTAGAATCTGCAGAATCAGCCGGTGCGCTGGTGTGGACCTTTGATTTCAGCACTTAGCACTCCAGTTGAAGGCCAACCTGGGTTACACACCCAATTAAAGGTTGGCCTAGGCTATAAAAGCAGGACAAGAGAGAAGAGGGAGAGGAAGAGAGAAAGAATTAAAACAGTGTAGAGAAAATAATAAAGTACGGCAGACACTGACGTGTAGAAAACAGACACACAGTAGAGATCATCGCTACTCAAAATGTGATAAAGAAAAGTTAGAAAATTCACAAATTAAAAGATTCTGGTGTTTGCCTGTTTGTTTTGTTTTTGAGACAGGGTTTCTCTGCACAGCCCTGAAACTATAGACCAGGCTGGCTTCAGACTCAAGTTTCAGGTTTTAGCACCAACCAGTAAATCAATTACCAATAAATAGAAAGGAAATATCACTTAAATCCTACAGACTTTTATAAAATAGTGAGAGAACATTGTGAATAATTTTTGTTTTGATTTGGTTTTTCAAGACAGGGTTTCTCTGTGTAACAGCCATGGCTGTCCTAGAATTCACTTTGTAGACCAGGTTGGCCTGGAACTCACAAAGACCCGCCTGCCTCTGCCTCCTGAGTGCTGTAATTAAAGGCATGCACTACCCACTGTCTGGTATATTTTGAATAATCACATGCTATTAATTTTTCTTTATTTTCATCTGTGTGGGTGTTTTACTTGCATGTATGTATGTGTCCCACAGGTGTACCTGGTGCCCATGGAAACCAGAAGACAACATCGACTGACAGAAGACACATCCAGGCACGTCCTCTCCAATCAGCCGACTCACATGACCACATTAGTTTCTGTTCTCTTCTCTACTCGACATAATTCACAGTCCCTGGATGCTCCAACCCATCAGCAGAGCTGTGTGAGCAGTGTGGCTACGGACGTCCAAGTATTACAGAACACTGCTGCATTCTACAAGCTTATGTGGTATTAGCACAAGCTTTAGAAAAGTTTTAGGGGTAGTTAAGATGTCCCTATGTATTTGTTTAAAAACCAAAAGAAAAAAATGAAAAAGAAGCAGATGCTTCACGGTCCAGAAAATAAATCTTTCTGGTACAGAGGTGCTTAACCTTCAAAACAGCTTATAAAGGGTTGGAGAGACAGTCAAGAGCACTGTCTGCTCTTCCAGAGGACCCAGCTTCAGTACCCAGCACTGACATGACAGCTCACAATCATAGGTAACTTCAGTCCCAGGGGACCTGATGCCCTCTTTTGGCTTCCATAGGCACCAGGTATGCATGTGGTATACACACATGTGTGCAGGCAAAATACTCATACACTGAAAACAAAAATTCTTTAAGAAAAAAAAGTAGAAGGAATTAAAGAAAAAAGGGAGGGAGGGAGAGAGGGAGGGAGGGAGGGAAGGAGATGAGGAAGGAGGAGATAAAAGCAGAAATGAGAGGGAAGATGATGGGGAGAGGGAAGGAGAGACAAAGGGATGGGGAAGAAAGAATGGAGAGACAGGAGGGAGGAGGGAAAGGGAGTGAGCTCTAAGAGAACGCCACTTCATCAATGGGTCTTTAATCATGGAAATAAGAGATAAAACCAAAG
This sequence comes from Chionomys nivalis, assembly GCF_950005125.1. Classification (NCBI taxonomy): domain Eukaryota; kingdom Metazoa; phylum Chordata; class Mammalia; order Rodentia; family Cricetidae; genus Chionomys; species Chionomys nivalis. The sequence continues at coordinate 34,085,946 of NC_080092.1, read as the reverse complement.
TTACACAAAATTTTCAGATAATTATTCTTAAAAGAGTTTTCCTTTTGATTATGTTCCTGTGTGTGTACAGCACATGTAAGTGCCCATGGAGGTCAGAACAGGGCTAGCCTGGTATGAATGCGAGAAAACAGCCTTGCCCTCTATAGGAGAAGCGCATGCTCTGACTCGCCGAGCCGACTCTCCTCTCCAGGCCCTCAGAGACATGTAGTAGTAGGAGCGGCGGGCCTGCCACCTGGCTAGCTTTACCCGAAATAATTACATGGAAACTGTGTTCTTTTAAACACTGCCTGGCCCATTAGTTCTAGCCTATTATTGGCTAATTCTCACATCTAGATTAACCCATTTCTAATAATCTATGTAGCACCACAAGGTGGTGTCTTACCGGGAAGGATCTTAACCTGCGTCCATCTTGGAGAGGAGAGCTTTAGCATCTGTCTCACTGTCTTCTTCCTCCCAGCAATCTGTTCTGTCTACTCCGCCTATCTAAGCTGATGTCCTATCAAAAGCCAAGGAAGTTTCTTTATTAACCAATGAAAGCAACACACAGACAAATGACCCTCCCTCCATCATTTCCCCTTTTTCTGTTTAAACAAAAAAGAAAGGCTTTCACTTTATCAAATGACCCCCCTCCATCAGAGACAGACAGGGTTTCTCCATGTAACAGCCCTGGCTGTCTTGGAACTCACTATGTAGGCCAGGTTGGACACGAACTCACAGTGATCTGCCTGCTTCTGCCTCCTGAATGCTGGGATTAAAGGTTCTTGCCACCTAGTGATTTTTGTCTAGTAATTTTTTTTTTTAAGAAAAGGACACATTATTTAGTACTGGACCTGAACCTAGGGACTCCCACATGCTAGGCAAGCATGCTACCACTGAGAAATACTCCCAAGCCAAAGGAATATTTTCAGGATCAGCTGAACTTTGCAACTGAGTGTGGTAGCACATACCTATATTGTAGCATTCAGGAGGCTGAGGCAGGAGGATCAAAAGCTCCAGGCCAGCTTGGGCTATACAATGAGACCTTGTCTCAAATAAATTTCAACAACAATTTGACTACTTTGTGTTGTGGACACATATACGCCTCAGGTTGCAGTAACTCAAGACGAGATTCTTTTGTTTTCTCACATGTCAGCCAGGAATTTGCTGTGGTTCTTCTCTGGGCTGAGGGCAGCTACGGCTTTCCACCCTATGGTTTCCTTGTTCAGGACCCAAGCTGAAGGAGCAGCCTCTGCCTGGGACTCTCTGTTCTCAGGTTCTACCATCAAAGGATCAAGACCAAGGAGTTGGCAAAGGCACAGTGGCCTTCACAACTGCTGCTGAGATGAGGTGCTTGTCACATCTGTCCACCTACCAGTGGCCAAGCAAACCACTGGCCAAATCTCAGCCTGCTGGGACAGGTGTGTTTCTTCCTCCAGAAGCATTTCTGCCAATTACGCGACGGAAAGCAGGCATATACAATCATTTTTGGATGAAAGAGTGAATATGTGTGAATAGCAACACACAACCATTACCCAGTTGGCCCTGGTAAATCAGCATGGCCTTGCTGTGAAGTTAGCTAGAGTGCTATACAAGAAGACACTGACTCAGGACCTCTTGTCACGTAGATGTAGATGCCCTCATGGGGGTTCACATGCATACATTTATAAAAAGCACGAAAAAGCATTTAAAAAGATTTAGGAATCATATCTAGAAACTTTGTGGGGAGGGGAGGGTCTCTATGTATCTCTGGCTGGCCTAGAACTCACTATATAGACCAAGTTGGCTTCAAAATCATAGAGATTTACTTGCCTCTACCTTCCGAGTGATCAGGTGAAGTGTGTGTACCACCATGCCTGGCCTAAGAAACAATATATATATATATATATTTTTTTTTTTTGGAGTATTTCTCTGTGTAACAGTCTTGGCTGTCCTGGAACTGTAGATCAGGCTGGCCTTGAATTCACTCTGCCTCTCAAGTGCTGGGATTAAAGGTGTGTGCTACCACTGCCTGGCTCTAAGAAATGTGTTTAAGGCATTTATTTTTAGTCGGTTAGTGTGTGTGTGTGGAGATCAGAGGACGACTGCAGAAGTCAGCTCTGTCCTTCCACCACATGGTTTCTGAGGCCAACTGGCTCAGTAGCAGGTGTCTTTGCTCACAGCTCCAGCTTGCTGGCCTGACAGAAAGCTCCTTACAACATTTACAGCAGACAAAGTTCCTTGGATTGTCTGAGTCTTCTGCCAGTGTTGTTTCTTCAAGGAATTTGTTCCCATTTGGGGTCAACTTTATTGGCACAAAGTTTATTAGACACCTTTATGTTTTAACACCATGCTTTGTGCACAGCATTTTGCCTGCAGTGTGTCTGCATCACGTGGATGTCTGGTCACCTTCAAGTCTTCTTGTCTGTGGAGTCTGCAGCTACATTCACTCACTCCACATACTTCTCTTCTCTCTCTTTTTTCTTTTCTCTCACCTTTTCTTTTTCTTCTTTTAGAATTTTTATTTTTATGTGTATGGATGCGTTGCTTGCATGTATGTCTGTGCCCCACATGTGCCTTAGGCTAACAGAATTTAGAAAAGGGTGTTGATCTCCGGAACTGGACTTACAGAGGGTTGTGAACTGCTGTATGGGAGTTGGGAATCCAGCCTGGATCCTCTAGAAGAGCAGCCAGTGCTCTTAAACAGTGAACCATATTTCTGCCTCCCCCAGTTTTTTTTTTTAAATGACATTTATTATTTTGTATGTGTGGTTATGTGCTCAGATGTGTTCTGAGGATAACCCACCATGTGGGTCCCAGGGATTGAACTTAGATTGTCAGGATGGCCACAAGGGCCTTCACCTGCTGAGCCATCTGGCTGGCCTTCTCTCTTCCACTTTATTTAGTTAATTCCTTTAAAAGCAGTTGTCAACGACAGCAGTCCTCACAAATGTCTTGAGATTTGTTATGTTTCCGCATATGGTTGTCTCGGTTAAGGGTTTCTGATGCTGTCATGGACACCATGGCCAAAGGCAATTTGAGGAAGAAAGGGTTTACTTTGTTTACACTTCCAGGCAATAGTCCATTACAGAGGGAAGTCAGGGCAGGAACCTGGAGGCAGGAGCTGATGCAGAGGTCATGGAGGGGTGCTGCTTACTGGCTGGTTCTTCCTGGCTTGCTCAGCTTGCCTTCCTATAGCATCCAGGACCACCAGCCCAGAGATTTCCTCATGCACAGTGAGCTTGGCCCTACCACATTAATCATCAATCAAGTAAATGTCCCATAGGCTTGTCCACAGGCCAATCAAGTGGGGGCATTTCTTAATTGAGGTTCCCTCTTTCAAAACGACTCTAGCTGGTATCAAGTTGGTATAAACTAGCCAGCACAATGGTCCATGTAGTAAGGGTTAGATTCACACTTTTAAACGTGTATTTCTTGGGGCTGGAGAGATGGCTCAGTGGTTAAGAACACTGGCCATTCTTGCAGAAGACTGGGATTCTGTTCACACACATTCGGTGACTCACAAGCACCTCTAACTCCAGTTCCAAGGGATCTGATGCCCTCTTCCAGCTACTTGGGCACTCACGTGCAAGCATACACGTACGCAGACAAAGTGCATATAAAAGCAATATTTAAATGTGTATTTCAGCTGTCTTGAGTGTAGCATCCTAGAAGCATCTGCTACTTAAGCTGGCTAGTTTATTCAGATCACTGTGTCCCCACTGACTTTCCTACTACTTCTTTTGTCACTTATTTGCAAGAGTGCTGAAGATGTAGCTGTAATCCTAGCTACCTGAGAGGCTGAGACAGGAGCACAAGCCTGTCTAGGCGTGAGTTCAAGGACAGTCTTAGCACTTAATGAGATTCTGTTTCAAAATAAAAGGTTAAAAAAAAAAAAAGAAAAAAAAAGAGGGCCTGGGTTGTCACTGCTTGGCAGAGTACTTCTCCAGCATATGTGAGGCCATGGGTTTAGTCGTGGAAACACGACAAGGGACTGACACATCTGTTTATGAGCTTGTCTTCATCAGCTGCTTTGTGTATCCTAAGGCTCTCTTATGCAGTACATACGCATCTGAAATAGTTGCATTTTAAGAATGGACCGTTTATCACTGCAGATCTCTATCCCTGCATTTCAAGACTTGACTCTGTCAGGTAAACACCAGTTCTCTCACGATTACTGTTAGCACGCTGTCCCCTTCCTTCTCCTTCTATGATGCATCTTCACACTGAAGCATCTTTCTCATAACTACTGGTGAACAGTACTCTTTTTCAGCTGGACAATTTATGGTTTTGTAACTGGAGTATTTGAACCATTTATATATTTTAAATTTTTACATACTATTTTGATCATACTCTTTTCCTTCCTGAACCATTTGTATCTATTGTAACTTGATGTGGGATTCCCCTCTGTATGCTATGAATATGTTTTATTACCATTGGTTAATAAAGAAGCTGCTTTGGGCCCACAGCAGGACAAAATAGAGCAAGGCAGTAATTCCAAGCAAAGGAGAAAAGAAGGCAGAGTCAGGGAGATGTCATGTAGCTTCCAAAGGAGACAGACATGCCAGAGCCTTGCCAGTACACCACAAGCCTCATGGTAAAATATAAAATAATAGAAACAGGTTAATTTAAGATGTAAGGGTTAATTAATAAGAAGCCTAAGCTAGTAGGCTGAGCAGTGTTTTTTTGTTTTGGTTTGGTTTTTTTTTTTTTTTTTTTTGGTTTTTCGAGACAGGGTTTCTCTGTAGCTTTGGTGCCCATCCCAGAACTAGCTCTTGTAGACAAGGCTGGCCTCGAACTCCCAGAGATCCGCCTGCTTCTGCCTCCCGAGTGCTGGGATTAAAGGTGTGCGCCACCACCACCTGGCCTGAGCAGTGTTTTAATTAATACAGTTTCTGTATGATTATTTTGGGTCTGGGAGGCCAGGAAATAAACGAGCAGCCTCCGCCTACGGTAACTATTTACGTGGTTGGAACATCAGTTCCCACACACACCACATTTATATTGAGCCCAAAACAACTGCTAACCTATATTCTGCCCTGGTACATTTCCCTAAACTGGACACTTCACATGAACAGAGTTGTAATAGTAAGTGGCTCCTGTAGTTTTTTCTTTCTTTTCTTTTTTTTCTTTCTTTTCTTTCTCTTTCTTTCTTTCTTTCTTTTTTTCTTTTTTGGTTTTCTGAGACAAGGTCTCACTATGTAGCCTTGCAAGCCTTGGGACTCACTATGTAGACCAATTTGGTCCCGTTCAGAGACCCACCTGCTTCGGCCTCCTGAGTGATGGGATTAAAGGTGTGCACCACGAAACCTGGCTCTCTTTCACTTCTTTTTTTTTTTTTTTTGAGGTTATTCCATGTTGTATCATGAATCAGTAAATGCCTTAAAATGCTATTATTATCATACCGTGTGTGTGAACACACATTATGATGTGGAAGGATGGTGCATGACCACAGTATGCATTTGGGGATCAGAAGACAATTGCAGAGTTGATTCTCATCCTCTGGGGATCACACTCAGGTCACCAGGCTTGCGTAGCACACGTCTTTACCTGATGAGCAGTACTGGAGAGTTCACCCTGGTGTTGAGAATGAGAGAGAGTGCTAACGATCTGACCAATCCAGCAACCATCCAGACTGAGATCCAGTGCTATCCCATCATCCACCCCATCTGTGATCTCCTGGAGCAAACAAAGGGGCCAGATCTGCAGATCAAAAGTTGCAGAATATCCATGACACAGGACAACAATAGAATATCCAACTAATACAGTAATCACACACCAGTCTCTTACCAGGTACATGATTTTCAGATATGTGTTCCCATTTTCTAAGCTGCTTTCCACTACTTTAAACGTTCCCCATAGCCCTCTCAACAGACTCTTATCTTTCTATTTTCTGTATTTTTTGATGTTTTGACATGATGGAGTCTTTCTTATCCTCAAGGGACTGTTGCCTGACTCTTGCCCCTGCAAGAGGCAAGTCCTAGAAACAGTATACGTGTCACTTGAAGCTGCCATTTGCAGGCCAACGACCCATCCGCAGCTGACCCACAGACACCTCTTCTCCAGGCTCATACATCAGAGCATCTTCTACCACTCTCACCACACCAGCACCAGTCAGGGGACAATGCAAGAGCCCCTTCAACCCAAATCTACCAAAGTGACCAAAACAGCCAGTTCTAGCCAACATGATTGCACACATCTCTATTCCCAGCACCACTCAGGAAGCTAGCACAAGGAGGATGAGTCCAAGGCCAACCTGGGCTGTGTATTAAGTATCAAGCCAGAACAGCAATAGCAAGACCCTGTCTTAAAACAAAAACAAACTGCCATCCTAAAACATCTCACCCCCATCTCTCCTGTCCCTTCCTCAGATGCCACAGTAAACAGTCCGGCCTGGTTTCCCTTCATGCAGCAGACCTCCTGGTCAGCCATGGTGTTCACCGCATGCCTCCTGTGGCATGGCAGGATATCCCCTTCATCCGTCCAAATATCTCCGAGGGCCGACGCTGCTCAGCTTCTGAGATCTGGCACATTCAGACTGACGTGGTCACAGATGAGTGACTTGTGGTTTGTGCTCATTTTAATACTCTAATTCTTAGCAATTTCAGTCTCTCCAGATATGAGGAGTTAGTTTTCCTCACATTTGGAAACAGTCCAGCCATTATTTTTTTGTGCCCTTTCTCATTTTTCTGCAATACAAGAGCATGTTACCTAAATATTGTCCTAACTTCACTCCCCCCAGTATTGTTATTCCATTTTGTTTAATTTCAATTTTTATCACTTAATTTGGCTGCTTTCTACCAGTCTTTAGGAAATACATTCTTCTTTTGTATTAAGCTACTGCATCTTTAGCTCTAACAAGCTTCATTTGGTTTGTGGGGTGTTCGGGGATATCAGCCCAGAGTCTTGTGCATACAAGACAAGCATAGTCTTTGATTCGATTTTGTAAATTCCATCCTCGGCAGAGTTTGTCAGCTTGAGCGCACAAAATGCCATATGGCAAGAAGAGGACTTGACATATAAGACATTTGTCAAAGGAGCTACAGTAAGACAATGAGAAAGGGGCCAGGGGCAGCTGAAAGGGTATGGCTGCAACACAGATCCGACCCTCAAGAAAGGAAGGAAGGAAGGCTGAGTGGAGGACACCAACAGGCATCCATCCAAAGGAAGACAACCTTCTCCTCCCGGGGAAGCCAGGCAGAGATGAACACAGGCAGTGTGGCCTCGGTGAAAGCGTAGAGATGAACTACAGAGTGTAGCACCTGAGTCATCAGGCAGCTATGTTCTCTGCCAGAATCTAAGAGGCACATTTTAGAGGCCTCCAAATATCCACCAAAATACATCTACTCCCAAATTTGGAGAGGGGCATTTCCGTAGTTCCTATTACCCTTTCTTCCTGAGGGGAACTCAGGAAAGTGACATCTGATCTCAGGCCAGGAGGTGAACGCTCTAACTCAGCTGTGTCCTTAGCAGCTCTCAAGGAAAATGTGACAATGTGGAAACCTCCATTTCTAGGTACCTGACCCTCTTGGCAAGTCTGTCTTCCCACTTGGAGGCTAACGGAGGGGTGGGGTAATAGCAAGAGGCACTGGCGTGGCTACTGGGTTCAGCACATACACCTTTCTGTCTTCTTCATGTCACAGTAGTCCTGCCTCATCCTGCGGACTACAGCAACGTGCTCTTGTTCTACCAGAATGGTGACTTTCTTCCTGTCTGCTAGTCCCCTGACACAAGGAATGCGTTGGCAGTTGTAACTTTAAATGGGACTCTTGCTAACCTGACAGGAGCATGGTTTTTTGGAGATAAGTAATTCCAAGTCTCCAAAGGCCAAGATTACAGGAATGGGAGCACAAAGCCCTCTAAATGGGGTGTGAACGCCTATGTTGGGAGAAATGAGGAGTGGAACTACTTTTGGTCCCATGTCTAGAGTTCCAGACTCTAGCACTCTAAAAGGTCTCTGACTTAACACACAGCCCACAGAATAGCCCGTTCTTTTCATGTATTTCCTCTGATGTATAAAGACTGGTCCAGCATTCCACAAGGCTGGATGCCTTAGCATGGGACTCTATGTGACTGTACCAGTGAACACATGACCAAGAGCACTCCCTACCTCCTTCACCGGGAAGAGGCTGGGTGCTGTGTTCCATATCCAGGCAAGAATCCACATGCAATAAAGACACAGCTACACACAGGATCTATATGGTTTCTATGAGTACGAAATTCAAGTTCTCCCAGGACAGAGAAGGCTGATACGTAGGACTTGGCTGGTCTTCTCTGGGAAAGCATCAGCGTTTGTTGCTATGGTTTTCAGCATACAAGGCTTATGCCGTTGCTCGGTTGCTTGTGGCTCGGTGCCGTTGCTTCCTTAATGGCCGTGGTGAGAGGATTCTGGCTTCTGTAGCCTCATGTGGAACACAGTTCTGTTTGGCATGCTTTAGCCAGAGCATTTATTCCAGCATGTCTACTCTTTATGCCTTTATCTG